>NC_138241.1:33435978-33898478 GCF_964197995.2 Scardinius erythrophthalmus
TGATTACTCTGGCCGCAACTATCTAAAAATCGTATTAAGGTCCAAACACGCAGCTCTCCCTGATAATATCTGTAATGTGTAAGAGAGGACTGCAGGTTATTCGTGCTGACTGAGCGAATCCATGAACTCATTCTGTCTGGACAAGCAGGAAACGTGGTTAAACTTTAGCAGTAAAACTGTCACAAACAGGCCCGAAACAAACCCCAAAACACTCCCCAGTGTCATTAGCAGGATAATTAGTCAACGGAGACGGTCGCTGCAAACTGTTTCTATAGCATTCATCTATTTGCCTTGTGACGATCCAACACAAACACAACATTTACTGTTCCTCAGAGACAAAACTTGCCAAAATTACCAACATTTGCCATCACTGACAAATGAATCCTGTCAGGTGATTATGTCAAAAGGTTTAGTTAGTGTAGAGAAATATAAGACTCATTTACTGTTTAAAAGTTTGGGATTTGGGAAAGAAGCCTCTTCTGCTCATCAAGGTTGCATTTATTTCATCAAAAATACAAGAAAAACTATTGAAAATTACTAAAATTCAAATTGTATTCCTGTGATGCAAAGCTGAATGTTCAGCATCATTACTCCAGTCTTCAGTGTCACATGATCCTTCAGAAATCATTCTGATATGATGATTTGCTGCTCAAGAAACATTTCTGATTATTATCAATGTTGAAAACCATTGTACTGCTTCATATTTTAGTGGAAACTGTGATTTTTTTTCAGGATTCTTTCATAAATTCAATGTTCAAAAGTTCAAAACAGCATTTTTTGTCACATGTCTTTACTGTCACTTTTGATCAAGTCCTTGATGAATAAAAGTATACCTTCCTTTAAAAAAATGGTTCTGACCCAAATTTTTTAAAAGTATATTTTTTATTAGTTTTTATAAGTGGTGTTTTAATCTTAACACCTACTGTATGAACAAACTCATAACACTCCAACTTAGCACTAACACCATAACAACGCGCTAAAACCAATTCAGAACACCTTAGCAACACCCTGGAAACCAACCACGACATGACAGTGAGTTTAGCATGGGAAAACACAACTGACATAAATCTGAACGGCACATTATTCCCATGCATTATTCGCTTGTTCTGTGTAAATGCGGCTCCACTCCAGTTGTCTTTCATCCTGAGATGCATAAAGGCTTTGAGACGTCTCGGCGAGACACTAGAGAATGTGAAGTTGAAAAGAGGAGAAGGAGGGGAAGACTAGAGAAACGGGTTTATGATGAACCTCTTCAGCTGTGTGTTGACACAGACGTGGATTGTATTGTGACAGCACCTGGAGGAGGGAGAGAAGGCTAGACTGAAGACACTGCTGCTGTTACTTCATTAAGACAGACAGCAGATTCTCTCTGCTTTACACTTTCTGGCCCAAAACAAATCGCTGTTTGGATTTAAATAGGCAAATGCTTAAAAATCTATTATTGGATCATCATTGCAGTGAGTATGTTTCTAGCATGTCATATGTTTGACAAGATCTGGACCAAAAATGCATGCACCTCTTGATGGAAATAACATCACAACATTTATTTTCATCAAGAGCTGCATCAATTTTTGGTCCAGATCTTGTATTGACAATGCAAGAGTCCAGCACTCTGTAAAGTCTCCTCCAGCACATCCCAAAGACTCGAAGAATGAATTTATGCACTTGTTTAGTAGAATGTTCAAGCTGCTGTTTTCAATTTCTCAAACTTATTTCACTAAACCCCTTTGACCTAAAATATTTACTTGAATTGCCTCTCGAGATTTTAAGTGAATATTTCAGTAAATTAACAACACTTTCACAGGTCTCTGATGTCGGTTAATGGTCACATACAGTACATGCCGGTAAACAAATAACATATGTAACTTTTATTTTGATATTTTAAATTATTTATTGGTAACACTTTACAATGAGGTTTTATTAGTTAACAGTTACTTTGGTTAACATGAACTAAGAACGAACAACTCTTATACAGCATTTATTATTTTAATGTTCATTTCAACATTTACTAATATTGTGCTTAAATGCTTGAATTAATTTATTTAATTAAAAGGAAAAGCATTATCAAGTTTGCAGCAGACATGAACCACTTTAAAAACCATTGATGAACATCCAGAGTGACCTGGAATATAGACAAAACAAAAAATATATATTTATAAAAGAGTTTTCACTCATCGCACATCTTTGGTGGTGACTACACATTTCCATACTTGTGTTATTCAGTAGTTTTGATGATTTGATGTAAAATGTGGAAAATAAAAAAGGCCTAGTCATAATAAAAAAGAGAACATGTGTCCAAACGTTTATGTACTCTGAAAGCATCATATAACCAATCTTGTTTACACAAGATGGTTTTTCTATCAGAAACTCTTAAGAGGGTGTACTTTTATGCAGACGTTCCTCAAACTTTCCACTTCCATTTGTGCCTAAGTTTGAGTCAAACAAAACACCCCCATGTGAACTAATCCAGCGGCGCTCAGACGAACTTCAGAAGCTGCAATCACTTAATCTGGATTAAGACGAGATTTCTCGTTCTCCTCGGAGGAGGAGGTGGAAAAACAGACAGATTTATTGGCAGTGTTTGCTCATTTCATGCTCTCCGGGCTCAGAGGAGGGAGGTGTGGAGAGACGCTCACGGGTTTGTTTTCACACACATGCTCGTGCGCATCAGTCCCGGCCTATTTTTTACAGTCTATGGTCCCGGCCCATTTCATACACACTCACATATACAGCACTGTTTAAGGCCGAGGAAGTTCAGTGAAAGCCCGCCGCTGTATCCGACTTCACCCTTTAATAAAGAGCGGGTGGAGTTTGAGCCGGGCGTCAGGTCACGGCATGCAGGTCTGCAGGTGAACAAATGACAGATTTACATTGTGGTCTTTCCCTTTGCTCCACTTTCTGCCCGCCTAATGAGTGTGTTACACAACACGGCAGAGTCGAATCTCCCGCCGGCTTCACCTACGGCGAGTTGAAGCGTGTTCAGACTTCTGCAGTGTGTGTTGTTGCCCCACAATGTTCCTGCGACGTTGCCCTCGGGTTTTCACTGAATTTATGCCAAACTGCAACTTGTTTGAAAACACTGCGGGCAAAGTTTGATTTAATGACTTTATCGGCAAGTAGAAAGAACGAATGGAGGATTTGCATGTAAAATCGGCCTATGTGAAGTTCCTCAACTGACGTGTGGCTCCTCCAAGATGAGGAGGAGCGTTGCAAACACAAACACTGTACAAAATCAAGCCAATCTAAACAGCACCAGCTTCCAAACTCAGACTACAGCAAGTAGCCTATTAATACAAACATTACATTCATTACAGACAATTTACTGAAGTCTGTCTGATAAGGAGGCACGATTAGGCCCGTTCACACGACAACTATAACGATAAGCGCACAATATCATTCTGTTTATTATAAGAACGCTGCAGTTTTGTCATCTGACACTTTAAGGGACATTCTATCTGTCCTTGAATTGTTACAGTGAATAAAAAAGTATTTCAACCAAAAAATTCTAAAAATGGCTCATGGTTGATTTCTGTGAGTTGTTCTGTAAAGGAATATGTCATTCATTGTGTTCTCAGATATTTTTTTCTTTATTAAAAACAGTTTTGAAAATTACAAAACCTGTCCATGTACTTGTCCTCAGCCAAATTGGAGCTACAGCTTTAATAGTTTCGTCATGCTAAAAACTGTTTAGAAAAACTCATCAATAACAAGTGTAAGCTTTTATCATTCACATCAATTGATCAAAAACATGAAATTATATATGAATTCTACAAATAAATACTATTTTACAACTGTCCCCATGTTTTCGCTCAGTCCTGTCACATTTACATAAAACTCTACATAAAATGTGTGAAATACCCATTAAGGGTATGACTCAGAGGAAGTGACATCATTTGACCCAAGCTGACATTGATCAAGGCTGAATTCTGTCATTGTATGATTTTAAGCTAGTTTTTGTTTTTGTTTTGATTTTAAGCTTGTTTTTTCCTTTAAAAATAATCAATCTTTTTAAAGTCACATGGATTCTGATTGCCTTTCAATGTTTTTATCATTCGTTTTGAAAGTGTTTCCAATGATATTGTTCTTCTGTGCCGCCATCGTTATGGACTCTGCTATTATTTAAATTGAGAACGATTTTCTTTATCTTTAATGTTATTATTCTCGCCCTTGGTGTGAACGGGTCTTTGCACTGTAAAATATGGATTCCAGACCTTTTTTAAATATGGACATTACCATTCAAAAGTTTGAGGTTGTAGGATTAATACATTCAGCATAAACTAATACTTTATACAGCTAGGACGCATTAAATTGTAAAAAAACAAACAAAAAAAACAGTAAAGACATTACAAAATGCTGTTCTAAATGCTCAAGATTTTAAAGTCACATGAATTCTGATTGCCTGTCAATGTTTTCTTGAGCATCAAATCATCATATTAGAATGATTTCTGAAGGATCATGTGACACTGAAGACTGGAGTAATGATGCTGAAAATTCAGATTTGATCACAGGAATAAATTACACTTTACAATATATTCACATATAAAACAGTTATTTTAAATAGTAAAAATATTTCACAATATTACTGATTTTACTGTATTTTTGATCAAATAAATGCAGCCTTGAGGACCAGAAGAGACTTCTTTCAAAAACATTAAAAAACTTTTGACCACCAGTGTTTAAAAAAAATCATTAAATGATTCTTAATCAATTCAGACTACCTTCATTTTTTGCGGAATCATCAGTGTCAATTTATGATGGACAAATCAAGATAAATCTGTGCTTGAAACTCCTGAAGAGTCCAGATGGATTGGTCGAAGTTGTTGTCCTGAGACACACACACACACACACACACACACACACACACACGCACACACACACGCACACACACGCACACACACACAAACACACGCATGTTGGGGTTTCCATGTTTTATTGGGACTTTTAGACATAATACTGTAATACTGATATTTATACTGTACAAACTGTATATTCTATCCCCCAACCCCAAACCGACCAATCACAGAAAACTTTCTGCATTTTTACATGTTCAAAAAACATTATATAGTATGAATTATAAGCTGTTTTCCTGGGGACCAACATTTTCCTCACAAGGACAAGGATTTTCAAAACTGCCATCTTTTTGGGGACATTTTGTCCACGTAATGTAGGGTTTACCTAAACCACACACACACACACACACACACACACACACACACACACACACACACACACACACACACACACACCCTCCTCATTCATCCCACCCAGCGAGAGCCATCACTCCTCCAGTGTGTCAGAGTAATTTACTGTGACAACACACACCAGTGGGCCACCATGAGCACATATTCTGAGACAGTGAGAGAGAGAGAGAGAGAGAGAGAGAGAGAGAGAGAGAGAGAGAGAGAGAGAGAGATGAGAGATATTTTTGGATTCTTGTTGAATGTTTTACTTTAAATCATTTTCTGCCATCAGAAAGGACTTTGATAAACACCATGATATATTAAAACACACAATTTCAGTGATCCACAATTTCCTCCAGAATATAGGTAATATATAAAATTACTAGGACAATATTTTCATTCTGCCACTGTTACAAAAATAAACAAAATGTGTTTATAAATGTAAATCCTTTTTGATATTTCTTCAGCTTTATTATTTCTGCTCGTACTGTCCCGCTTGGTCGAGAGAAGTCTCATAAATTCTCTGGCAAAGTTGCTGAGAGAGACGTGGAGCAGCCGTTAATACCATATTTGACTTAAACAACCAACAACACAAGCTAGTGCTAGTTCTCATGAGGAGACGATTGGAGGAGAGTTCATGAATACGGTAATCAGGGTCTATATTAAAGCACCATGGTTCTGATGTTATCACTACAGTACTTTCGTATGGGATCTAGAGAATGACAAGGACATGTGACTGTAAAGAGTTATAAATCCAAAACCGTGTGAAGCCTCTCCTTCCCCAAATGGAGATGCCAAACTGGAGCATCTGATTTAGCAGAGGCGAGTGATCAGTTGTTTGTTTTACATTAGTCTTCAGATTTAAAGCCATAAAAAGTGTCGAGGTTTCCTCACCCTGTGAGCCGGAGGAGGGTCGAAACTTCACACGTGGATGCTTGGGAAACGAGTCCTGTTATTCTCTCCATCACCCCCACTGCCTCACATGAAAAAACAAAAACTCTATTCCAGCTGGGTGAATATCGCGAAACCTAATTTCATTTTTATTTTAATTTCGGTAACACTTTAGTTTAGGGCCCAATTCTCACTATTAACTAGCTGCTTATTAGCATGCATATTACTAGGATATTGGCTGTTTATTAGTACTTATAAAGCACATATTAATGCCTTATTCTGCATAACCATATTCTGCATCCCTTAATCTGAACCAATACCTCAACTTAACAACTACCTTACTAACTATTAATAAGCAGTAATTAGGAGTTTATTAAGGCAAAATTCATAGTTAATATTAGTAAAGAATTAGACCCTAATCTAATGTGTTACCCAATTTTCAATTGAGAATATTTTGGAGTGTATTTACTGTACATAGTATATATAAAAAAGTATTTGAATTTTATTTATTCTAAAATAAAATAAAAATCACTACAACATTTTTAGCAACACATGAATAATCAAGAAAAAACGAGAATTAGTTAAAAGCACACGAGTAAACATCTGGGTACATCATAGCAATGAGAATTTAATTTAATTTTAAAATGCAATAATGCATACATTATTCATGGCTCAAAAATATGATTTATGTTTAAAAAAGGTTGTTTTTTTTTTTTTTGTTTTTTTTTTTTTTGAGTGAACTATTGAACTATGACCTGAATATGTTTCCATGAGATTCACCTCATTTTACTATTTTAAATGTATAAATCTGTAAAAAATAAAATAATAACTAGAAGTAAAAAAAAAACTCACAAACGCCATACTTTTTTTTTTTAAATACCATTGTGTCTAAATAATGTTTCCCCCTAACTCTGTCTTTCCTAAACATACTTCCACCATCCAATCAGATCTGGAATTCGTTTCTAAAGAAATAAAAATACTAATTACAAGATCCTCACAATCAACTTAACCGTCATTGTAATTGATATAAAAGATTACGATGAACTTCATCAGTCGACTCTGCAGTCAAACTCTCTTTGCCTTTAACTTGTTTCTGTTGCTAAAACACAAGACTTATGAGCTCTGTGTCCCTTTGAGAATTTCTAAAACATTTGACCCCCAAAAGTTCAGCAGAATTTCCCAACTCTGCACCTGGATACCCAAAGAGTTGTGGGAATGTCTAAGCAAGTGTGTCTCTATGAGAAAAAAACATGTTGACAGGGACAGATAATGCAGTTGTTCAAGTACTTTTTGATACGAAAAATTATTCCATGAACGTGTAATGGAACAATGCGCTCATACTTCAGGGAATTGCACTATTATAAATGACTTCGTGATCTTATCTTTGTTGTTTCTGCTTTAGCACAAGTCTATTTCTCAATAGCACTGGGCATGACCCCATCAAGATGATGTGTGGTTGTGTTTACCGTGTATTTGGGTGTCCATCTGTGTGCCAGCTTGTCTGGTCAGTGGGTGATGTGTCCTGCAGTGCTGGTGTCTGCTGGGAGTGTTGGACCATGTGGCTCGGTCTCAAAAGAGGAGGCTGGGGTCTTGGTGAGACCATCAATCCGTGAACATCAGGACTGTCACAGTCTATCTGGTGGACATTCATACACAGAACAATACAGACTATTTAAAGAAGAGATACATACATCGCATATACATATACATCGCCTGACCAAAAACAAAGTCACTGTTTGGATTTAAATAGGCAAATGCTTAAGAGTCAGTGATTGGATCGTTATTGCAGTGATTATTATGTCTCTAGCATGTTATATGTTTGGCATCAGTTCTTCTAACCCTCATTGATGGAGTGGGTAGCTTTTCATCTCTTAAACAACCATGTAGGAAGACACACCATGGCCATATTCCAGGAATATTCCAGTCAAGAATCATGAAAACAAATGTTGTGATGCTATTTCTACCAAGAGGTGCATCAAATGTTGGTCCAGATCTTGTGTTGTCAATGCAAGAGTCCATCACTCTGTAAAGTCTCCTCCAGCACATCCCAAAGACTATCAATGAATTTAAGCTCTGAACTCAGAGGAGCATCAGTTCATGTGTGGAAATGATTCTTCATGATCCTCACAACCATTCTTTCACAATCTGAGCCTGATGAACCTTGAGATTGTCATCCTGGAATATTTGCATATATATTTATATATTACATTTACTGTAAGGGTAAACAGTACACATGTACACGGCCGCATACATGATGAAAAAGAAAATGGGACTCACTGAACCAGGCGACCTTCATCCTCTGCTCTAAGGTCCAGGTCCTACATTCTCATGTCCATTGTAGGCACTTTCGATATTGGACAGGGGTCATCATAATGCAGCAGAGTGCGTTGCACTGTGTGTTGTGACACATTCCTCCCAAAACATTAAATCAGATCATTAAAATGTTGTGTGACCTGTGCCACAGTAGACCTTCTGTTGGCTCGGACCAGACAGGATAGCCCTCGTGGATTGATAAGCCTTGGGCGTCCAACACTCTGTTGTGTTTTGTCCCTCCTCGGACACTGTTGGTAAATTCTCACCACTGCTGACCAGTAGAAACCCACTAGCCTTGCTGTTTCAAATAATCTCTGACCCAGTCGCCTTGCCATAACTATTTGGCTCTTGTCAAAGTCGCTCAGATATTTATATTCCTGCCCATTTCTCCTGCATCCAACACGTTGCTTAGAAGAAGTAATTGTTTGCTTTCCATTTAATCTACCCATACCTTAATATGTGGCCTTGTTAGGAGATTCACTTCACCGGTGACTGGTCATGATGTTTTGGTTCATCAGCGTACATCACACACACACACACACACACACACACACACACACACACACACACACACACACACACACACACACACACACACACACACACACACACACACACACACACACACACACACATACACACACACACACACACACACACACACACACACACACTGATAGATAAAATTAGCCAATGGTGAAATACACTAGACACAACACATGTGAGATTAATAGAGTCTTTATCTCAGGAGAAACATTTGACAAGCAAGAAACTTTACTAAAAAATCCCCTTCTGCTCTACATTTAATCACATATCGGAAACAATTGAGATGTTAAAGAGATCTTCTTTGATTTTTTTTTTTTTTTTTTTTTTTACTATGGGAGTTTTGTGAGGATTGTGCCAAATTCGGGTCACGGCACCAATGTAACCCCTCAGGTCCTACTCTCCCCGCTCTGAGTGGGTCTCAAACCCGGGTCTCTGGTGTGGGAGGCTGAAGACCACAGTCTCTAGTGTCAGTCTCTAGAGCGCCTCTTGAGATCAGGGGAGTGAGGTTTACATGCGCAGCTCTCTCTAGCTGGCCTCCGTTACATATATGACAAACTCAAGCCAGGACACATGCAGCACCTCACGTTCTGGTTCAAAAGATCACAAGGTGGATCTCAATAAGAAAGTATTCTCTTCTCCTCATCCTAAACTGTCCTCACATCAGGCGTGGGGGAAATTAAATCCGGCTCTCTACGGCTGCCGTTTGAGGGTGGATAATCCGGGGCGGATTAGAGGTCGAGGGGGATCTGAGGGGTGACAATGAGGCAAAGATCCGGGAGTCAGTGAGTAAAGACACTAGCCAGCTTTCTGATTCAAAGCTTCAAAGACTAGGCCTCATAATCAGACAGCGGGAGGGTTGAAAACTAGAAATTAAGTCAAGTCCTAGGATGGGCTATGCAAATCAAAATAGAATCTACTTATAAAATACATATACCTGGTCTTATTGTGAACAGTTTAACAAATATTACAATAAAATATATATCTTTATAAGCTTTCATCAAACTAATTTGCTTCTCCTTTAAAATGACTTTCTATTCAAATTATATCAGTCCCTCTTATCTTTTCAACCATTCTTCTCTAAATGAATGCCACTTTTCATAGTCCAATCAATTTCCAATGGATAAAATCAAGTTCCACCATATTTTCTTTGTGATTGCTAGTTTTTTATAAACATGTCACATTACATAAGTAAAATGAATTGTGTACCAGGGTTATAATAATAATAATAATAATAAACTTTATTATCTATAGCGCCTTTAAAAGTTAAATCTCAAAGCACTTCACAAAAATAAGAAAAAAAAGAGAGAAATACAACAATATAAAAGAAAAGCATTCATAAAAGAGAAGTACATTCAAAATGTACAATACAAATATAAAATGTTATCAAAAGAGTTTCATAAGTAAATGGTTTAGAAAAAAAATTGTTAAAGTAATCAAATAAATCAAATACCCTAAAAAGTAATTTTGAGGGAAGCTTTAAAAACACTCAGAGATTCGGCTTGCCTAATCTCAGAGGACAGAGAGCTCCATAGTTTTGGAGCAAATGAAGAGAAAGCCCTATCTCCCATGGATCTTAAACGAGTTATATTGAGGAGCCAGGCCATGCAAAGCCTTATAAGTAAGCATGAGAATTTAAAAATCAACATGAAACCTGACAGGGAGCCAGTGTAAGGACTCCAGAATAGGAGTGATGTGATCCCAAGTCCTGGTCCTGGTCCTAGTCAGTGTTAATATCATTAACTAATAAGCCGTTTACTTGTTGACACAACTAAAAACTTTTTATGCATTTTGGTCATTTAAAACATGACCTACAGCGTTTTGGGGGCCTGGAGTGCCAGTTTTTGAAAACTATACCATTATTGTCCCCGTGTAAAGTACAATGCAAACTTGTGAAAACAGTGATGTCATGCTCATGCATATTACGTGTTCAGTCTATAGGTGCGTAGTTTCTTTACAAAGTGACATCGCCAACTACTGGCCTGACAGGAATAATACAGCGCTTAAGTCGTTTTAGTGGATCCGTGTGACAATGTCGTCGTACGTGAAAAACACAAAGAAAAAACTTTTCTGTTTTAGTACATCGTTGTCATGTAACCATAACCCTAAAACTAAAATCATACAAAAAAAATTAAAATCATTACTTGAAATAAAATAAACAATAACTGAAATAAAAAAATTATCTAAAAAATTTAGTTTAATTTGAAGTACTAAAATAACAGAATAAACTGAAAACAAAAATTATATAGACATGTTTAAAAAATTCAAAACAAATTTTTTTTACTAAAACTTATACTACATAAAAATATAATAAAAATCAAATCAAATTCAAAATATTAACAAAAACTATAAGTGTACATCAATGATAAAAAAAAACACTCCTGTGAAGACCATTTCTCACTTTAAATCTGTGCTATTCAGATGCTGAATAAATAATAAATTTATTCAATATAAATAACTTAAAAAAAAATACTTTTCAAAAATGCACAATTAACAGTTTTAATAAGTGCACTTAAATTACAACATGCACAAAAACAGCACAAACGCACACACCACGCCTCAGTCCAAACATGCCAAGTTTCCAGCTGGCCGCCAACTACACACTGCTCCCCTTTTTCAAACCTTCCACACATATTTGACCCGGAGGCCAGGGAATGTCGTGTAGAGACGGGCCAGATGACACCGCGGAGGTGAGGCGGGGGTCCAGTGCTAACTGTGCTGTGAATGACAGCGGCTCTCTGTGTGTGTGCAGTCTGAACACCTAATCTGCTAATGTATTCCTGAGGTCAGGAGGTCCTCCACCAAATCAATGGCAGGGATTTACACAGCTTTCCCCTGGAATGTGCCTGATCCGCACTCCTCTCCGCGGCCGGGGGGAAAACATCCAGTTTGGCAGCGCCGTCCAATTTTCCGCGGAATTTAACCAATGAAAAGTGAACGGGGGAGGAGGAGGCCAGTGACAGCCCCCGCTGACATAACGCTTCTCGCTGAATAATATTAATACACATAAAGGATGAAAACCTTCTCAGACTGATTAAAATGAGCTTGATTTGAGAGTCTGGGAGTTTGAAGTGCACTTTAAAGTAGTCTGACATTAAGAATTTGGCCTCAAACTCACTCAAAAGTGCAATTCATGAGTTAACAGAAAATACACATTCTAATGATTATTGGCAAAGGACCTTACTTGTTGAACCAGTTAACTATTAGTTAGAAATTAACAGTTCATTCATTAAAATCTGAATCTCAATAGATTAATAAAGGGTCATATTGGATGGATGGATGGATGGATGGATGGATGGATGGATGGATGGATGGATGGATGGATGGATGGATTCAAGCTATAATGCAAGACAAAGGGCTCCCATGGAGGAATTTCCCCACAGAACTTCAAATAATGCTGCAAATGACTGCAAGAACTACTGCCAATACAAACACAACGCCTTTAATAGATCACTGCCACTTCTAATCGCTCTAAAGCCATTTGGTGATTTCTTATTTCTTCATAAAGCAGGTTCTAATTTCCATCTCGTCATGAAACCAGGCGAGAGAAAGAATGACGACTCATCAAACACTTGGCCAGATCTGAGGTTCCCTTCTCCATCAATGCCTGCTTCTCTCCCAGAAACCTCAGTTATAGATGCTGGTGTCTGTAAAATGGCTTCATGACTTCAGGCTGCATCCAGCTTAGGGAGATTCACCAGTTAATTTATAGAAAGCACAATGAGAGAGCACAACAATGTGAGAAACAGTTGAGATCTTTAGAGTAAGACATGTGATTACTGAGGTCAGAAAAGCATAAGACAGGAGAAACAACTGAGATATTAATATGTGATTTTTCTGTCCTATAGATGAAACATAGACACATCTGTCAGGAAGACGGAGAAGGAGTAACATAGATGATTAGATCCCATCACACTAACCAACCCCTCCTCTTTCTCCTCTTAGCTTTTCATTGGCATGATCTCTCCATTCATCCATCAATATGCTTCCTGTCTGGGACGCCACAGGGTCAGCAGAGTGACAAACATATAAATCCACCCCGTTTCCCCATGTGCCCCATCCCATCCCAGCACTGTCCAACCAAACGGCCCCCTGCCCTCTGGTTCCCACAGAATGTGTGTCCGTCAGTCACGCTGAGTGACAGCCCTATTATAACCCGCCACAGTCCCGTCATGAGATGATGAGCTGTCTGTCACTCATACACCACTAAAGCTCAAGCACTAATGGGTCTGAAGGCTAACAAATAATCAACCGAAACTATGGCATCCGGGCTCATATGCATATGCATTCATATTTATAAAGATATAAAAAGAAAAAAAAACTAGCTGAACTCTTGCTAAGTCAAGCATCACTGTCACTATTGCTCACAGTAACATCACGTCTACACTAGACACGAGTGGTTGCAAGACACATTATTTGAAGCGCAGCGTGACGCAACACGACAAATTCCCGACAGCTGCGCCCATCCGGTGTAGACAGCATCACTGATTATAATGGGTTATATCTGGTTTTGTCACACCGCTCGCGTTTGGTGTAGACACCGTCTTAGTTCTTGTCCTGCATGTTTGTGCTACACACGTGAATAATTTCTCAAATAATGGGCCTTATTTTAGCAAGTGCACTTAGGCCGGTTTTGTATCCACTTTTGCTAGTTTAACGACGGGAAAAATGGTCGGCGCTCCCGGTGCATGGTCTAAAAGGGTTGTTCCTATTCTCTTAATGAGTAATGGGTGTGTTTTGGGCGTAACGTGCAATAAACCAATCAGAGTCTCATCTCACATTCCCTTTAAAAGCCAGTTGCGCTCGCGCCATGGCGGATTCGCTATTTACATGGCGGAATTTGACTGAACGCTTCTCCAGAGAGGAAACGGATCTGCTCGTGTGCAAGGTTTAATCGCAAACAGACCATCTACGGGACAAGCCGGATTCCACCATATCTTTAGTTTATGTACACAATATTAATCTTTTACAGTGTAATCCTTTTATTTGTAATACTTGGCTAGTCTGTGTGCTGTTGCGCGTCCATGTGTGTGTAATAAGCAGAGTGTACTGCGTTGTGGACCCGCCTATAGGTGCACATTACTAACGCGCTCTTTAAATAACTAAAAAAATACTGCGCCATTGACTTTAGGTTTCAATTGGTCAATGGCGCAGTCTATTAGCCTGGCAAGCCAGACCTACATCAAGATGTTAGGTCTGGAAACTCACCATAGTCACGGCTCAATCCGAGGGGCGGGATAAACGGCTGTCTTTCAAATTCCCTCTGCACGCAATAGGACAGCGCTTCAATAGGACAGACCTAACATCTTGATGCTTATTACACACACATGGACGCGCAACAGCACACAGACTAGCCAAGTATTACAAATAAAAGGATGGCTCCATCACTCTCTCTCCTCTCTCCACCTATAGCTGGTGTGTGGTGAGCGCACTGGCGCCGTTGTTCTGTGGCTGCCGTCGCATCATCCAAGTGGATGCTGCACACTGGTGGTGGTTGAGGAGAGACCCCTGATATGATTGTAAAGCGCTTTGGGGTGTACAGTAGTACATATGAAAGCGCTATATAAATGCCTCATTCATTCATTCATTCATTCATTCAACCAACCAGAACGTTTTCCCAACAGCGGAGCTTAGTTGATAGATTCAACTTTTGCCATATCTGGCTGGCAAAACGACGAACACATCTTCCTTTATTTAAGAATGACTTAAGTGCCGTTCTTTGTTCTTTTCTCAAAGAAAAACTTAACTCCAAGTCCTCCAGAGTCGCGGCCAAAGCCGATTCGAAAGACCATTGTTCTCCATCAGCAGCCGCCATTCTTTGTTTTCAAGTAGCAGCAGCCAGGTAACCGTCGCAACTCTGTCGTCATATGTTAAGCCCGCCCCGCCTACTCTATACACAACGTGATTGGCCTGACCCAATCTGGGTTTTTGCAGCGAGAAGGTTTATTGAGAGTTGCTAGACGTACCTGGCTGCGAAATACATTTTGCTGCCGCTAGGGTGCGTCTAGATTTCTAGGCTAGCAGTCTATTTCAATCGCCTCAAAAAAGCAACGTGCCTGAACACACCTCATTCTCAGACCAGCAGCCCATGGGCGCACAAATGCATTTGCTATTTAAACAATGTGCAAGACATGAAAATGATAACTGCGTCGGGCTGAAACTAGCAAAAAACACTCGTGTCGCGCCTGGCGCTGCATTGCGCCGGGTGTAAGATAGGGCCCAATATGTCTTGCAACCACATTGCAACAAACTTACATAAAACACAGAACACCCTAGCAACCCCATATGTCCTCAGAAGAGATTTGCAACGGCATAGGAAAGTTCTGGCAACCACCCATAATTGAAACCAAAAAAAAACCCACGTCCACCTCATGCAACTCAACAGTCAATTAAGAATGACGATAGCATTTGTGTTCTAAAGCAACAGATGTGAAAGTTCAGTGTTAACTGGACACACTCCTTTAAACTCCTGCTCTACCCACTGTAACTCATCACAGTCAGCGGACACAAAGCCTGTTTTCTGCTCTATAACCTCCTGTGTGTCAGACGCCCAACAAAACCAGAGGCCCATCACACTGTCCGTCTGAAAGCGCCACTGAAAGGGAAGAATGCAGCAAGAGAATGAGCTTTCTCCGGCAGACGGGCAGATGAATGGAGTCGAGCTGGTGCTACAGACTCTTGGCACATGGAGTCCAGTGTTATAAAGAGATTCGTCCTGGGTGGGTAAACAACAGTTCCTGTCCTCTCATTCTGATGCAGAAAGGCATTGGATGGGGGAAGAGATGGCATGAGTGCCAACCAACAACTGAACTTTAATCTCAAACTAAACTCAGAGCCCAATCTATCCTGCTATGATTAATACGGTGTCTGCACTGCAAGCGCCAGTCGAAGCCTCATGTCACCTCAGAAAGAGCAGAACGGACCAATCAGCTGTGAGCTTGAGGACATATATATATGATTGGTTATTTCTGAACATAATCACATACACAAGTATAAAAGGGTGTGCACACTTATGCAGTTACTATTCCAAGTTATTTTCTCTCCCTGAAATGTGTTCATTTGGTTTCCAGTGGCACTGCATGTTTTACATTAAAGGTGCAAAAGTTTTCATATGATTTATATGTGCTTAATTTTTGACATCACAAAAGCATCTATCTATCTATCTATCTATCTATCTATCTATCTATCTATCTATCTATCTATCTATCTATCTATCTATCTATCTATCTATCTATCTATCTATCTATCTATCTATCTATCTATCTATCTATCTATCTATCTATCTATCTATCTATCTATCTATCTATCTATCTATCTATCTATCTATCGTTCTGTATATCTATCTGTCAATCTATCTGTCAATCTATCTGTCTATCTGTCTATCTATCTATCTATCTATCTATCTATCTATCTATCTATCTATCTATCTATCTATCTATCTATCTATCTATCTATCTATCTATCTATTGTTCTGCATATCTATCTGTCAATCTATCTGTCAATCTATCTGTCTATCTATCTGTCTATCTATCTATCTATCTATCTATCTATCTATCTATCTATCTATCTATCTATCTATCTATCTATCTATCTATCTATCTATCTATCTATCTATCTATCTATCTATCTATCTATCTATCTATCTATCTATCTATCTATCTATCCATTGTTCTATCTATCTATCTATCTATCTATCTATCTATCTATCTATCTATCTATCTATCTATCTGTCTATCTGTCTATCTGTCTGTCTGTCTGTCTGTCTGTCTGTCTGTCTGTCTGTCTATCTATCTATCTATCTATCTATCTATCTATCTATCTATCTATCTATCTATCTATCTATCTATCTATCCATTGTTCTATCTATCTATCTATCTATCTATCTATCTATCTATCTATCTATCTATCTGTCTATCTGTCTGTCTGTCTGTCTGTCTGTCTGTCTGTCTGTCTGTCCGTCCGTCCGTCCGTCCGTCCGTCCGTCCGTCCGTCCGTCCGTCCGTCCGTCCGTCCGTCCGTGCGTCCGTCCGTCCGTCCATCCATCTATCTACTATCTATCTATCTATCTATCTATCTATCTATCTATCTATCTATCTATCTATCTATCTGTCTGTCTGTCTGTCTGTCTGTCTTTCTATGAATTCTTAGATAATAATATGAATATCTTTGAATTGCAATTAATTTGCATTTAACTTTACATTTAAATTGCAATTCTGCATCCTGTATTTCATCTCAATTCACATTCAAAATCAGAAATTTAAAAGGCCTTCTGAATTTAATTCTGGAATTCACAACCCTGCTGTTTAACTGTATTTACACATACAGATAGAAACAAAAAGATAATTTAAATAAGATTTAAAAAAAAAAATGCTTTGCCTCAAAAATGAAGGGGTTAAAAAAAGTATAAACTAAAAAAGTTTAAGGGGCTGTTCAAACAAAACACATTCTTTCATTCCAATTGCATCAAGAGTCAAGTAAAAAAGAACTCAAATTTCATGATGTAACCGAGCTGCTCAATGTCAATTTAAAACCAAAGTACCAATCGATTACACCATCCGGTCCCGCCCGCAGAGTCGATGAGGTGAATCGCACATAAGGTCGTTCTCTTTGAAAAAGATTCAGTGACTATGTAGACTATGCAAGCTCTATTTTTTAGGTGAGAGCATCATAAGCTGAAGATTTAATGTGGTCAGACAAAGGAGGGAGACGTGGGTGTTGTCCAGATGCTCTTCACCGTCTCGTCTGGGAAGAGTCCAGGACTCACGTTCTTTCCAAATGGAATTGCACTGTCACACTGCACATCCATTAAGACCCCGCTAAGTGATCGCCTGGCTTACGAGAGCCTAAGAGAAGATGAGCTAATCTCGTCTAATTTACAAGAGGGGTTAGCTTTACTCCTCGCAGTGTCATTCTGGATGTGGGTTCAGAGCTTTTGACTGATCTTGAGTTTCCACTGTCAGACGAGAGCAAACGTCTCCTATTGGATCCATTTACTACAAATTAACCATCAGTTCTGAGCTAATACTAACAAAACTTCAAGCTTTCATTCTGAAAAGAATGACATCAACAGATGAGATGTCCATTGATTATTATTCTCCAAAGTGTGACAGTATTTAAAAGATATTTCGAGAAGTTATTTGCTTGAGGTGCTTGGGAAAGTATGGAGTTTGTTTCCACCATTGAAAAAAAAAAAAGGTAATTAAGACTTTTTATCTCACAATTCTGACTTTTTTTCTCACAATTGCCTGATATAAAGTCAGAATTGCGAGATATAAAGACAGATTTGCAAGATATAAACTTGCAATTCTGAGAAAAAATGTCCTCAGAATTGGACTTTATAACTTGCAATAGCAAGAAAAATGTTGTATCTCACACTTCTGACTTTTTTTTCTTGCAATTCTGACTTTATTTCGCATAGTTCTGAAATTCAGAATTTCAGGATATAAGCTCACAATTGCGAGAAATAAAGTCAAAATTGTGAGAAATAAAGTCAGACCTGTGAGGAAAAAAAGTCAGAATTGTAGGATATAAACACGCAATTGTGAGAAAAAAGTCTGAATTGTGAGATTTAAAGTTGAAATGATCTTTTAAATTGTTTTATTCCACGGCGGAAACAAGCTTCCATAGGAAAGCGAATACTGAATATGTAAAATAGATTCCTAAATATCACTGAAAGTCCCTCTAGCAAGTGACCTGTCATGACCACATGTCAGCAGTTCACAAATCTCCACGAATCGCTCCTTCTCAGATGTTTCTCCTGGAGAAAAAGGCACCCAATAATCACACATATCTCACTCACAAAAGCTTTGCGTTCAGCCAAGAAACTTTGCATTAGCTTGCAAAACTTTTTTTTTTCTCTAGAAACTTTGCGTTTGCTCCCAAAAGTTTTGTGTTCACCCAAGAAACACAAAACTGGTGATGAAAATAATATGAATAGGAAAAAACGACATTGCAGTGCTTTTGTGAGAGAACCCCATGTTTCTCGACTTTTAAAATATAACTTTTTCTCCAAAAGTATAAAATGTAAACTATTGAATCATGTATTGTCCTAATGAAGATTCAGACAAGCACCTGAGAGGAAGTTAAAACTTAAATGAGGCATGAACAAGAACTCCGTCTGCATTGACATTAACAAAAGTAGTATAAATGCTAGCTTTATTAGCCTCTGACCTCTCTGGCACTGCAGTCCTGAAGACATTCATCCGTACCATGCCATCTATTTTTGATTTCATTACTGGTTTTTCTCTTCAGCTCCTCAACTGATCTTTTCCTCGTTTACCAGTGAGAACCACAGGCCTTCATCACCCTTCAGCTCCCAGCATTCCCATCAACCAGCCTGAAATATACTGTACAAACACAATCTTCATAGTTACACAACCACAACTAAACACTTCCTCTCCTCCTGGCCAGAGCATCAAAGTATTGACATTAATAAATCTTCCTTTTTTTTTGTTTTTACCCAAAATTTGCTCCTGGATTCTTGGGGTCTGAACACCGCTAGTGCCACAAATCCCCTGAAATGGTTCCTCTTGGCCGCATGTCACAATTCTTTGGGGTTTTGTAATAGAATTCAGATTCTCTTTAAATTACTTCTAGCCCTAGATATGAAGGAGGGAAAGGAGAAAGAGCGAGAAAGAGAGGCGTCAAGGTTTTATCCTCCTCTGCTCAGGATTCCAGGATAATGACTGGGCTGAAACCGTACAGCGCCGCTCTCAGCCAACTCAAACAATCACCTCTGCCAGCTTCTCTCTATTTATTTCTCTCCATTTTTCACCCTTCTCTTTTTTCTCTTATTACACACATAGAGTACTCCAAAAAAAATCATATATAGAAAGAATCTGCACTTAATTTGCATGGCAGCCCACCGTTCCCTCTTTTTTAACTTTTTTGCACATTCAGCAAACACTCGGGCCAGGACTGGGATTTGTGGCTCGTCGTCCTCCAGTCGGAGTGGGGAATATTTTCTGAGAAAATGCATCGGCCAACAAAGTTTCTGAGCTGTGGTCTTAAACGCTGACCTTCGTAAATAGTTTTTTAGTGTACAGACAATAAGAAGGCTTTGGAAAAATAAAACCTCTGTAGTGTGTGTTGTTCTTCAGGGACTCGACATACAGTCGATACAGATCAATAAACTCTAAAACACTATCACGACTGATTTTACACACTGCTCTTTTGACTTCTCACACAGCTGAGTCTTTGGAAGATGGATACAACTGATCAGCATATATATATATATATATATATGTTCAATTTTCAAGATTTTTCAGACAAAAACAAGAATGCATCTCACACAATTTGTCATGAAAATGAAAAAAAAAAAAAAAATCATAATAATTTGGACCGCTGGAAGACAAAGCATTGAGATTTCTTGCTAATTAAGCATATTTTCATATGCTGTTAAAAATGTCAGTAATGAGAATCCAATGACAATCACTATGAAAATAATAAAATTACAAATAAATGGCCAAAGTAATGAGAAGCATTGAGAAAACTTAACTGTAATGACAAAAGTTGTAATGCAAAAAAAAGTTAATGGTCCTAAAGAAGCCTCATTTAATATATACAAAATCATTATTTATTCATAAAAACTTTGGGAGGATTTAAGACATGGACGTTAGATATGAAACCTGGGCATGAAACCCATAAATACGCACAGATTCCCCCTCGATTCTCATTACTGAAAACTAATCAAATATTTGTGGTAGATGGTTGTTAAATTGGCTTTAATTTAAGATGATTAAATTAATTGTATTCGAGATTAGAGAATCTATTAAGAATCAACATTGAGCATTAGAAAAAAAAACTCAACAGTGAAATATCCAGATGCATTAGTTTAGAGCTTTATTAATCCCCATGGAGCAATTAGTTTAAGCCTACATGGTGCCTCACATAAAACACTGATCACATACATTTAAATACATAAATACTTAAAAAAATAAAAAAAACACCTAAGTTTATTCCATAAACGTATTGCTTCAGG
This sequence comes from Scardinius erythrophthalmus, assembly GCF_964197995.2. Classification (NCBI taxonomy): domain Eukaryota; kingdom Metazoa; phylum Chordata; class Actinopteri; order Cypriniformes; family Leuciscidae; genus Scardinius; species Scardinius erythrophthalmus. Next base: position 33,456,886 of record NC_138241.1, read on the forward strand.
CATAAAAGTAAATTTATAGCGATTTGTAGAACATTTAATTGCCCTTAGACGTCGCCCCAGGGCCATCCACTCAAAGTCCAAATGCAGCGGGTGTGTACTAATAATTTGAGAGTTTTTGAGAGAATATTGGAGCTTAATTGTCATGAAAATGTTGTAATAATGTTAAAAACATAATGGCCTTACTGTATATAAATAGACTTTTTGAAGTTTCTGGATTAAACTGGACCTGGACATTGCAACAGAAATGCAAGAACAAATGGACGGCAGCCAAAGTTGATGTATAACATTGAGAGACGGCAGCCGAGACACAATGGAGGGAGGGCGAGTGTCCAGACGTGGCTCTGTTGCGTTTGGCAAGGCAGGTGTGAGGCTTTGCTCTGGAACACACAGTGCGTGTGTGAGCGTGTGTGTGTGTGTGTGTGTGTGTGTGTGTAAGAGCAGCTGAGCTGCTGCAAGACTCCTTAAGACGGTTCACTCACGCACACAGAGGCTCTGTGGCCAGACGGAGAGAGAATAATCTGCCTCTCAAAGCCACGGGTTAAGAGTACATGAGCCCTGCAGAACATACGCTGCGTTCCTGAAGAAACTCATCTTGGTGAAGGACTCCATATATGGTTGGATTTATGGTTTATGGATTGGGTTCTGCATCACAGAAGCTTGGCGAGGTCCGGCACGCTCAGCAGACTCAGGGTCCTTTACATGGAAGAACAGAACATTGCTTTCAAGTTAGAAAACAATAACCTGAAGTTGCATAAATCAGCATTAAAGGGAAAAATCCAGTCATCATTTACTCACCCTTGTGTTGTTCCAAACATGACTTTCGTTCTCAAAAGGAGATACTGTGCAGTATATTTTGAACACTTATTTTCCATACAATGAAAGTGGATGAATATTAACACTATCAAGCTGCAAAAAGGCAAATAAGAACCTTAAAATTAATTTAGAAAATGCATTGAGATAAGCAGTTTGGACATTCTGCTTTGAAAGATGATGAAAAGCTTTCAAATGTCAGTATTTGCATGTAATCGGTCAATGTTCTGCTAACAAAATGTATAATTATTATTATTATTATTATTAAATGTTATTTCACCACTTACTATTTTTATAAACATGAAGAAATGACTACAACATACCTGGTGTTGTGTCCAGTCAGAGGCCAGAATAACAATGTGTTTTACAAGCATAAAATAATGAGAACAATTCTTCAGAAAACTGGATGAGAACTTTAATAGTTTGTGCCTGGCAAGTGTTCTTTGGCATATGATAAGAAATTAAAATGGCCAGAACGCTTCACTTACTAAAAAGACTAAAAAAACAACCTTATCTTAATGCTCACACACCTAGAGACGAAATACAGTAGTCAATATTTGTAGTGGATCAAGTGAATCAAAGTTGTCCTAAGACAAGAACGGGTATTGTTCAAAATTCATGAATATTCATGAATTCATGATCCAAATGTTGACTACTGTAGTTACGGTACTGTTATACGTCTTCATCGGTAAGTGAAGAAGCAGTGTGTGATTTTCCGCTAGTTTCCCTCAGGCTCGAGCTCCTGGGCTTTAATGAAGCATGTCTCCTCTCTGCTCTCTAATGACCATTAATTAAAACCACTATAATTTCTATTCCCACTCAGTTAAACCACCTCAGCCAAGACAGTGAGTGAGAAACCAGTGTCTGAAAACATTCGACCCGAGAGCCAGATTATACAGACTTTTGAGCTGTCACCAAAAACTGCCCACTTTAACAGGACGAGAGCGTTTGACTGACATGTAAATCAGCCGAAGACTCGTTTAGATGCAGGATCATGTGAAGAAGCTGACAGCACAATTAGAAACCAGCATGGGGAAATATCAGTTCAATTAAGGACCAACAACTATAATGAGAAATAACCTGAATGAAAATATGCTTGATATAAAAAAAAACTTTTATTTGGTATCGTACTTATTTAATGTTTATGTATATATATATATATGAAGAGTTCAGATGCAAAAGCCTCTAAGTGCCATCTGAAATTTTCTTCTAGAATGATCCTTTTTATCAAGCTCGTATATTTAAGTTCAGTAATTTCACTTAAATGACAATTCATAGGTAATTTTCATTGCCATGTAAGTGAAATTACTGAACTTAAATATACAAGCTTGATAAAAATGATCATTCTAGAAGATGGCACTTAGAGGCTTTTGCATTTGAACTCTTCATATATAGATATATAGACTTCAGATGCAAAAGCCTCTAAGTGCCATCTGAAATTTTCTTCTAAAATTAGCATTTTTATCAAGCTCGTATATATAGGTTCAGTAATTTCACTTTAATGACAATTCGTTGCCATTAAAGTGAAATAACTGAACATAAACATACAAGCTTTTATATATATATATATAAATAAATATATATATATATATATATATATATATATATATATATATATATATATATATATAGTAAGCATGATATGATACATAAAATTTTTTTCAAAAAACAAAACAAAACCTTTTTTAGATAATTAAAATCAAAACATTAGACCTGAGCCAGTTTACAGATTTTATTATTATTATAATAATAATATTATTATTATTATTATTGTTTCATTTTTTATTATTACTACAATCATTATTTGGACAGTGGCAAAGAAAATATATATTTTTAAAGCCTACATACTGTATGCAGGATTAATTTTATATTCTAAATGTAATGTATAATGTTATATCAGTTATACATACATACATACATATATATATATGTGTGTGTGTGTGTGTGTGTGTGTTATATATACTGTACATATATATAAACATGTATTTGCACAGTGTGTGTGTGTGTGTGTGTGTGTTATATATACTGTACATATAAACATATGTATTTGCACAGTGTGTGTGTGTGTGTGTGTGTGTGTGTGTGTGTGTGTGTGTGTGTGTGTGTGTGTGTAATACAGTATGCACTTTACAGCACTAATCAGATCAGCCCATAACGCTGACTGCAGAATATTTGCAGGTGGTGGTCATGGACGAATATGAATCCAATCAGAAAAGTGTCAAACCATGGATTGCTTACTGTGATTTGATGATTTGGAGGATTTTTGGAGGAAAAAACTTTTATACTTCTGAATGTTTCTCCAAATCAGCAGTTCATCCATCCATGGGCACTGATGAGTCTGTGGTCAAGCAGTCCGGTTACAGAGTTTTGGACAACTGCATGGAAAAAGGCAAACAGTTACTCCACCCATCTTCTGGAAGGTACAGACCAACAGGCTTACACAGTCAAGAATAGATCCACTTCAAAACGGACCTGAAATATATATTTTGACGTGTGCCATATCACAACCCATCAAGCGTTTCATCATGACAGCTAAGTATGTAGTAAGTGTTCAGTAGAGCAGCACATCTGTTTGTTTTTAGATGTAAAATAAATGCGGGATTTAGGAGGATGTAATGCTTGAAACATTTCTGACATTGCTGAAATGTGTGTTAAATCAGGAAGGGCAGTAAATGTCTCTGTATCTGTGATTTACACACAACGAGGACGCAGCAAACATGCTTTAGGCTCGACCACAAACGTTCAGGAACAAAGACACTGTAGATATAGAGCACATCTACTAACCAGCAGTGAGACGTTATGTCACCGCTTCACGGTTCATCTTGTTCATATTAAACTGTAAACATGCTCTGCTGTCATTGATTGACGGATGACTCTTAAAGGGACAGTTCCAAAAAAAAAAAAAAAGATTTATTATTATTTGATTATTTATTATTCACTCTCATGGTCAAAAACCTGTTCCAAACATGTGTGAGTTTATTTCTTCTGTGAAACACAAAATAATATTGTTTTAGTCCATATAATTGAAGTCAATGGGGTCCAAAACAACATGGGATGTCACAGTGTGAACAAAAAAAGACATTCTTCTTTTGTGTTCCACAGAAAAAATAAAATAAAAAAATAATAATGCATGTTTGAATCAACATGAGGGTGAGTAAATGACGACTTCTTTTTTTATTGAACAACATTGGATCAATATTTTCCGAACCCAAAGCTGGACGCTTTTCTGGCAGTCCATCACATTTACATCAACTTCATTTCAATACCTTACCATGAATCATTATACTTAAGTTTCTCAGAATAAAAAAATGCAACTGGAACCAAATTAACCAATATGAGTCTCATAACAACATCTACTGGGAATAAAATAAATAAATAAAGACAGAGTTGGAAAATGAACCCACAAAACAATAGCAGTTCTTGGAATAATGGGCGATTATAGACTATTAATGAGCAGAAGTAATATTTACTAGACGAAGAGCCGAGCCAAAGGCATTTACAGCATCAAATGAGGTGTGAAGAGCTGAGAAACAGACAAGGAGAGTGAAGGAGTCACATCTTTAGCAGAAAAAAATCAGCTTTATGAGAGCGAACAGTAGCACGCTTGTTGCTTTAATCGCATGGACGCATTTATCCATGACAGACGCCAGGTGAGAACACCTCCTGAGGAGAACCACACTGGAACGAGTCTGTGTTACGACACTACCAAAGCAAAGACAAACATATATTGAATAAAATTAGAAGAAAAACAAACGTGGCCCAACCGGATTTTATAATAGTAAATCTTCAAGCATTTTTCTGCTGTCGCGCACGGCCAGGCCAACTCTCCCTGAGACACAGCGGGGTTTCAATGCCAATGCCAAGACTGGGAGAACAACAACCGCATTCATAAAGGTGCAAGAACAAGAGTGCTTCAAATATAAACCCCATTCACTTCACCTGAGGTTCTGAGGACAGTGAGAGAGAACGCTTATTTTCCACAGCTCTGCTTTAAAATGTAGTGAGCTTACCTAGACATCACTGACACAGAATGTAGTCCTGCCACTATTTCCGTGACTTATCTACGTCATCATGTGCATAATGTCCGTCTGTTAGCTCCTTTGGGGAAGTGGTAAGAACAGTTGAGTCCTGCACATGACATGTGGACACAAATATATATTTATTAAGAATTTGCCCCTCGTTTTAAGTAAATCGCGCGCATGATATAATCATTTGTTCTCTCTTTTACTAAATCGTGCAGAGTGCACACGATATCATACTTTGTTTCCTCGATTTAGTAAATAGTGGGCAAGTTGTAATAATGTTTTGATTGAATTAAAACAAGGGATTGAATTATTATATCATGCAAACAATTTGTTTAAAGGGATAGTTCACCCAAAAAATTAAAATTCTGTCATCTTTTACTCACCCTCAAGTTCTTCCATATTATGGAGGGCGATCAACTGTTTGGTTACCCATATTCTTCATATCATCTTCTTTTGTGTTCAGCAGAAGAAAGAACTTCATACATGTTTGGAACAACTTGAGAGAGTGTAAATGATGACAGAATTTTCATTTCTGGGTGAACTATCCCTTTAAAACAAGGGAATGAATGAGTAAAATGTGCTGACGTATTAAGTTGTGGGAATGATTTGTTAATTCGAGGCAACAATATAAATATTGTCTCCTGAATATCATGTGTGGGGCTCCATACGTACACTATATTGTTTATGTTACTCTACATGACCTCGTAAATTGCCCCTTGGGGACAAATAATGTGTTTGAATTAAATTGTAGATTTGAAGTTGAGGAGACACTTTTTTATTTGCTGCGAGTGTAAACAACAATGGACGTCCAATACCGACACGTTTATATACTGTCTATGTCCCGACACCATAGTTACCATAGATACAATCATGTTTACAGCTGTTACATTTCTGACACATGCTCTAAGCGGTTGACCAATCACAAAAGACTGGGCCAGCTGACCAATCAGAGCAGACTGGGCTTTTTGGAAAGGCAGGCTTTACTAAACTAAAACTAAAACAGTGTTTCAGGCAGAAGATACAAAAGGGAGTGACAGGGGGTCCGTGGAAAAGTCAAGAAAATGAAATAAAAATTAAAAATGAGATTAAAATAAAAAATGGTTTATATATTTATTAATATAAATAAATAAATAATATATTTAACAATACATTACTATAGTGAGTAGACAAGCAGATAATGTAACTTAACAGAAACTAATTTTAGATTTATAATATTTTTTTCAGTGGTGTTTATAAAAGTTAAAGAAATTTAGGATGGGGGGGGTCTGCGTCATCTAAAAGATTGAAAAGCCCTTTATTAGCAGACCCCAGAAATAAAACTATAAACTTGTAAATGATCATAATATGGGCAGTTGGGCACTATTATATAATACGGCCGCCAGCAGACGTGCAAAAGCATCACGGTTGAAAGCAGATGAACTTTCCTGACAGAGCCAAAGGGAAGGCGGGCGTCCCACAGACCCACAGACCCCAGGCCTAATCCCTCAGAGAAAAGCCCTGCATTTAGGCCCTGGTACACTTAATCCAGGGCCCCTGTTCACAATACACTCCAGATCTTCCTCTGGCCACTGCGCTTCCGCTCAGGGCCCGTCCGGTGCCATGAAAAACACAAAGAGAAAGAGAGGTTAGGAAACTACGACATATGGATGGTTTCAACGAATCAAACTTGAGCAGAGATTCACGTAAAGCTTCCATGCGTTCATCACAGCTGATTGAGCGATATAAAGAATATCTGATAGAGTTGCACCGCTCATCCGGCTGCCAAACTAAACAAGATGCATCCAAAAGAACAAGTCAAAAGCACAAAAATAAAACCACAAAATTAGAAAGTTGACCCCTCCTGCCAGGAGACAGCCCTCATACGAGTCCAGAGAAGAGACACTCGTACTCTTTCTTGTGTCCGTGCCAGCACAAACATGTATAAAGAGCACGTACGTATCACAAACACACACACTGGTGGGCATTGTGAGTGTTTAGATGGAGAGGAAAACAAGCTTCTCTGAACGGACAGATAAAGGAGCGCAGAGGAGAGATAATGTGGACAGGGGACGTGCCTGTGTGTCACGTTTATTCTGATGCACCAACAGCCGAAACATTTCAAATCCATGATTCAACCCAGATCTGACATTTGATTAGATGGGAAGACAAAAATAAATGGTACCACAGTAACAAAAGGTTATACTATGGTACTCGCCAAGTCTGCATTTATTCGATCAAAAATACTGTAAAAATTGTGAAATATTATTACAATTCAAAATATCTGTTTTCTATGTGAATATATTGTAAAATGTAATTTATTCCTGTGATCAAAGCTGAATTTTCAGCATCATTACTCCAGTCTTCAGTGTCACATGATCCTTCAGAAATCATTCTAATATGATGATTTGATGCTTAAGGAACATCTATGATTAACAGTTTTGCTGCTTCATATTTTTGTGTAAATTTTGATTTAAAAAAACAGCATTTCTTTGAAACAGAAATCGTCTAAATGTATTTACTGTCACTTTTTATCAATTTAATGCACCTACGTTACATAAAATTGATTTATTTTAAAGCGGTGGTTGATTATGATTTCACATTTCTAACTTTAGTGTGTAATGTTGCTGTTTGAACATAAAAAACATCTGCAAAGTTACAACTCTCAAAGTTCAAAGCAAAGGGAGATATTTGCTTTTAAATAAATCTCTTTTTAAGGACTACAACAAACGGCTGGTAGAGACTACACCACATTCCTCCCGGGTTAGTGACATCACCAACCCTAAAATTTACATAAACCCCGCCCCCTGAACACGATTTATAGATTATCAAGACAGAATATGCTAATCAACGGCTAGAAGATAACTACACATAAGCTACATAAATTCATCAACTAACCATTCAGAAATGTCCTGTTGCTTCTACATGTTGGCGCTTCTTCTAGAGTCTCTCCATCATTGTCTGACTTCGGTTTGAACATAAAAGGCTAAAAGTTTTTGAAATTTTCAGAGCATGTCTGTGTGAGGTAAAAGGACACAAGCTCTTGAAGCTCCGCCCCCTGTACCGGGAGCAGCAGCTCATTTGCATTTAAAGGAACAGACACAAAACGGTGCGTTTTTGCTCACCCTCAAAAAGTGACAATTTTAACATGCTATATAAAATATCTGTGGGGTATTTTGAGCTAAAACTTCACAAACACACTCTGGGGACATCAAAGACTTATTTTACATCTTGTGAAAAGGGCATTATACCACGTCTTTAATAATATAATAAAATAAAATAAAACCCAAAACTTTATACAGTAGTTCATTAGTGCTGTTTGAGTGCCACATTTATATCGCCTAGTATTTTATGCAAAATGCTAGTATTTTATTTGAGTAGAAATGCAAAGAATATCATGGTCTTAGCATCATAATATAGTTTTTATATAAAACTTTAATCAAGACCGTTCAAATAACAGAAAGCTAACCTCACCATGCTCAAGTCATCTAAATAATCTGATTCATTGAACCCAATGGCAGTGGATTGAGTGGGATGACGGCAGAATCATGACAAGAGGTTACATTACATCCTCTCATCTCATTCCATGTTTACCGTTTTCCTTTTCTTCGCTTCCCTTTGGTTCATGTGGCCTATCCGTGCGGAAACCCAGCGGTTAATTCCATGAAACTTGAAGAGAGTCTGAGAGCAGAGAAAAATCTTCACCAGCGCCACAAAGCAACCAGTGTTTCTGTCCTGTGGTCGCCACTCGATGGTACCAAACTTCTTCAAATTAAACTGTGCACTATGAGCTCAGTAGAGGGGATTTACCAAAGTTTGTGTGTTTGAACATGCTTTAAACAATATCAGAGAGTTTACTTCTACTGAAATAAGCTAGATTAAGCGGAATGCAGCATCGGAGTGGATTACAGTGGATGGAAACGATCTTCGATGAGTCCCGAAACCTGCAAAATTATCCCTTTGCAAGCAATATACAGAGGAAAGAAGGCACGTCTGAATCCAATGTCTGCATGAGATCCTTTCTACTCGTATGACTTCATGTGGTTCATTTTAGATGCCAGGGTAGATATATCCTTCACCATCCATCCACAATCCTGCAGAAACAAAGGCTTCTACTGTAAAGGAGCAAATGAAATAAGTCAATTTTAGCTGGTAGAAAAAATCTAAACGAATTGAAATTGAATGGTGAAATGGTAAGCAGTTAATGAGATAATGTGACTGTGAGAGGCTGATAGGATTTAATGAGGATGCTAAAGCAGGACTCGGTGATTTAGGACAAACTAAATCATTTTGCCAGTCATCTCAAATAGCTTGTGGCTCACAGCCCTGTTAAACGTATCATAGCCAAATCTTCTATAATAGTAAAGTGATGCCTGGTGTTTTTACAGTCCGCTGGCAGAGTCCGCATTCACAGCACAGAGACACTAACACAGTGTGGCAGCGCCAACAGAGAATCGAGACACTAGAAGAGAAAGAGAAAACACAGTTATGTATGGCATGGTATAGTATGGTATAGTTTGGTAAAGTTAGGCATGTAGACGACACACACACCCACAGATGCACACTGCATAGAAAAACGGCACTTGCTTCAGTGATGTGACTTCCAGATTTAAGGGTGTACAGGATAGAACCAGTCTACCTGGAAATAAAGTCATGTTTACGACAAACACTTGACTAAATGTGTTTAGTCATTGTGTGATAAACTAAATGTTGACCTGTTGAAATAAACTACCATTCAAAAGTATTTTTTAAAGGAAATTAATACGTTTATTCAGAAGGGACACATTAAATTGATTGGCAGTAAAGTCATTTAAAGTGTTACAAATTCTATTTCAAATAAATCCTGGTTTTTAAAGGAAAATGTAACTTTTTTTGTTTTACTGTATGTTGCTTTACATGTTTTTTTAAATCCTGTTCTTTTGAACTTTCCATTCATCAAAGAATACTGAAATGATAAAATGCATCATGTTTTTCCACAAGAATGTGAAGCAGCACAACTGTTTTCAACATTGATAATAATCATAAATGTTTCTTGAGCATCAAATCATCATATTTGAATGATTTCTGGAGGATCATGTGACACTGAAGACTGGAGTAATGATGCTGAAAATTCAGCTTTGATCAAAGTTTTTTTTTTTTAATACACAATTTTTACTGTTTTTGATTAAATAAATGGAGACTATTCAAATCTGTGAAATTACCAATACTTAAATTTTTTTTTTTTTTTTGGCTTGACAGAAATGTACACCACTCATGTAAAGACACCGCATAAACCTATTATGGCAGTGTAAACTGATAAACCCATCTTTTAAAAACCGCATGTAAAAGAAGAACTGTGATTGGTCAATTTACTTTTCAGTCAAACAATCTATTTCTGTGTAAGTGGGCTGTTCTTGAAAAGGAAAAGGCTGAGATAATCTCAACTTCTGACTATCGACTAAGAGTTATATTCATGTGTCTATTCAAAGACAGAATGAATTGCATCAGATGTCAGGTGACTCCTGCCGAAGTCTCGTGATTCATTTAGCATGTTTCCTCGATCTACAGCTGGCTCTCGCTCCTGGTTCAACACCAAGGCCAGCCACCCTTCTCAACAGAGCCCGTTCTGCCGACAAAACACACCGTCCCCGGCCAGACGTGCGTGAGTCAGCTCTGCATCAGCACTCACACGTTAGTCTTTAGATCTGACTGAAGCACAGGAACGAGGACTGGAGTTTGGCCCAGACAGCTGCAGAGGAGACGTTATAGGGCTTGAATACAACAATAAAAAAATGGTGTTGAGTCCCACAAATTTCAACAAATCGAGACCAAACCAGTTGTTATTATATAATTTTTTTTATTTCACTTGAAACAAAACAAAAATATTAAAATAAAAGCACTCGAGTTACTTCAACTGAAAGACAAAGTGAGAAAAGAAAAATCTGTTCCACAGGATAATGAATCAATTCAACTATCCAGCAAAGCCAATAACAAGTCGTCTGCTGTATAACCTACATTGTGTCATAGCACCTGCTTTGAATGGTATTAGTTGCTTTAGAAGAATATAAATATCTGGAACATTAAACACTTTGGGAAAGCAGTGATTATGTCACAAAAGGCCAAATGTTTCAGGGCAACCGCAGTCTAGAAATACCACCCAGACATGACAATTAGGGTCGCACATCAATTCTCGTTATATATACTGTAGCTAGTTAAGATGTGATTGGTGAGTTGTAAATGAGTAATATCTGGGATACATTGTGAGACAACATATGTGCCAGGGTGTTGCGTGTTGCATGTGTGCGAGTGGGATTATTGCAAAGCGCTGCTGGCGAGATAATACAAAAGTAGAGTTCAAAGAGATTACGAAAGACAGGGTGAGCGAAGCAATTCACTGCAGTACAAAAAAAGAAAGCAAACAGATGGGGAAAATACTTCAGGGGGAGGAAAATGACAAAAACAAGAAGAACAGCAGACAAATATACAATCAGGGAGACAATAAACAGACAAGCGTACAAACACTTACATGTTTGGAAAGACAGACAGATGCTTGTAAGGTTTAAAGGGGCTCTAAGCTCTGTAGAGGAGAATTCTCTCTGCACACGACTGGCCCACCAGACTAGCGTATTGCTCCACTTCTTTCTCGTCGTTCGAACCCTTCCGCTTACGGGCGTAGGCCGCATAGGGCATCACCGTCCTCCTGTGGAGCACTAACGCCCGGCCCAGATCCTTCAGCGCAAGAGCATCCCCTACAGAAGGACACAAAAAGAGGAGAAAAGTTAGACAAATCCTGAGAAACTAAAGAGCTGCAGGATCATTACAAATTAGCAACTACCCAAAACACCCTTACAGCCATGTGGCATCACACAGGTAGGCAACCGCAACATGCACATTTTCACTTTTGCCTAAAAGTATTGGCTAGGTAGGCAGCTCACCAAGACACAAAGCTACTTTTTACATTCATGACTGAAACAGAGTGTGGTTAAGTCACTGGGTGGAGGGATAAACATCAGTGGTCTTAATTCAACCTCATAGGTTCAAATGAGGGTCAGGTGCAGATTCCAACTAACAATTACCCAGGTATGATGATGATGAAAAATGATCTCTCCACCCTTAGGCAACAACACCAGGTCAGCCAGGGTTACTACAGCTTGACCTCAATCGTCACAAACATAGAAGCAGAATCGTTCCAGAACCAGCGGCTCAGAGCACAGAAGAGCAGCCAGAGACGTGTAACAATGACTCCTTCAGTGAAGGAACAGCTTGGTCGGTTCTCATTTGTTTATAGGACTTCACTCCACTCCGGCAAGCCAAAATTCAGACACACATTGCGTATTCAGTCAAGAAGCCAACACCTTCCCCCATGAGCTGTTAAAACAAGAATTGCTGCAAAAAAAGAATGCAGTCATTTGTAGAAGCCTGAAAATGGCCCTCCAAGGCAGCGGGAGGTTAAAAAGGGGAGAATAAACTTTCTAGGCCAGGCTGACTAACCCAATTGAAGAATTACAACGTCAACTCAACGTCATTTTTAACTGAAAAAGCAACGTTTTGAATGTTGCAATCATAGATACAAAGAATTTAGATATACAAATATGTACAATACTCATATTAATTATGAATGAGAGAAAGTGCAACGCGCAATATGGCGGAGTAAGCCCCGCCTTCTAAATAAAAGAGCCAATCGTCGATTGATAAAGTCATCGCGTCACTGCAGCTGGCGTTAGAAGCTCTGCTGGTGCGCATTAGCTGGTCTAAAAAATAAGCTTTTTTTAATGCCATGTGAGCATAAGAAACAAAATGTATGAGACAGTTATTGTCAGACTTAATTGGTGAATACAAATATGAAAAGTTTGGTGAACAGCTTTGGAGAATTTGATGTTTCCCCACTCAAAGAGAGCTGTACTTGCATGACTGAAAGAGATTCAGAGATGGTCGCTGGGTGAAATTACTTGCCTTAAAGGGACTTTGATATGTGTACATAGATGCCACATTTGACTGCTTCAGACACGTCAACGAGTCCGCCATCTTGGAGTGATCAACATTTCAGATGCTGTCATCACTCGGAGTTAAAATCAATGAGTTTTCCAAGATGCCACAACATTGTGCAGCCTCTGGTTGTAAAAACCACCAATATTTAAATTCCCAAAGAAATGGGATAACATTAGCCTGGTTAAAACCAGACCATTCTCAGTAGTAACTGAGTTATGGTCTGGCAAAGCTTCATTAATAACTTATTTCCAAAGGGGCGTCACCAACGGACGTCGCTCAAATGCCTCTGGGCGCAATTGGATAGACCTAAAACCAATCAGAGCGATCGTCATCGTGTAAAGCCATATGCTGCGTCCCAATTCGCCTAAGTTACACTACGCCATAAAAGTATGTACTCTTTTTGTGAAGAAAATGTATTTACTTTTGAATGTGTAGCAAAAAAGTAGGCAAGCTTTGGGACAGACTACTTCGTCATCTTTATCGCGTGCGTCCTGTCACGTAAACTGCCCTGTCAATCATCATGTCACAGTTAAAATCCTCTATTGAATCTAATTTAATTTCCTACAGTTTCGGAGAGAAATGTAGTAGCACGTTCATCTGTCAGTGGGTCTTTCATAGAGACTGTCCTCATGTGTTTGCAATTTGAATATAATAATGCATTTAAAAGTTGCTCGCTTCACCAATGGACGTCGCTCAAATGCCTCTGGGCGCAATTGGATAGACCTAAAACCAATCAGAGCGATCGTCATTGTGTAAAGCCCGCCCCAACGTTTCTGATTGGTGCCGCGATTTCGACGGATTAGAAATGGGCTTGAATGCTGAGCCAGACTACTTGCAGAGCAAATCTAAATTTGCCGGAAGTTGTCTGGGTTTTCCCAGGCTAGGATAACATGTCACAGGTGAAAATGTGCTGGTTTGTTTTCAAATGTATTAACTCAATATTACAGGTTTCTAAACGATGGTAGCTTTGACCATTCCAATACGGCGGACAGCTTGCATATAGTGGCCCATAGAGATAGCCGCTAATGAGGCATCTATATGTATATATATTTGGTAGTGCCATACATTTATATAAAGGCAGAAAGTGCTGAGAAAATAACAGAATATTGCAAATGTGCTTTTCCATAACAAAAAGTGACAGAAATATACAAACTATAGGCCACTAGCCTTAAACAGAGCTGGAGAAACAGAAGAGAAAATAAACACAGGGATATGCAAAACTCCAGGCCAACAGTGACAGATGAGTAACAATAGATTGCTCTAGCGATTCTTCTTAGTGAAAGTTATGATTGTTATTAACAGATCTGACACCAGCTCATGGCTCTCGCTCTGTGAAGCGCCTCATCTGGAAGCCAGCTGACTGAGATTTCATGGGGGATGCTGGGTAATGTAAATTAGTCCTCATCATTTCACACACATAGGGGGTTTAATTTACACCGTTTCCCTGTAATATATCCAGTAGAACCCATCCGCCACACAGGCACTGTTCAAACTTGGCCTGAGTTTTGTGGGAGATTGAGGGGTATGAGAAAAGAGAAGTGAAAGAGAAATGAAATATAAAACTTGAGCACAACTACAGTGCCCACATTGTTCTCACATGCTGATAAAAAAAAGAGAGAACGCTGATGAAAAGACCTGCATATGTTGTGTTATTGATGCTGGTGTTCTTCCAGATCATTTGTCCAGCACCAGAGCAACACTAACCAACATAAACCAGCCTGAAATAGTAGTAAATTCCACCCTTGGCAAAGATCTTCTTTTAAGCTGTGAAGTTGGAGAAAATAAAAAAAAAACAAGATGGATTAGAAGCACTCTTACTTTTGGTGTACAATGGTCCCAGAGAGTATTTGAACACTTAAAAAACACCAAAAATTCTAAAATCTGCAAACAAAACATGTCTCAATCACAAAGAGTCAGAATATTTTTATTATGTAACAATAAATCTATCGTTTCCTTGAAAAATCTTTGTGCATCTTTCTTTCAAATAAATGAAATAATATATTAAAATATAATATTTTGTTGTCTGATTCAATGAAATTCAGACCTTTTTAAATGTCAAAATGCATGTTGAGGTCTCTGTAGCTGAAGAGGCCTTGCAAATGTATGAATATCTATATGTTCTGTATCTGATTTGTCCTGATCCTGGTCTGCAATGAAGAAATTTGCTAGCTACTCCAGACTGTAAGACGATAGCTGTGTGCAGACAGATAAAGCAGAATAAATCGAGTGCAAGGAAGACAGACAGCAAAAGAGTGAGCAAGAGGGGAAAAAAATGGAGAGAGGAAAAAGAGAGGTAGCTGGCAGTCCATCATACTACATCCAATAAATTATGATAAATGAAGAGCAGACGAGACCCGTGAACAGCAAGTTCTGGACGTTCTCTCATAACTGTATGAAGTCCCTGCCTACACCCCCAAACCAAACACTGAGAGCTTTATTATTTCCACTCAAAAAGAAGAAAAAACATTCCCTGGAAAACCCCTTCAGGCGCTCAATACTAGGGTTCTGTCCCAGTAAGGTACTGCAACTACCCCGTTAGAGGAAAATGAAAGCTTACTTTATACTTTTATACTGCATATCTTTATTAATTCATCCACTGGCACTTTTTTTTTTGCTTGCAAACTGTAGCTCCTTGAATAAAATAAGCTTTTAAGTTTAAAATTCAAGTGGAAGTCAAAATTCTAAATCAGCACAAATGTGATACCTTGAATACAGAACTAAGGGCTGTGGTCCTCCAGGGTAAACAGGTTGCGTAATACATTAGCACTTTAAAGAGACAATCCAAGTCAATGTGTCTAAAATGCGGTAGAATGTATGCTGCTCAGCATGGTATTATACAACTTTATTGCATACTTTACAAAGGAAAAAAATTCAGAGGTACCCAGTGGGTGAAGTGATCTATACTAAATGGGATCTAGTGTAACCCCTCAGGTCCTACTCGCCCCGCTCTGTGCAGGCCTCGAACCCGGGTCGCTGTCATAGGAGGCGCGCGCTAATAAGGACACTAAAGATCGCTGTCGCTAGTGCGCCTCTTGAGATCAGGGGAGTGAGGTTTACCTGCATAGCTCTCACTAGCTGGGCTCCGTTACACTAGCTATGAATCTACAGCAAAATAATCTGTATTTAACACAATTTCATGAGATTAAGTATTGGAATATAATACAGAGAACACAAATTTCTATATTGTTGTCTTCACTGGCTGCATACAAAAACAAACATACAGCACGACAAGAGTAGTCTGATTCACGAACATGTGCGATTGTTTCAATGAATCACAAATGAAACGTTATCAATTTGAAACGGTATAACCAATAAACGTTTTTTAATGAATTTATATGTAAACAACGTGGTTCTGTACATTTTGTGACATTTAGCAAAGACAAAAGACTCATTTAAAGGAAAGTAAAAGAAAATGAAAACGGTGTCGAGATATCAAACAGCAATAAACATTGCAGAATGAAAGCTTTTAGCTGCTCAATTAAGCACAACAATAACACTGTACAGAGCCGTCACGACAGTTGGGCTCTTTTCAGTCAATCCAAACATCCGCTCTGTATATAAACACTCCTTCCCCCGACCCATTCTTACTCCATTCATCCATCCTTTGACTCGATTAACACTCCTGTCAAGCGGCATCAGACTTTCTCAATCAGCCGCACCGGAGGTTCACCGACACGCTGCTTTAGGGCCAGATCTATCTGGGGTCAGAGGTCAAAGGTGATAGATCGGACTTTCTCTGGAATGAGAGTCGGGCTGACACCCCGGCACGCTCCTCGAAGAGAAAGAGGAGGAGGTCTGGAGCAACTGCAGAAGTTTCCTACAGAACTATGTTTAATTCAACTTTTCTGTGCATATGTACTATATCTTTAACTATACATTATGATATAAATATCCACTCAATCAGTGAGTAACATTAATTCAGTAACCGCTCTGACAGATTCAGCAAATAATTCGTTGGACTAATTCAAACTGATGGCTTTGTGTGTTGGCAGCGAATACAACACAATAAAAAATTATTTGTTTTTTTCCTCATCACATTTAATTCAGAACTCAAACTCACATATCACACGATTTAGTTTATTTTGCAATGGCGCCATAGATTTAGCCCAGACTATCAGTCCTTAATATCAAATCTGAAAAACAAATCTGTTGAATGTAGCAGTGTAAACGAGCCAAAAAGCCAAACATTTTCACAACAATTTTGTGGTGCTCATCTCGCACTGTAAATATAATTCTTCTAAAATGACCTGAATCCTGTCAGTCAGGAGAAGCTCATGAGGTCAGTTTGGTACTCTGACACTGGATGTTGCCAGAAAAACACAATACGGTCTCATAGCCAGATTTACCTCATCAGGATTGAAGAGTTCAACAGTATGAGAGTAAACGTGCTCCACAAGCACCTCATTAAAATGAGCTCCCTCCTCTGGATTGATCATTCATTGCCATGACTCTGTAGTGTCTGGCAGAATGTTTCTGTTTTAACTCTGAACTCACACACCTAATTAAATCAATCAATCAAGGTCTGTTAGTTCAGTACAAATATACATTATGTCAGATAGGTCACCAGGACTAAAATCACATATAACTACAAAGAGAAGAACTAGTCTGAACCGCAAACCATGTGTTTTTTAGGGGGGTCAGATTCATACTGCTTTGTGTAGATGACAATGAAAAATTCAAGTAACAATTGACCGGAAAATGCCAATTGATTTAAAATCTTTCGGGGGGAAAAAAAGGGGAAAGAATTTAAAACAAATCAGTTTTAAAGACTTTTTAAATAAAGTCATTTAAAATCATTGTAATTGTTATGAGACACGAGAAACAATGTTTAGTGCCAATGACATCAAACTTGGCGTTTCACATCTTGATGTGGCCAAGTTTGAAAATGCTCATGCACAAATGACATTTAAATAAAAAAATGAAATGTTATTTAATTACTCTCACATCATCATCTAAACCTGTTTCCACAAAAGAAAGTAAATGTGACTTCACTGTGAAAGATGACTTTTTTGTGTGTTGCCTTGGCTTTTGGCTTGCTTAGTTGGGGACATTTAATATTCAACAATATTATTGATCTGCCTTACTTAAGGTGGACCATGACACAATTTTCTTCCAGAAACAAACTTTGTTGTATTATTTTCATGTTATCACTGTGAAGCTGCTTTGATACAATATGTATTGTAAAAGCACTATATAAATAAAGGTGACTTGAATTGACTTGGAACATAAAAAAAAGATATTGTGAAGATGTTAGGAACCAAGCAACACGGGAACCCAAAGACTTCCATTGTATGTCCAAAAAAAAAACATTTACTAAAATATCTTCTTTTATGTTCTACAGAAGAATGTCAATATAGGTTTGAAACAACATGAGGGTGAGAATTCGTCCATCATTTTATCTCTTAAACAGGGTGAGCTTAACCTTAGCTTAGGACAATTTCATAGTTCCGAATAAACTGTTAATAAAAAGCATCATATTTCTCTCAGTTTTCGAAAGAGGGCATGTAGTTTATAACGCAGACATTTCTACATTAGTTTCCTAATGTGGCTCCAATGTGGTTTAGCTAGAATCTAAACATCGACCTTGTAACCAACCGTCAGACCGCTGGCCTTGAGCTCTGCTGAGAAACAGGCCTGAAATAGTTGGTTTGTCAGGCCAAGAACAACAGGTCATGTAGGACTGGAGGCACCACAAGAACGGTTTAAAAACACTGGGGGAAATGAAGGCCCGTGTCTGGTTGCCAGTCAGCACGGAGGTAGGTCAAACAAGACCAAGGGCCTCCCAAACTCTGCAATCAAAACCAGTACAAAATGTGTGGGAAGCTATAAGGACTGCAATGAGGTCATTCTTATTGGCATCATTCACTCAAAAAAAAAAAAAAAAAAAAAAGATATTAAAATAATTTTCCTTAACTACTGTATATAATTTATAGACTTGACAATATAACTGTTGCGTTTTTGATTTAAAAAACGGTAATCCTAATGTGTGTCCTAACCAGGCAAATGGTCAAAATAGACTAATCACCTTTTGAAAGTAACTTGACACTTCAAATAAAGATTATATCAATTACATTGTTACACCAGTAGGTGGCGACAAGTGACTTAAACATGTATTTGACATTCAATCATTCACTCAAGAGATTCATTCAAAAATGCTGATTCATCCAGTGACGAAACAAGTTAAGTCTTTATAGGCGAGTCATTGAATCATTCATTCAAACTGACTCCAAAACAAATTTAATTGATTAATATTTTTAAAAAGACTGAAGCAACTAACATTTTTTCAAAACCTCTGGTAAATTACATGTTACTTTGTTTCGTTATCCATTCGGAATCGTGATCTCTATAAAAAAAAATCAATTTAATCAAGAATTGTGCAGCTCTACTTCGTACTAAATTTTGTGTCCAAACGGAAATGGTATCACTCACTTCCATGACAATTCCATGAGGATCATAGAGTTCTTACACCCTCTTCATCAGCGGCTTCAGAGACGAGTTCAAACGCCACATATTGCTGTGAGGATCTGCTGACCGTGAACGTAATCTCTCCTTGACCCTTACCTCAACCCTCACTCCATTTAAACATCCAAACGCTCAGCTATAACTTAAATATTTACACACAAGAGAAGTACAGGCACACTTGCACTTGCCCCAGTGTGTTTACAGGGCCGACAGGGTCGAATGTGAGACAAATGAACCTGATGAAGGGAAGTGTGTTCACAGCCATGATCAGACGGGTGAGATCAATTTCTGAAAGAACTGCTATTGTTCCTTATAGGGAAAAATTCACCCATAAATGAAAGATTATGTTGCTCATGTTGTTCCAAACCCAGATTTTTATTTATTTTTTATGTTTATGAATCATCACATTTGTCATAATGACCAGTGACTGCTGAGCTACAGTACAATAAGTACGAAAAACTTGTTAAAAGTAATTAAAAAGTTTGGGGTTCAAAAGTAAAAAAAAAAAAGTATACTTATTTGTTGCATCCTTGGTGAATATATAGTATTAAATTAATCCAAAATTACAGTCATTTTAAAATTGTAAAAAAAAAAAAAAAAAAAAGTATATTTCAAATAAAAGCTGTTTTTTTATAACCTTCTTTCAAATAATCCAGAAAAAATTCCATTACAACTTCTACAAAATATTAAGCAGCTCAACCGTTTTTCCACATTGATAATAATAGGAAACATTTCCTGAGCAGCAAATTTGAAACTTTCAGCTTTGCCACCACAGTCAGGTATAAATTAGATTTTTCAATAAAACTTTAAATTGTAATAACTGTTTTTACTGTATTTTTGCCCTGGTGAAAATAAGAGATTTCTTTCACATAAAAAAAATCTTACTGACCACAAACTTGAACAGTAGTGGATATGTTTTTTTTTTTTTTTTTTATTACAATTTTTTGTTTTGTTTTGTTTTGTAGAAATAACACCATACAGGTTTGGAATGATATGAGGGTGAGTAAATAATGACAGGATTATCATTTTTGGGTGAAGAGGGACGTCTGACATTAAAAACACATGAGGGTATGGCTGGATAAAGATCACGACGAGAAGGAAAAATAAATGCATTGTTGTCTGTCCGGGGTGGACGTGTCTGTGGCATCCTAAAAGCAATCCTTCCTTTATCTGCCTGTATCACCCAGCATTAAATATGAATTCACAATGTTGACAGAATAACAGATACGCCTCTATAAACCATGTTCTTTAAATAGTGAAAAACTATCTGTGTGATCTTTGCGCAGAGACTCACGTCAGCACACCTCTGCTGTGGGCTCGAGTGGCACATCCTGATTTAACTGGGCAATATAAACAACGGAGACTCTCAAATTACATAAGTACATCAGCAATGTGTTCTCTGTGCTACAAGTGAGACACACTTTAAAATTAAATAACACTGTTTGTCAAAAACAAGTTTAGATTGAATTTTCGCCCAACATTTCCTGGTAGTGGAAAAGGAATTCTGCGGAACGAGTTATGTTTATGCTGATAGGTGAATAATCAAATTAGGCAAAATATTTATCAAACAAACAATTTACACAAAGAAGTTCTGTGGGCAAAGATTCCATAGGATTGAAGAAGGCATACTATATACATCATAAATGTTCTTACTTAACCTATTTACTGCCTTAATACACATTTCTGGTCTTATGTAGACGATTCATCTTCGCAGTTTGTTCAAAGTAAAAAAAATATTCAGTTTTTTTATTTCGACGTGACGAATCCCTCTTACTTCTCAATTCCTCCAACCACTTGACTCCATTCTGGTATGTACTGTAACGCCCACTTTTCACAATCAAAACAATTTAATTAAGCACAAGAAACAGTAAAAAGTAAATGACCTACAAGTGATACTACTGATTTCAACTGATAACTGATTTTGATAACCTTTTGATGGTTTTGTAAACAAATACAAATCATTCCTATGTTTGAATTTCTGTATTAAACGATATTTTAAATGGATGTTTGGAGCGGACAGCGAAGGAAACACCATACAAAACTGCCCAGTATACATGTTCCTCTTTCAATATAGTCTAAAAAGCATCCCAGGATGCATTTCATGAAGATGGTTTATGAATGCCAATAAATGTGCAGTTCAAATATGAGTCAGATTGCATTATTTTGGCCACTACATATTTCCATTGGTGTTATTTCATATTGTTCAAGACTTTACAATTATTCTAAAATGAGAAAAACAGTCCTGAGGTGTGTCTAAACATTTTACTGCTAGTGTACATAAAAGTTGGGCAAAGAGAAACAAAAACGAAAAAGCAGAGAAAAATAAGAAGAGCTCTTTTCTTCATCAGCGCCTCACCCTCCCTCTTTGGCCCAAGCATGGCGTCTACTTGTCGGTACTGACATTATTATTATTATTATCATCGTCATCAACCCCAGAGTTCTGGGCCGAGACCACAGCACTGACCCGCTTGACTGCCGCAACAGAATCCTGGATGTTCTCCATGCCTGGATCCAGTCCTGTTATTTCAACACACAAAACGCAGGACCAATGCACCCCTCCTTTAGTTCACAGAACTGAAATCTATAAACACACTTGACGGTTTATAAATTGAGCTCCAAAGCAATGGCATCCAAGGAGCGAATGGCTACCGTAATTAAGCTGACACAAATGACGTTTATTGTGCAATTACAGACATGGGAACTGCTGTTACATATTGATTTTACAGTTGGCCCCTACAGACTCCACCGATCTGTCAAACTGATTAGCAAGTCTGATAGTAAAGTGTCATGACGTGGTCAAATGGACTGGTTCCCGAACCCACTTGTGGTGATGGATCTCCATCAGAGCTCGCTCGATCTGACCCAGAGTCCAATAACCTGATGCAATTTTGACACTAAACACAGACAGCATTTGATAAGCGCAGTCAGCTGTGTTAGGGAAAGGTTGGCTGGACCTAAAACTTTGTCAGGTCTTGTCAGATTGGCTCTGGAAAAGGGAAGAACTGCCAATGTGTTTTGAGAGTTTAGAGGTTCAACTACGGGATCTTTTTGAACTTGGGCAACAGAACAGGTGACAGTGGGTGAACCTCACAATATGCCAAAAACCTGACAGGGTGAAAATAATAGGAACTGTATTTTGCTTACTGAAATAAAGCCTATTTTAGACTTAAAATATGATATAAATATCATTAAAATTATATATAAATTAATGATATATTACCAAAAATAGGATATAAATATTAATATTATATATAAATTAATGATATATCGCTAAAATATATGAAGAGTTCTGATGCAAAAGCCTCTAAGTGCCATCTGAAATTTTCTTCAAGAATGGTCATTTTTATCAAGTTCATACATTTAAGTTCAGTAATTTCACTTAAATGACAATTAATAGGTAATCTTCATTGCCATTTAAGTGAAATTACTGAACTTAAATGTAAAAGCTTGATAAAAATGATCATTCTAGAAGAAAATTTCAGATGGCACTTAGAGGCTTTTGCATCTGAACTCTTCATATATATATATATATATATATATATATATATATATATATATATATATATATATATATATATATATATATATATAGCAAAAACATAATCAAAATTATATATAATATATTAAATTAACATTTTACTATATTATAATATATAATGTTTATTGTTTTATTGTTTTTTTTACTATATAATTTTTACTATATATGATTTTAATATATTGTTATTTATATATAAAATGTAAAACTTAGGCTGAAATTTCATACCAAATCAAAAGAAAATATGAAATTATATTTTGCTTATTTTAGTCTTAAAACAGGGCATAATAATAATATTTTTTGTTAAACAAATTTTTTTTAAATTAAGGACAGTTCTTATTATTGTAATTAAAACATACATTTATAAACATATGTAAATAAATATAAATAAACCATATATTTTGGTATTTGTTGAATTTCCTGTATGCTGTATTTAAAAAAATAATAATATAATAATTCATTGATGTTAAAAAAAATGAATTAAAGTCAAAAGTAAAGCGTCCAGATGCAGTAATGACAATTAGGTGAGAAAACGTGCCATTAAAACACCAAAACTTCAAAAAACAACCTGACATTTTCTTGTGAGATGGATTTGATGTTAAGTGTTTTATAATCCCACTGAAGGCTAACCTGCTTGAGCGTTCTCGTTGAGACGAGAGTAGGCAGAGATCTCGAGGGGGGAAATGCATCTCTCGATGGACACCCAAGCGTACGTTTCAGGGCACAGGAGGTCTGAAGGCCGGTACTGACCCTATGAATGCAAAAACAAGAAGAGGAGGAGCTCGGTCAGTGCATTGGTATGTTGAATGCTGTAGATTAGAGGGAAACAAGGAGAGAAAAAGAGGGGGAAAGCAGATGTCCTTCTCAGGCCTTGAGTTGCGTGTCTTTTAGGGGACTACGCATAGTCACACAGAGCCAAACAAATATACACACACCATTGTGACCGCAGTGTAAACAAGCAAACGCCTCAGTGCAGATCTCTGCATTTCTTCAAACACAATTAAGCTATTTCTGGCGAAGGCAAAAGTGCACTGACACGAACTTACGGACACGCAATCACACACTAAAGCCCGCGCAGATTATGTGGGTTTAGTTCAGTATTTGGTCAAACTAGAAGCAGCCTTGTGAAAGTCCCACCATTACCGACAGGATTCGTCTTTCATTAACCCGCGGTGGAAACTATGTGTCCTGTTTTAACAAGATGGACAGCATGGGAACGAGGGACCCTTTGGAACGTGAAAATAAAAGGCATTTTGTTGGGCAAGGCAAGGAGGGGTGGCGATATGCTCGATGGGTAGTGAGGGAAAGGTTTTCACACTCGTGTTCATCACTCTGTCATCAGCAGACTATACGGAGAGCCCTAAAGAGTGAGATGACTTCTTCAGAGCAGTCCGATGACAAGCAAGCAAGGGTCACTGAGCAATGAAAGAGTATTTGTTTGCTTTCGAGCCTGCAGACAGATGTGTGCACGTGTACAATACTGCACTATAGGAACATAATATGTAAAACACCACGTAATTGTAAAAAAAAACAATTACAGTATAGTAGTATTCATAGATGGATACATAATGAAAAACAGGATTTTTCTTTCTCTTTTGAAATGAATGGAAAACCGAAAGGGCTGTGCAGGTATACAGGGGTTAGTCAATCGCAAAGGTCTTATGCATAGAAAATTCTTAAAGGTACAGTAGTAAAAAGGGTCAAAGAGCAGGTGGATAATGGTCATGCAAAGCTAAATCACAACTGTTCTGGTGCAAGAAACCTTAAATAACATTACAATAGACTTCAGGGGGAAAGGTATAAAATGCAACAAATATGATGACCCCTTTAATGTGAAAGATGTGCTACAGATTTTTGGATGAGTGAAATCCACACAGCCATTAAATGTGCAGCTTGCGATCGTGGTCTGAAAGGGAATCTCGGCTGCTGGTACATGCAAGAGCCTGTAAAGAGATTTTGCAAAGATGCAACGTCCATTTTTAGGGGAAGCCAGGAACACCAGAACAACCAGATGATAAATTTAACAAGTCAAGCTAAAAATCAAGAAAAATCAAGATTTTTTTTCTTTTTTTTTTTACACGGGTCTGTGGAATACTTGATTCTGATTGGTCAATCTCGTCATCCAGTGGTGTGTTATTCTGGTTTATTCTGCATTAACAACCAGCTGGATGTACATTATTCCTTACATGGTCTTAAACCAGTAAAATAATTGCAAAAAAATAATAATTTAATTAATTAATTGCAAGAGACACTGATCACACACCAGAAACTCATCTGTGCAGCAGACTTAATTGCAGATATCATTACTGATCAAATAAGTAAATATTAAAATTGTAAGCAAATTTGGTCTAATGTGGTTGATTTCCCCACTGTATGGTGCACTCTATATCAGAGTGTATTTAAGGCTATTAGTCTTCCCTGGTGAATTGTTCTAAAATATAATGAATTCAGATCTAGGAATTATTAATCTACTTTACCTGTAACAACTGCATGTAAATAGAGAGATGGATGGGGTGGGATGAATAAGTGTGCAATAAGGGGCTGATGTCAGTAACTGCCCTCTGGACATGCTTTCTGCCATCAATGAGGGACTTTGTGCCTGTTCCAACAGGTCTGGAGCCATTGAGAAACCAACCTTTTCTCGGAATACGATGGGGGAAATTATTCTCAGACACTTTTGACGACCGTAGAAACAGAATAGTAGGAGCAAGTTCACAGTAGCAGTTCAGGAAAAATGGCACTGCATGCTTATTTTCTGCTAGATGGCTAAAGTTGATGTGTGTTTTTAATGCATCTTGTATACATTTACAGTATATTTGACAAATTCATTAAATGAATCATGTTGTTCATGAATCAGGCTACACTGTTTGAGTGCAGCCAGTGAAGACAATGGAGATACGTAACGATACATGTGATACCTCATCATAATTCAGACTGCAAGCTTACATCTCTGGAAAAATGTTTATTTTACCATGGCGCTGTAGAAACGTGGTACGGAAACACTGTAGTTAGCACATACTTACAGAAGCCTGTGATCTCGGGGGAGTCAGAACGGTTCATGCAGAAGACACTTGGATAAAGGTTGTCATAGAGTTAAGACGAGACTGTTAAGAGACTGAGAGATGGAGTCTGGCTGGTCATTATCTCGGAGTCTGTTCCACTTCCCTGACGGCTCTGTTGGCCACGAGTCCCGAGGCTGAGCTCACCGCCGTACCAAAGGCCTTCTCTCCTCATAGCCTGTCCCCAAATCACTCTCAAAGATTCAGTGTTTGCACGCAAGTGCTTGCTCTAAAGATGGCCAGTTTAAAAGACACACCAAAATGTAACCATCACTTTGCTTTTCAAATCAAGGAAGGGATTTTCGAACATTAAATGATTACATGTCCGAAGTTCCAGTTCCTTAACGGTTCAGTATTTAAGTCAAGTCAAGTTTATTTATATAGCGCTTTTCACAACATAGATTGTATCAAAGCAGTTTCACAGTAATAAATTAAAACAATACATCAATGTTTGTTTCTAGTGAAACGTCCACGTTTGGTAATGCTGATCAATAGTATCGTTGATTGATTAATTCAATTAAATATCCCCAATATTTATAATATCCCCATTATTTAAGTAATTTTGAGGAAGAATAAATGGACAATGTTTGAAAAATTCTTTATGCACTGCAAGTTTGCATTTAATGCATTTAGTTTGATATATCTCTTAAAGGAATAGTTCACAAAGGCAAGCAATTTTGTCACAAGATTCTGTCACTCTTTTCCATGCAATTACAAAGAATGAGAACTGAAGCATTCAAACTTCAAAAAGGACATAAAAGAAGTAATGCACAAATAGTTCAAATGACTCACGGAGAACTAGGGCGGATGTAGTCATACGGACTACTTTTATGATGTTTTGCATTCTGTTTGAGGCTTGTAAACTACAGTCCCCATTAATTCAACAGAATATAATCTACCGTTCAAAAGTTTGGGGCTCTTTTTTAGTCTCTTATGCTCACCAAGGTTGCATTTATTGGAGCAAAAATAAAGCAGAAACAGCAAAATTGTGAAATATTATTATTCAAAATAACTGTTTCTTTTAATATATTTATGTAAAAAGTTATTATATAAAAGTGCATTTACTGTACATGGCTGACAGAAAATAAAGCATGTGCTTATTATCATGACAACGCCACTAATGCTTTAAATACATTATTATTTTTTTATTATTATTAAGATATTCTGTCCACATCTGCGGAACAAAACAGATGTTCCATAAACCACTAAAAGAACTGAACGTCTAGAAAATCAAGATTTGGTTTCCAAATCTATTGTAAATCAATTCTTGTAATCTCCTGGTAAACTGATCTAGCTGACGCCTGTATCTAAAATGATAGCAGAGGGTATCATGGGATGCTGAAGACTAAAAAACAACTAAAAAAGCCAAACGAGCAAAAAATAACCACGTGGAACATATTTTTTTACCTTTGCATCCATAAATCTGTCAGTTCCGCTAGCTCAGCAAAGTGCTATCAGAGGAGGATGTGATAGCACAGGCTGAAGGCCAGGTAAGAAAAAAAATGGCAAGAAAAGACATGCTCTCTGTCCCACTCTTTCCAGCTGATCCAAAGCCACTTTTGTCTTCTGCTGAGACAGGATGTGGTTAAGAGTCTGAGGGTACGAGCTCTGATCCAACATCAGTTCATAAGCACAGTGAAGTGAACTGTGACTGCTAAAAGGACAAATTGAAACCAATTTAATCCGTGTGTTTCTGTCTGCAATTCTCACTCCAGTGTTTGTTTAAAAAGAATGGCACGATGAACACAGCACCATCCGTCTTCAAGTCCTCCTGCCAACCTGCTTTCACACGACAATGAAGGTAATGTTGACAGACGGCCCACACTCGCTAAGGCTCATTGACATCACCATAGTGAGGAATACAGAGGATAAAGAAAAGAAAACAAGAACTGTGTTTGAGAAGCACCTTTCGTCATGTTGCATGAATAGCCGTTTAAAACAAATACACAATAATAAATCAGAGATGAAATCAGAAAGTTCCAAAAGCATGTGGCAATGACAGATGCAACGTCATGGAGGACTGGATTAGAACAAAACCATCCAAGATGGAGAAGAAACATGGACATACAGGTATGTTTTGGTTCAATTTAAGGATGCACAATGTATATTTGTGACTGGGGCTTGTGTATTCCCACAACAAATATAAAAAAATTTAATTGTAAATTATAATGTTTTGATCATGATTGTATAAGGTTCTTCTAATCGATCATATATAATTATCACTTTATTGCATTTTACTGTGAAGTTCTAGTTACTCAAGAGATACTACATAAATTCAAATTTAATTCCTGAACTGAATATGAATTGAGAAAGCAAACCGGATGCAGAATTGCAATTTGAATTCAAGTAGAATTAAAATAACATGAAATTAATTGAATTATACTGCAATAAAGTGTTTAACTGGTAAAGGAACATCTGTCAAGACACATTTTGAATGCTGGCTTGATAGAGCATAGTTTGAAAGTATTGAAAACGGGGGAAAAACCCTCAAACGAACCCAAAAGTAAAAATTATGGATTTAAAATATGGCCACCAAACATTATAATAGTTAATCGACTACTGGTGTAGTCCATATTTTTTTATATCTGTGCATTCTGAGGTAAATCCACCATAAAATTATGAATGCTCAAAAGATATTATATAAAGTGAAAACACTCACTGTAATATAATGTCAGTTTTTTTTTCCAGAGTACGTGGAAAAAAACGAATTTCCACGTACTCTAAAAAACTCCACCCCACCGGCTGGGGCGCGCCACAGGGTCCATACCTGAGATTTATTAGAAAGCAATTAATCAGGGGCATAAATCCTCAACTTCACTGCTGGCTAGGAATCTCTGTGAAAGACAACACCTCAACTCTCGCTGTGGGGAGTGAAGACATCTACACAAGCTGATCTGGGGAGAGCACTCTTGCTTTAAAGTCAGCCATGACCTACAGAAAACAAACAGCAATTTTTTTACAGATCTTAAAAGTCATTACAAATACTTTAATGCAATCCACTTTGACTGCTTTTTGTATGAATCTATATTCTAAGAACTTCTTGTACCAAGATAAATGTTATGCTCTCAAAGTTTAAATTGAAGAACAGACAAAGCAGCCCTGCCAAGTAGCCGCTCTTCTGTACACTACCGCTCAAAAGTTTGGAATGTTTTCCTTGTGCTCACTAAGGCGGTGTTCACTTTATAAAAACTACAGGTGAAACAGTAATATATTTTTAAAATCTAATTTATTCCTGCGAATTGTCAGCATCATTACTCCAGTCTTCAGTGTCACATGATCCTTCTGAAATCTGTTGCTGCTGTTCTTTATATAAATTGGGCTTTGCTATCACAGGAATAAATTGCATTTTAAAATGTATTCAAAAAAGACATAAATTATTATCTCAAACCTTTGTTCAGTAGTGTAAATCTGTCACAAAAAGTAGTTAAACACACAAGTCAAATCCAGATCGAACCACAAACTGGGTCCTAAAGGCCATTGTGGGCCACGGAGGGAACCAAACCCTCCCACTGCGAACCGAGGGGGTCTAAATAGAGGCGGGATGTCGGCTTTTCGCCATTCACTAGGATTTCATGCACATCTGGGGTCTATTTCCTCTGTAGAGGTCCATTTCAGTTTTTTTTTTGAGAAGTATTCATAGGCACCTACAGGCTGAAAAGACACAATGAGAGAAACTAGATACAGTATTTTTCTGAAGAAAATCTGAGTGGCGTTAGACCATGCAAAAGACACAGACACAATGTTAGGGTGTCTGAACAAACCCCTAACCCAGAGAATGAGCAATAGTAACAGTAATACACACAGTAAAAAATAAAAAATAAGTGTGTTCACTGCAGTCATGAATTCCAACTGCAACCTGTCTAAACATTTACCATGCTGTTCACAGTCCCTCCTGCTCTATAGTCCCGAACAATGCCTGGCCTATCCCTTTTTACATAATGGCAAACAAACACAGGAACAAGGACAGGCCTGTGCATTGACAGACACAAGTGCACACTTGCTTTCACCCACTGGTGTCTTATCTTGGCTTTTTAGATACACACAAAGAGCAAACACAGTTGCCATGTTGTGCCTATTGTTTAAATTGCAGGTTACACACAGTTGATAAGTACATCTGAAATAGAGTCAGAAAGTGCAAAGGAGGCGGAATTGAAATCAGGTGTCAAACCCTACGAGAAAGCAAGCTTGTTGTTTTGCATTACTGCCAAAGGGGTCGATAGAGTACCTTTCAAATGACTGCATATAACCATTATCTTACTATTCAGACAGCTTCCATGTTTCCATGTCAAAAGTTTGCGCTAATGCCCACTACAGTGAGTCTTGCAGTAACATTTAGAAAGCAATGCACACTTGCATGTTTCAGACATTTTGGAACTGCATGCATGAAATTTAGCTAGCTAGAAGTGTTTGCGTAGGGAATAGACCTTGGTCAGGCTAGCGCCAAAAAAAACTTTCAGTAGACAAAAAAACAGATTTAAAAGTTCACCTCCAGAGAACACATTTAAGCTTAAAAATTGATAAAAGTTGTTTATTCGAAAGAAAAAAAAAATATCAAAAATTGTAGAAAATCATCATTTTGTAGCTCACATTTAATTTTCCGCAATAATTTAACAGCAAGTTGAAAAACCTTTTTTTTTTTTCTTTGCCGAGGGTGATGCTACAGTAACTTCTGGATTGGCCTACAAAAATAATTCATCAATGCAAAAGGTTTTTCAAATCTAGCTAGCACTAAAAAAGGGGCTGTCCTGGATAAAGATGGGTATCGACTGGTTTAAAATCTCTTTTTTGTGAGCGCGCTTTGGGTGTGTGTGCAGTCGTCTCGCGCTTGAATGGATCCGTGCAGCTCTTAAAGTGACAGCAGCCTAATATTCCTGCTGCCGCCTCTATAATAACACTAATCAAACAACAAAAGACAAAGAGAAAATTAACTCGTTCTTGACTGAATTACTTTTGTAACTATATTTGTAATGTAAATTTTATTTATAAAGTGCAGTGTCATTTTACATTTGATCAGTTTCTGAACCAGAATACCTGAAAACCTTAAAAAACGTATTTAAATCGTATCTTTGTTCAGTTGTTTTTATTTATTGCGATTGCTAATTTTTTATTTGTTCTTTTTTAAAGGTGCATTGCGCAACATTTCATGTTAAAAATACCCGTTTTTCTAACCCATACATGCTTAAACAATTGCCTGATGGGCTGAATGAGCCCTTCTCTGATCACTGCGATTGCCTCTATAATACTGTACAGTAAAATAAATAAGAGGGATTCGGGTCGGAATTTGAGACTGGGCGTGACGTCATGCGCGTTCAGTTGCAGTGTTGCAGTTTCGCTTGTCGCCAGAGGGGGCATAGTTCTGCAAAAACTCAGAGACTTGCGCAATGCACCTTTAATTACTGAGTGTTTACTTGTCTTTAATTTATTTTAGCTATGCTAATTGTTTTTGCTATGGTATTTTCAAACCATAGGCAACAGTTCCTTGTGTAAGTGTTTTTAGTATATTCAGCTACAGCTTTTTTTTTTTTTTCTTTACCTTATTGGAATCGAAATTAGGAATCAATAAGCAGAATCGAAACCGTGAAAATGCAAACGATACTTACCACTATTTTTTTATTAGTTGTTTAATCATTTTAACAGGACCATAATCAGAACTGGAATCTCTTAGGCGGAACCGGAAAATTTCTTACGATTCCCAACCCTAGTCCTGGACTAAGATGAAGGTCAGTTAGTCAACTAGTGCATTTACTATATATATAGAAAGAAAACCCTGTTATTTTTCCTCAAACTGACCCTCTATTAACTCTCTATTAATCTCTGCCTCATCTAAACTTTCTCTGGCATTCACTAACGCTGCACAGATGGCAAGACCGCCCTGTAAGAGCTGACATCAGGGCAGACGCCGCTGAATGACACGTGTAAACATGCACTCGCACAAACAGCGGTCGACAAGGCTTTTGTAAATGGGCAGAGGAGAGGTGCTCTCTGACAGACATGTGTAAATAAAGAATCCGTCCTCTCTTTGCATACTAAACTATGGCATGCATACATAGTACCATACACACTGGCCGACAGTCCTCAGGAGAGCATCGGACCACATTCAAAATTCAGATATTTACACAAACCTGCAGTTTAAACACACAAAGTTGGGCGAGGCGTTTCGCCTCACTCGACACATTACCAAGGGACAGAATTCAAATAAATACATCGTCCCGACTGCTAACTAATGCCTCCACAGACACACACAAACACACGCTCACTCGTAGTGCCTGGCCAAGCTGTGTATCAGGGGTTTGTGGATGACAGCTTAATGATGGGAAAATATTTTTACAGGATCACGTTTCGGAGGGCAGCGTTTTACAGGCACAGCCTCCCGGGCCTCATTTTATCTCTCTATCTCTCCTGGCGTTTATTGGCGGGGTTGGCTTAAGCGCTGTGGTCTTACAGCCTTAACACTCACCTTCCTTAAGTGCTTTTCACTCCAGACATCTTTGATCCGGCTTACTAGACGCACGCCCAAATATAAAGCTGGTATGGAAATTAGACCTACATTTGAGCCACGTTTTTTCCTACAACAACAACTGCAGTACAGTTTACGATCTGACAGGAATTTGATAATAAAAACAGCGCAAATGTTGCATATTGTTTAAACAAGCTATTACAACACAAAAAGTCTCTAACAGAATAAATAACAGATTTTTACATTTTCTGAAGAAAATGTTGTGTTTGTGCAAAACTCGAAAAAGTTTGGGGCTGGTAAGATTTTTTAAATAAGTTTCGGTAACACTTTAGTTTATGGTCCAAATCTCACTATTAACTAGTTACTTATAAGCATGGTATTACTAGGATATTGGCTGTTTATTAGTACATATTAATGCCTTATTCTGCATGGCCATATTCTACATCTCTTAATCCTACCCAATACCTAAATTTAACAACTACCTTACTAACTATTAATAAGCAGTAATTATGGGTTTATTGAGGAAAAAGAAAGGCTACTTTCATTTGATCAAAAATAAGTTAGATCTATAAGTTACACTACGGTCTTCATTGTCACTATTGTAATATGCTGATAAGCTGCTCAAAAAATATTTCTTATTACCAATGTTGAAAACATTTTTTCAGGATTCTTTGATGAGTAGAAAGTTAAAAAGCAAAGCATTTATTTGAAATACAAATATTTTGCAATGTTATAAATGTCTTCACTGTCACTTTCGGTCCATTTAATGCATCCTTGCTGAATAAAAGTAGAAATTTCTTAAAAATCTTACTGAAACCAAACTTTTGAACGGCAATGTATTAGAGGTCTGCAAGCCCGTCGGGACCGTCGGGATTGCGCAATACACAAATTGTCGCAAATACGCACGCGTCACTCACGTGCATTAACAGGTGACAGTTGACCATGCAGAGGATCAGGGAGAAGTTGGATTTTTTATTTTATTTTTTATTAATATTATATAACATTAGCCAGTTGGCGAAGAGTTTTTTGAACATTGTTCTTTAGTTTTCTTAAAAGCAAAGAAAGGCCGTTTATTTACTTATTTTTGCGGTTGGATCCCGTGGCGCTATATTCTCTACTGCATGCTTATGCTTCTCTCGAATGGACAGTCTGTTCAATATTTGTGGGCATGATTGGTGATGTTTCAGGCCAATAATAAAAGTCTACCTTTTAGTAGCGTTTGATGTGCCGTGCGTGAAGCAGAGACAGCGCGCATCAAAGAGCGCGCGTCAGAGAGAGCTTAAAGTGATACGTCTCGGGTCGGGTCGGGTTCGGGCTGAAAAAACTGCAGCCGTTGTCGGGCTGGGGCCGGGTAGGGCTTGAACACCACGGGCCAGGGCCGGGTTAGGGCTGGAGTTTTTGGCCCGTGCAGGGCTCTACAATGTATACAAAAGAACACATTTAGAAGGTGATGATAACAGTAATATGATTTATAAAAAACATGTCATGTGCAAATCACAAGAATCCCATGTTTCATTTCAATACTCGTACAGGAAAAAATAGCCCATTCGTTTTGTTTGCTCTTTGTTCCACGCTCTATATATCAAAGTGTGCTATATGTTATAAGGACTGGAGGCCCTGTCACCTCAGACAAAGTGGCTGAATCCAAGGCTCTGAAAATAAACCAAGGGCGAGTTAATGGCAAGGCAAACACAGTGCGCTGGCAGCTGGGCCACTCTGGCTATTTTCACCCTGACATCAGATCTAAACTCTCATTTTCGAGCCCTGTGACCTTCACACCTCCCTCACCGAACCCCCTTCCCCCGCCATCTATCGTTTCTCTCTTTCACTGCCGAGACTAAATCGTCTGACCCGACCTCTCAACTCCGACCCCGGAGGTCTGTCGTCATGTCAACGCTCCTGATGGGGGGGAGCAGGGGTAAGTGCGCTGAATCAGGGCCTCAATGTAAACACATAAAACACGTCGCCTCTATTACCACACTGTGTCAACGTGCTAAACGAATGGACATCATGAATGTGGGTTATTTATTATTTAGGGATGCACAATATGCATGCGATTAAGCTTGTCGCAGATATCTGAGAAAACACAATCATTGTGCACTTTAAATTTTACATTGCCATTCAAATAAGTTCATTTAAGCAAATGCAATGTGCATTTTAATGCATTTCCAGTGCAGAAGTGCATTATGTGAACTCTCATGTGTCTCATCGACCCACATCACAGACCCACAAACCACACAAAGAGCAGCTACTGCTGAATGCATGCCACACTCCAGCCAAAGCATAAACACGGCTTATTGTGCGCTAAAAAAGCAAAGCACCCTTGTTTTATATTATTCTAAAATAATATTCAGGTTGCCTGGGGTCTTAAGAAAAACAGTCAAAGAGGACCAAGGCCAAAAAGAGGAATATATTAAGCACTTGTAAATATTTTAGTAACTAACATTAATCATGTCATTCTACCCTTGTGCAATATTTGTTTACAAAACCATAAGGGAAAATCAAACATCCATTCGATATGAACTTCTTAAGAGTTATTAAGGTCTTTTTACACTGTAATGGACATGAACAAAAAAAATAAACTCATTAAATCACAAGTTATTGTATGGCAATGATTCGTCAAAACTTTTACAAGACTTACAAGAAAAAAAAAACTCTAAAGACTAGACTAGTTGACCTTAAAGACTAGTTGATCAAAAATACAGT
This sequence comes from Scardinius erythrophthalmus, assembly GCF_964197995.2. Classification (NCBI taxonomy): domain Eukaryota; kingdom Metazoa; phylum Chordata; class Actinopteri; order Cypriniformes; family Leuciscidae; genus Scardinius; species Scardinius erythrophthalmus. The sequence continues at coordinate 33,491,884 of NC_138241.1, forward strand.
AAAAACTATACTATTGTGAAATATTATACAAATTTTAAATAACTTTTTTCTATTTTAACATTTTAAAATGTAATTTATTCCTGTGATCAAAGCTGAATTTTCAGCATCATTACTCCAGTCTTCAGTGTCACATGATCCTTCAGAAATCATTCTATGATATGATGATTTGCTGCTCAAGAAACATTTCTGATTATTATCAATGTTGAAAACAGTTGTGCTGCTTCATATTTTTGTGGAAACCGTGATATATATATTTTTTTATTTGATGAATAGAAAGTTCAAAAGAACAGCATTTATAGCGAATACAGTAGTGCACGCCACAAAGACCAACACAGACAGAAAGAGTTTGCTAGATGAGTGAGAATTTTTGTACTAATTGGAACAAGACCCTCGTGCTGGCTTCAACTGATGTCAAAACTTACACCGTACAGAAGGGAGAGAGAAAAGAGAAGAAACAAACCCCAATTCAAACAAACTTTTCCCCTCATACGCCTCACTGTTGGTGGTCTCAGTTGAACCAAATCAAAAAGCAACTTCTGTCAGGTTGGCAGCCAACAGTGGACTTGGAGAAGGCTGAAAATCAGGCGAAGAGGGAGGGCGCTGGACTCATGAGCATTACTGAAGAAGTGAGAGGTAAAAAAAGGCACTTGAGGTGGTTTAGTGCTTCAGGGGTGCACGACTTTGCCTTTTAAACGGTAATAGAGTGAAGAGGGGAATAGAGCTCATGAACAGCCATTTTAAATTGCCAAATTAGTGCAGTATCACCCAAAAATGCTTTTTGGATCTGTTTAATAATCTCCATGGGTTTTGGGGTGAACTGTCCAAGCTAAATGTACAAAAAAAGGAGCTAGCACATCGGCGGTTTACGATAGATCATGTATTTTGACATTTCAGCCCTACGCTAACAAGATCCCACTTGCAGAAACCTGAAGAAATGATTTCGGACGGGCAGTGAGACCCTGACGCTGGAATCTTTGTGTCTTTTCCCTGTCCTGACATGCACCACAATCACAAATCCAATCTCAACAGCACGTAACGAAAGTGCGGACCACATTTAAACGGCTAACTGACAGTTCCACAGCGCCGTGGCTTATTAATGAAAGAAAAACAAGTGAAAGAGATTACGCTGCAGAGTAGAGCACGCTTCAAAGGCGCTTTGAAGAGGAGAAAAAAGGAGAAAGGACAGAACATGCCAAACTAAATGTGTGGTAATTGTTTATTTTTCTCTCAGACCACTTTCTTTCATTTCAAGCCCTCATTTCCTATCGTTTCATTTAGCGCTTCATGATGGCGTGATGGTTTGGTTTATGGGACGGGCACAGAGACGGTAAAGAAAGGAGTTTGAAGAGAGTTTACATGCATGATGTAAGTTGAAATGGGTTGGGTTCTGCAAGCATAGAGAAAAAAGGCTTCAGCTGAAGATAAAGTGGATCATACTAGGACTGTCTCTTGAAACCTAGGCCGAGTTTTTCCTAGTGCATTCAAACAAAATTGCTGTAAGCAGCTCACCAAGTGAACGTTTTGTGTTTCTTTTGAGATATCTCTGTCAACATGAACTGAACTGTAGTTTGGTTTTGAGTTTATTTAATTCAATGGCTTGACAAAAATACACACAAACATGTGTGACCATGTGTGTACAAGCAAAGCAAACACGTACAACTCCAGTAGAGGTGACGAGAGCGAGAGAGCGAGAAAGCGAGAAACAGAGCACTTGTTCCCACTTGCCTCGGCATTCCTGAGGATTTATACAAGAGCAGAGAGATCGAGACATAGAAACACGTACAGCAAACAGGATGAGGACTCTAAATTAGAGATGTAGTGATTAGATGAGAAGGGTCTTTTGTGCTGCGATGCAACGACTCAAACACCACATGCACAATCTCCTGGGTTCCCACTCCTTTCGATCACTCAATTTCCATGATTTCTAGATAGACTAAAATAAATATGGACAGAACAATAATTGTATTCACTAGACAATTCTAGCCGATTAAATATTTTAGCGCTGAGAATAACTAGAAAATCTGTGCTGTAATTTTTTTATTTTAATTTACAAGAATTTTCACGACCTGAAGATCTCAACTTTTTCATGATGGTGGGAACCCTGATTCCTTAAAAGTAATGATTCTCTTTTCCATGGAAAAGAGTTGTAAAAGTCTGTCATGTGGTTTAGCATGCTGAAAACACTAGACTTTACATAAGGAGGTACAAAACTGTTCTTAAGATCTGACACCACTACAACTGCACTATCCTCTATAACTATACAATATCCTAAGAATTCTCTTATGCTCACCTGCTGCATTTACTGGATCAAAATGACAGGAAAAACAGTAATATTGTGAAATAATATTACAATTTAAAATAAATCTTTTCTATCTGAAATATCTGATCAAAGCTGAATTTTCAGCATCATTACTTCATTGTCTCTGGTCCAAAACAATCAATGCCTCTTTTCAGCTCTAAGACTCTGTCCTGCTCCATTTCTACTTGTTATTTAATGGAAACGGAGGTACTTGTTATTTTAGGTAAAGGAATTAACCTTAAAATAAATAATAACCACACAGTTAACCTAAATTACATAACTTTACCATCCTTCTACTTATAACACATATCTTTAATGCCACTGAAACTCACTTCAACTCAAAGAAAAACTAGAACAGACACTTGGGAACATTCTTGGTCCTAAAATACAAAGAAAACAACATTAAATAAAATGTTGTGCAACATCACAAACATCACCCCACGCAAAGCAGGGGAACGGGGAAAAGGGAGGCACCGACTAAAGTCAATCAATTTAAAAAACAAAATGTTTCTAAGAATCAAAGCTAAATATAACACTGGAAAACATGAACAGATGTTGTCTTTTCTGGTTTACTCTGTAGCTGTATTTGTAGCATGCTAAACCAGAAAAGACAACATCTGTTCATGTTTTCCAGTGTTATATTTAGCTTTGATTCTTAGAAACATTTAGTTTTTTAAATTGATTCATTGACTATTGTAATAATTTTTTGTTGACGTAAGTTGCTTTATAATGCATTCATCAGGTTAATGCATGATAATTAACTCATTAAATGTTCTGTCAGCTCTTGGCCCAGACATTTATCCCAGATGAAAGGTTACAGTCAACCAAAGAAGTGTAGGAGAGCATAAACGCAATCCCTCTTGACTACACTAGAGGGACTTTCACTGAAGTCCATACATAGCTGTAAGAAACATACCTGCCAAACATAGGTCCTTTCATAGGGTCTGGGGTCTTCCAATCATGCAAAATCGAATTAAATGAAACATTTAAGTTTTAAGTCACATTAAAATCACTGTATATATCAGAAATTCGTATGCATGCTTTATGGTGCCACATTTGCTTCAAGGTTGGCCTGAGCACAGTGCAAGCATTATCCATTTCACCCACAGAAAAATCCTCAGGTTTCCTACATTGACTTTGCAGCAAGGGGCTCTTAAGACGAATGAAAAGCCTCTCCAGATGACCGGCAGCCCGCACACAAACATACAAAGACGACCCCAATAAAGAGTTCTCAGACGCTTGTTTCCTTTGGCCTGGATGTGGAATTCACAGGAAGCTTTGAGAAACACCTGGTGGATGGAGAGGGAGACAGGTGAAGGGAGGGTGGAGAGGGGAAGCTTCTCTCGCCAGAACCCCACAGACCTGCTCATTCCACCCCATTAGACACATTCAGAAGCCTGAAAGCTCGGGCACAGTCGAGGGCCAAACAGCCATCAGAGGATCAGACACAGAATGGACCCGGCAGGGCCAGGAAGTCACATCTCGAACTGGACGGCGGTCTGGCTTGACTGCAGAAGAGAAATGGAGCTGGCACTGAGTACCGCCTCCCGAAAGGACCCCGACCACTGCCTTTGTGGCCAGTGAAGTTTAAGCGGAGGCCAGTTAAAGTTCTTGGCATTGTGTCTGGTTGTTTTGGTTTACAGTCTGCTCCTTTCCTTCTTCCGAAACAACTAAATAATATATTCTGTATGATAAAAGTGCTCTTACCATAACCTAACATGAAAAGTACTGTACATTCTTGTTCAAAAGTGTGAGATCAGTAAGATGTTTTTAAATAAATTAATAACAAGGATGCTTTAAATCAAAGGTGACAGTTAAGACATATTTTCACCAAATAATTCTGGAAAAAAAAATCTTACCAAAAAACATGTAATCTTTTTCAAATTGTAAATGATGACAATGTAGAAATACGTACGTGCATAAAGTATGTTTCATGCCTAATGCACTTAACCAACAATTATACACATCAACAGTCAAAACACAAGCATCGACTCCAGCACATATGTCTGCATCAGCACACAGTCGGTGTGCTTTCCCGGTAGACACAGCGAGGGGTACACAGTGTTCCCTGCCTGAAAAGAAGGAAGCTGCTCTAATGGGATGGATTTGAGCTCTAAGCAGGGCAAAGCATGAGAGAGCTCAGAAGCTTTGACGAAACGCAGCGGGTGCTGTGCTCTTAGCAGAGGTGCAGGGGGTCGTTCTGAAACAACACACCGAGATCTGAATTTCAAGAAGACATTCCAGGACGGCCACAATAATACCATATGCCTTTGTGTTCAAGAAATACGGAACATTCTAGCATCTTTTACTCACCCTCACCCTCTTTCCAAATCTTTCCGCAAAACACAAAAAAGAGAACATTTTACCATGCTCTTTTGCAACAATGGTGGCTGGGGCTTTCAAGCTTCAAAAAGAATGCAAAAACATCATAAAAGCATCTTGAAAACAGTTTATACAACTCTTCTGAAGTCATACAATCACTCTATGATTGAGAAATAGACCAAACATTTAAGACGTTGAAAACACATCACTGAAAACACATTCATAGGAGTTTATGAGAGAAGATTCATGAACAAATCACTCTTTTGAATCTTATAAATTAATCGGTTCATTGTTTAATCAATGATTCATTTGTGAATCGGATTGATTTGTTAGTCAAGTTTAACTCAATGATTCAATGATCCGGTCACAACTCATTAGCTACGTTTATATGCGCCCAAATAATCTGTTTTTTAATCGGATTTATGGCTCAATAAAGACTGAAAAGCCTTCATGTAAACACTTCAGTGGATTTGAATGAAGTTTCGATCAGATTAAAAGGGTGCATGTAAATGACTTGAATCAGACTATTTTCTCGTTCAGATAAAAAAATACCTGGTTTTGTTAAGAATACATGTAATGTACACGTAAACAAATATGTGAATTCGATTGCAACGTTCAGAGTTCATTTAAACAGACTGGATTCATTCTTAATGACAAAAATTATATGTCTGTGTGTGTGTGCATATATACACACACACACACACCCATGCACACACATATATATATATATATAAATAAAATAATATATAAACACATATTATGTAAACAAAAACTTTTATGTAAGATGCGATTAATCATGATTAATCGATTTGACAGCACTAATTTAAACTTATCTATTGAGGATGATTATCTGTGTATTTTTGGTCGTCACCATTATTTTTACACAAAGCTATCGTACAAGTTCAGACGATACTTTTATGATGCTTTTGTGTCCTTTTTGAAGCTTGAAAGCTTCAGTCCTCCTTTATTGTAAATTGCATGGAAAAGTCCAATAAGCTCCACCTTCAGAAAGAAAGCAAGCCATTTGGATTTGGAACGACATGAGTTTTCATTTTTATGTGAACTATTCCTTTATTAAGCGATTTGAAAAGTGGGTTCTGGATGTAGGTGAGAAACAGACAACCTTCTAACCCCAGACTAATCTCTCAGCGCACAATGGCAGGAGGTGAATGAGAGGGGTGAGTGGCACTCATCCTCTGATGTGAGAGTTATGCTGGGAGAGAGCGAGAGCTGGGCTCCAACCGAGATCTATTCACTATTCCACACGCACAGCGCTGCAGAAACCGGCTCCACTGAGAGAGTCCAACAAAGACAGAAACGGAGAGAAAGACAGACGCACAAACAACTTCCAGGACTACAGATCCAGCCTGAGGTTGAACGTTTCAGTAGACTAATACTGCAGTGCAGAGAAACACAGTGAATTAAGATACCCAGAGGCTTTACACTCACTGCCGCATTGCAGAGATGCTCAAAGGTTTGAGATGTGGAAATCATACCATGGTTTCTAATAGAACAGAGTGCTAATAGATATGTTTAAAGATACGTTTTGTAGCTATGAAAACAAAAAATCTCAAATAATGAGTAATGAGCTGTGATAAATAATAATGGCTCATCTACAAAATAGGTGCCATTTATAAATAAATATAAATATTTGACAAATTAAATATTTTTACTTTAAATGAACTATTACATAAATAGTCATAATGAAATGATCAGCCTTTCTAAAACTCTTCATGGACAAGTTCAACACTTTTTCCCCCATGTTATGTATTATCTTTTTCATAATGGGGATCGAGGCTGTGAATCTCCAAAAAAGGACCATAAAAGTGATCCATATGACTATATTCTGAACACATAGAATTCAAATATGCTGCATCAAGGCATGTCATGCCAGGTTTGACAGTGACATCAAACTTTGTGCTGCGTCTCTTGAGGAGCCATATTTGACCTGAACACAAGCAAGAATAAGATTTCAAAGCAATGGGTGAGTAAATGATTATAGAATTATAATTTTTCCAATTCCTTTAAAGGGAGGAATGTTTAAATAAAGATGAGCGTTGTCTACCTCTCCGATAACACTATCAGGTGACACCGTGAACTACAGTAGCTCTGACCTCTTCCTCAACTGCTAATAGCTTCTACAGCTGCACACTGTATGTTCCCTCTTCCTCGTCTTCAGCTCTGGGCCAGTCCGTCACTTTTATTTACATTCTTTTCCTCTCTCACAATCTCCGCCTATCGTATAAGAATCAGCTGTTCGGTTGCCCAACATCTCCCTCGTCTCAGTCGAACGACGGCCAACACGCTTTACGTTCAGCCACACCTGTGCAAGCACTTACACAGAGTTCCCGCTGGACCGCTTTACCGTCATCTTCCACGGTCCTGTGGCCGAGCTCGAACACAGCTCCAAGTCCCTTGTTCGCAAAAGATGCTGAAAACTCACTACGAGCCAAGTGCGAGGTTGTGGAACACGTCGCAGGAACAGCTAACGGTGTCAGAAACTCAATAAGCTACACAACAGAGCCAAATCTGAAGCATACCTCAACATTTTCCATGGCCTGTCCGCACCGAGAGGCTTAAGGGCTGAAAAGCAGGCATGCGATTGTGATATTGAGATTGCGCTGATGAATTCTGCAGTTCAGCCTGACGCTGGGTTCACTGCATGTCAAATATATTAGCTTTCCACAATTCAGAGTAGTTTTAAAATAGTGTTCCAGCTAAATTTAAGAACATTTTGTGCTGTCATACAACTTGAGGTTGGCAATGTTAAAATTATGTAATAAAAAGCTAAATAAAATACAAATAAATCCGATTGTGAGTGAACTTAAAAGTCAGCATGAAACGGAAGTTGCAAAGGCTTTTCTTCCCTATTGTGACATATATCCAAGTGAAACGGCTTCTGGAATGAGAAAAATGTAATTTCGTTGATTCTTGATTTTGTCCTTTCCGGAATTAATTAGATCGTAGGAAGTTGGGCGTTGCTAACTAAATGGAGGCAGATCTGAATACTAGTTTGCAGTCAGTAGTGGAGGATATTTAGACATATGCCGAGACATGTGTCATGAAGAGATGTTGTTTCGAGGGGGAGGGGACGTTAACATTTTATATTAGAGATTACAAGTGCACATGAATTTAAAAATAAAATAATGATGTACGTGAATTTTGAGACATCTTTAAGAAATGTATGTGGCTATATATATAGTGTGCCAATCCATTCAAACTAAACTTTTATCACCAAAAGGAAGTCCTCAAAAAGGAAGAGGAAATAAAATGAAGGTGTGTTACTAGTGTAGCATTTTTGGCAAATGGTTGGCAAAAATGGTTACATACAAATGAATTGAGTTGCAGGTGTCTCAAACCTAAGTGAACAATATAAACTGATGAGTAACACCTCTTGAATGACATTCTAAGACATTCATGGCTATATAAGTACTGAGAGGCTTCAAATGCACACTAAATGAGAAAAAAGAGGAGAAAGAAAGAGGTAAGGTGTTTTCGATGGCATTTCCTCAATCCTCCCCATTGTTGTTATTGTTAACTAAAATGGAAACCAAAAAATTTAAACTAATTAAAGCATAAATAAAATAAAATATTAATATTAGATGAAAAACTTAAAGTTGATGAAAATGTTTAATAAAAATGATTCATGATTAAAAATGTTGAAGTACTAAAATTATTAAAATGAAAAATGAAAATATAAAAATAAAAGCTCAGTCAAAATATTAAAAAAATACTATAATAGTATATGCATCAAACTAAAATAACCCTGATCTTCCTATATCTACTGTACCATCTGACAGGAAGCGGGGAAGAGATATTTCCTGTGGCGGAGGCATTGTGCTCACTCCAGGACGAGTCTTTGGGGAGCAGTAATGAGAGAAACAGATCGAGCGGAGAGGTGTGATGCTGGCGGACGATAGAGGATTAACACCTTTAACAGGTGTCTACTTCAGCTTCACCCTGCCGATTATACAACCACTGTGGCCTGCCTCATCTTAAAAGTGTGATGGAGACTATACACGCATATCAAATATTTAAGAAAGTGTACGGTTACACCTGCTAGAATTACATGTTTTTGATGCATCTTGTTTTAAGATTCAGCAAAGTGCAATCAAGGGAAAAGGTTTTTGAAAGTGATAAACAAAGTAGAAAAACTGATCCTGCATTAGAATTTTGCCAGAGGATTTATGCAACCAATTTAGGTAGACGCACATGTTAGAGGTGCACTATGCTGGATGGACTCTATACTGCCACCCGTCTATGTGGTGTCTTCTTTCATTGCAAAAATGTATGACATCTCAGTACATATTCCAGCAAGGTTAGATGATACTAACCAGGGCAAACAGAAGATGAACAGAAATGAAGGTTGATGAAGTTGATGAGGTTGAGACATACCTTATAGCGCATCTTGGGACACGAGTGTACGTAGAAACCCAGATAGTAGTAGGCGAGTTTGGGCGACTGCTTCTGCAACTGCCTGGTGAAAGCGATCTCCCTGCAGAGAGAACGAGAGTAGAAATCATATTTTACAGGCATATGGTTTATGCTACGAAACAGGCACGTTTTCCGGTTAGTTTGATATAAGGAGCATTGTGGTCCAAGTCGTGAAACAACATGGTGCTCATTAGACAGAGAATGTAATGCTGTTTTAATGCTACAAATATCCACTGTTCAATTATCAATTGTTTACTTGATAAAAATCATTTTTTGATTGGCCGGTAAACAAGACACTCGTGCAGAGTCTATGTAGTTTGACAGATTTCTTTCCATTTATGTAACAGTATGTAATTTTAGGGATTTTAGAGATATTTAGAGATATGACACTTCAAATTTAATACAATAAAATTGTATTCATGATTTTTAAACAAGATTAATAATTCTCTGTTAACAGTCCTTAATTATACTATACAATGTGTAGCATTAGGATATGATGCCTAAAGGTATAGTTCACCCAAACATTAAAATTCTGTCATTAATTACTCACCCTCATGTCGTTACAAACCCATAAGACTTTCGTTCATTTTCAGAACACAAATTTAAGACATTTTTGATGAAATCCGAGAGCTTTCTGATTCTGAACCCCCAGACTGCAACGTTATTACCACTTTCAAGGCACAGAAAGGTAATAAAGACATCGTTAAAATAGTCCAAGTACTTTTTGTGGCAAAAACAAAACAAAAATAACAACTTTATTCAACAGTTTCTTCTCTTCCGTGTCAGTCTGTGTTCCGAAGATGAACGAGGGTCTTACGGGTTTGGAACAACATGAGGGTGAGTAATTAATGACATAATTACATTTTTTTGGGTGCACTAACCCTTTAAAGTAGATAAAACATAAACTGATTTGCTGCATACGGACCAGATCAACTGTTTCCCTCATAAACAACCATTTGAATGTGTATCTGGAAGTGCTGAAAAAGAGGAAGCGGAGGAGAAAAACAAAAGGGAGCTGAGAAAATAAAAACAGGAGGAAAAATAGAGGAGATTTATACTTCCTCTCTCTCTCTCTCTCTCTCTCTCTCTCTCTCTCTCTCTCTCTTCAGTTCTCTCTTTATTCCCTGCACAAACATGTTTCTCTTTTCCATAAATAAATCCTGCTCTTTCTTCTCTCTTCTTCTGCAATTTTGTATACCTCATACTCTCTGTCTTTTCAAAAATTAGGGGAAGAAATCTTTTCTTTTCTTTTTTTTTGCAGGAAAAAGAGAGGAAGAGTGAGAAGCCAAAGCAAAATAAAAGTAGTGGAAAATGAAAGAGGAAAACAGAGAAGGGAGAAGGAGCGACGACAAACAGCGAGGTGCTGGAAGGTCATGCGGTCGCTGCCAGGTTCCCGGGTTCCCATCCCCTGGTGACAAAGCCTGGCTCTCCATGAATGAGAGACGGATAAGAAGAGGCTGTGGAACCCATTCACAAAAAAGATGGAGAAAGAAAGAGGGACAGAAGAAAGAGGGACATAAAGAAAGGGCAGTCCCCCCCACTCCTCAATTTGAACCCCAGTCCCCACCCGCTCGCGCTGGCAGCAGTTTGAAGCCTCCATTATCTCCTCTTCAGCGGACTGACACCCCCACACAAGCCAATTATGCAGAAGCGCTCACCACGGACAAGACGTCTGCTTAATATTAATGTCACACACACACACACACACACACACACACACACACACACACACACACACACACACACACACACACACACACACACACACACACACACACACACACACACACACACACACACACACACACACACACACACACACACACACACACACACACACACACACACACACACACACAGAGAGAGCAGGAGATGTGTGGAACATATTTCCTGAATCTAAGCAACACAATGTCTGACTATTTTTGAAGATGTAAACAAAATAGCAGTCAATGAAACACAACATATACAAGTTTATTAAAAAAAAATTAACTGTAAGGTATTAATGTAAATGTATCTTCTTTAAAGGATGTTTTAATTATATTTTTTACTAAAAAGCAAGAAATATATACTGATTAGAAGGGTGAATTTAAATTTGTCAAGGTATTTCAGCCCAGAAAAAAAAGAAGGCAAAAAATTATTCATATTGATACATACATATATATATATATATATATATATATATATATATATATATATAGTTTAAAATTAAGGGGCTACATTTAGGGCCATTAAGTGTTAGCATATTTTCACCATAAATTATTATAGCTGTATTTCTTTCCCCCATTGATATTAATAATTACAAATAAACCATGATAAAATGTCCAGACTAATAACCGTAATAAGAATTTGGGGGGAAATAATAAAAAAATAAAACATCTAATTGATTCCTTTAAAAAAAATCGAATTAACCTTATTTTTGTAAAATATAATTTCTTATTTATACATATTCTGTAGCCTGGGAAAACCCAGACTACTTCCGGCGAATTTTAATTCTCTCTCCAGGATAGTCTGGAGAAGAGCCCATTCAAACTCATTTCTGTGCCGCCGAAATCGCAGCACCAATCAGAAACGTTTGGGGAGGGATTTACATGATGACGACAGCGCAGCGACGCTGAAGGAGATTTCATTACAAAGACGGATGCCGCCGTGGAACATCACTCGTTCGAATCATAGACAGTATATAAACGAATCAGTTATCGCGTCTGTTTTGAGCGATTTAAACTTACCGGTTTCGTTAAAACCGGAGCAAAGAACAACACTCGAAGCATAAGTCATCTCCTTCATCGATCTGATTGGTTTTAAGACTATCCAATTGCGCCCAGAGGAATTTGAGCTACGTCGGTTGGTGACGCCCCTTTGGAAATGATTTGTCTACATAACTTCGCCAGACCCTACACTCAGTTTCAACTGAGAAGGGTCTGGTTTTAACCAGGCTACATATTCTGACTTATAGGGGTTAAAATATGCCAAGGACAAATTTTCTTAAGATTCACACAAGGATTTCAACAGAATTAACAGTGCAACTTAATTTTCAGCACGTTTCAACTCAGAGGAAACACATTTTGTTTATCTTTGCTGGCCATTCATCATTATTTATAGTGTCCAGAGCAGCATGGAGACACATTACTGAACAGTGTCACATCCTGCGCTCAGACAGTCTCACTCAATCACACTGACACACAACAGCACAAAGACACTGACCCCGCGGTTGACACCAGCTGCTCTCGGCACAATCTCCACTTCTCCCTCACGCTTTCTCTCCCTGAGCCTTCTTTTTATTATTCTCTCGGTGAGAAATAAGGCTCCCGAAGCCTCCAAACACCCAAAACTCAGAACACACACACACACACACACACACACACACACACACACACACACACACACACACACACACACACACACACACATCTGGCATCTCCTGTTAAGTGTAACCTAATCAGGTGAGCCTCCCATGTGAAATATTTAAACACATGTGTGTGACAAAGAAATATAGACCTGTAACCGTGGGTGTGTATGGTTGTTTTGAAAATAAGATGCATTTAAAACTCTACCAGCAAAACCATCAGAAACACATTCAGAGACAAGATTCTGCACTGAAAGACAGGCAGATCAAGATGCATTAATGTGCTTTTCGTCTTCAAGGATAAAATAATTCTATGAAAAAAATCTGCAACATTAATGCTGTTAAACTTTTGTAGGGAGGTAGTGTAGCCTAGTGGTTAAAGGTTTAAGCTAGCAACTAAAAGGATGTTGGCTCAAACTAGATGTCCGAGCAGATTCACACTTCATCTCAAGTCAGATAAATGACCAATTATTAATTAGTAAATGTTTACACCTGTCTGAACATAATCGGCCTAAAACGCTCAAAGATTAGAGAGAATTTATAGACAGACAGACAAACCTGAGAGCAGAGTATGTGCCCAATGAGAGCGAGGAGAAGTCGGGGTGGTAGTAGAGGTACACAGACGACACACAGGAGGGAAGGATGTCCAGAACGCCCACTGCTACTATTCTGCCATCTAACCAGTACTGCTGATGGAACGAGCCGTAGCCCACATCAGGACCATCAGGAGCGGTCTCAGCCTGGGAGAAGGACAGGGAATATCATTATTATAAAGATTTCAATATTATACAATGAAATGTATTATTTTTAGGCTTTTATCTCTTTTCATTGGACAAGAGTAACAGGTAATAACTGGGGATTTAGAGTGAGGAACAGGAAATTCTGTGACGAATTGAGTGACAATATTGGTCTGACTTGGTGCCATAATAAAATGAAATATAATAAAGGGCACATTAAAAAGGGAGGTTTTTAGTCAGCATGAAACATTACAATTTTATCCATGTGGCATACTTTAGAGTGAAACAGAATAATTCATTAGAAAAAAAAAACATGGGACTTGATTTTATGCATCAGGATTTGTTTAGATGGTGAAAATGGTTGGAGGGGAGGGGCTGAAAAAAAAAAAGACTGGTGGTTGACAGCAAGTTTGCATTTTAATGACAAACTTTTTTTGTGTGCGTACTGATGAATTGTGCAGAATAAGACCAGGAAAATGCCATCCATCCATCTTCTACCGCTTATCCGGGGCCGGGTCGCGGGGGCAGCAGTCTAAGCAGGGATGCCCAGACTTCCCTCTCCCTAGACACTTCCTCCAGCTCTTCCGGGGGGACACCGAGGCGTTCCCAGGCCAGCCGGGAGACATAGTCTCTCCAGCGTGTCCTAGGTCTTCCCCGGGGTCTCCTCCCGGTGGGACATGCCCGGAACACCTTCCCGGGAAGGCGTCCAGGAGGCATCCGGAAAAGATGCCCGAGCCACCTCAACTGACCCCTCTCGATGTGGAGGAGCAGCGGCTCTAATCTGAGCTCCTCCCGAGTGACCGAGCTTCTCACCCTATCTCTAAGGGATCGCCCAGCCACCCTGCGGAGAAAGCTCATTTCGGCCGCTTGTATCCGGGATCTTGTCCTTTCGGTCATGACCCACAGCTCATGACCATAGGTGAGAGTAGGAACGTAGATTGACTGGTAAATCGAGAGCTTCGCCTTGCGGCTCAGCTCCTTCTTCACCACGACAGACCGGTACAGGGACCGCATTACTGCAGAAGCTGCACCGATCCGCCTGTCAATCTCCCGTTCCATCCTTCCCTCACTCGTGAACAAGACCCCAAGATACTTGAACTCCTCCACATGAGGCAGGAGCTCTCCACCAACCTGAAGCGAGCAAGCCACCCTTTTCCGACTGAGAACCATGGCCTCGGACTTGGAGGTGCTGATTTTCATCCCAGCCGCTTCACACTCGGCTGCAAACCGTCCCAGTGCATGCTGGAGGTCCTGGTCTGATGAGGCCAACACGACAACATCATCCGCAAAGAGCAGGATGTGCATTTTAAAAAAAGGTAAATTTTCATCTAATTTAACAAAGTCGAATCTTCAAACTAGTATTATCATGCAAATCAATTCAAATTGTTGAAAACATTTGTGTTCCTGTGTGAGACCCTCTGTAAAAACGAGTCAATCAATGCTCAAGCAATTTGAAAGTCTGTGCTTGCAAAGGAACACAGGGTGTACAGTAGCTCACTAATAGATCCCACATGTGGGCTGAGAGTGGAGGTGTGTGTGTGTGTGTGTGTGTGTGTGTGTGTGTGTGTGTGTGTGTGTGTGTGTGTGTGTGGAGTAGAAGTCAATGCCAGGCACACACGAACTACGAGAAACTACAAGAGGCGATTTAATAAAAATCCTTGCATGAGCAAAAATCAATCTCCACACTGAAAGCCTGTGCAGGAGGGAATAGGGGAGCCGTTTTTACCCTGTGTGTAAATCAGGGGTGGCAGTGATTGGAACCATACACACACACACACACACACACACAAAAAAAAACTACTGTTGTGTCTGAAGATAAAAGCCCACATTCCTTCATGTGACATATATGCACTTGTGTCTCTGAATATTCGTCTGCTGTTTTGGACGGCTGTAAAACCCCGAACCGTTACCTGCCCGAGATCATATTTCCCACTCAAACATTCATGCTGGCTTTTTTCAATCAAAGTGGCTTATCGAGAAGGGCGCTTTATTCACCCTAGTCCACCAATGAGACTTGAAACGGCTCGGTGGGAGGGGGTAACGGGATCTCTCCGCGGCCCATCTGGGTCCAGTTAGCCCTGCAGGAAGGCGGCTCGTTATCACAACACCAGGGGAGCGGCTCGGACAATCTGTTCAGTACGAGAGGCTTTAGACGCTGCTGCGCCACGGTCACTCACCTCCAAATTAAAACCAACACAGAAACATCACATATGCTACTCACAATGTTCACTTGTAAAAAATATTTGTAATGTTTAACAGTAGAAGACTGTAAAAATGCTACAGTAAAATGGCAAGGTCCCTTACTATATACTGTGGAAAAACATCCTCTAACGGGACATTTTATCCACTTTATTTTTAATGTGAGAGCGGGTGCGGCTATTTGTAACTTTTCTGTGTCATTTGCTTCCAATTATTTTACCTGTACAAAAACAGTCCATTATACTACTTGATACTGCAAACTGATATTTGTTTTTATATTATTTTAATGTATTGTCGTGACTTTAAACACACTGGTTTGCAGCACAAATAGTTTTACCATTTACTGCATTTTGTTATTTTTCTGTTACTTACATAATGAATCGGAAGTCTCGAACATTGTTTCAAAACAGCTTCACAGAAAAGGCATATGTTTTAAAAGAGCTACAAATAAACTTCAATTAAACTGAATATTTTAGTATATAGCTCAGCTTGTGGAAAGGTTATTTGTGATTCATCATGTGTCTCTTTTAACACCTGTATTATTATGGTGGTTATCAGTTTATTATACAGACACAAAACAGATTTTAGTACTTTAGGAGGATGGAATATTAACATTATATCAGTTAGTGAAATTAAACTTTTTTATTTGTATTTAAGTGCTATTCAGTGCCTTTTAAATCAGCATCTTTCAAAGTATAATCTTTGCTCTGCCGCTAAACTGGCACGGTTCACAGCATCCCTCCCTACTTCCTAGAGATGTGTTACAGTAAACCCCTCATTTTTGTCCGCCGAGGGCCACATTCCATGTGTATAGTTTACTTATTTTCATTCAGCGTGCTTGTCCAGTTGGTTGGCGGTTTAAACTAGCTGTCAGTATTAAGTACACACAGCCGCTCAAGATGAAGGTGCTTTCATAGCGCGGCTAGCGGTGATGATTAAGGGCTTGCGGTGAAACTGAGAGCCCATTCTCAGCCTGGCTTTTGGCACCACATGTGCTGTGCCTCGTTTCTGTCAGAACCAGACTGGACTCAAATCCAACGTATGTCATGCTAACCTGCCCTCAGGCAACGGAGAGCCGCTAAAGGAACGTTAAGCTCTCAGCACCACCTGACAGCCGCCCATCTTTCATCCATAATGATCTGACGGTATGTTCTAGATTGCGTTTTCGCTCTGTTTTAATGAAACACAGCCTCCACAGAAGTATTTCACAGTGAAAGTATCAGGCATGTTTATGCAGCCATGACCTGAGTGAGGGAAATGGCGTCACCTTGACCCCAGGATCACCTCGCCGGACAGCCTAATGACTGCGTCTGTGCCACTGTGAAGGCAAGCAAAACAGAGATGAAGCCAACAATAAAGGCAGGGGCCCAAATCACAAGCATATGCTGCCCTGTGTCAGTCTTTGTTTGGCCAGCTTCCTCCAGCCGTGTAGTTGCGTGCTACGTTTGCAGTCGGCGTAAGGGACGTCAACAGGCTGTTTGTCAGGCCGCTGGGGTAGTTATCATTCCTCTTTCATGAACGATACAATGGCTCTTCTATGCGTACAAACAACGAGAGGAGAGGAGAGTACAAATTATGCATGGGATGGATGGATGGATGGATGGATGGATGGATGGATGGATGGATGGATGGATGGATGGATGGATGGATGGATGGATGGATGGATGGATGGATGGATGGATGGATGGATGGATGGATGGATGGATGGATGGATGGATGGATGGATGGATGGATGGATGGATGGATGGATGGATGGATGGATGGATGGATGGATGGATGGATGGATGGATGGATGGATGGATGGATGGATGGATGGATGGATGGATGGATGGATGGATGGATGGATGGATGGATGGATGGATGGAATTCAGAGCAGTGCAATAACAGGTATGAAAGCGAGGCTGTGAGGGATAGACTTCTATATTGATTTTCGACTTCGATGTCAATGGCATCCGCTGTAAAAAGCTGCTAGATCACTTCTAATTTTCTACAGCTAATATTGTCTGGAGTTTTTGTGTCTACTGAAATTTCTCTGAAAGATATTTCTGTAGTGTTTCGTCAGCAGAACAATCCAAAAACACATTAAATAACAGTACAACCCACTGAAGAGATGTATGCCTATCCCTCACAGTCTCGCTTTTTTTTTTAATTCCCGTTAAAAATCAAAGTTGCTGCTGTGAATATGGTCTATTATATGGTGAATACAGCCCAACGTTCCTGGATTCTGACTGTAATAATATAGCAAGACAGATATTCACAATGTACATTGTGAAAAGCACTATACAAATAAAACTGACTTGAGTATTGTACAATAGAAAATAAAATACCCCCATTATATTATATTACTTTCCATTTATTGACTACAGAGATTATTCCCTCAGAGCATTAAATGTCAAATAATTATTTCTCAAATGTGGGCCCTAGAGAAGCACTGGGAACGCAGCAGGGCTCAAATGTTATTCGAGTCACACAGGCACTCTAAACACACAGCGCTCATTAGACGCAGCGCTCAGCGACGGCTCATTTAACCCCACGTGGAAACAGCAGCGCTCGATTACGGCTGCCATTTCTCAGAGCCGGCACTCACGGCATGGCGTGGCACGCGGCTCCCTCTGCGACGCAGATGCAATGCCTGTACGTGGTATATGCAGGCATGTGGAGCTCTGATTACATTATGGGGAAGTGTTTATTAATGTGCTAATGATTTCATTGTGCCATTTCCTTCAGATAAGGATGTGTGTCATGCTGGTCTTTTAAGGTGACGAGATATGGACAGTTAAAGACTAATTGGTTTTGCTTGTCACTGGAATTAGAAAATAAAAGAAAACTATGGCATGAGTGGTGTATGCCAAGTATGTGTGTATATGCATGTGGAAAAACCAGAGTATGGTGCAAAGGCAGGGTTTGAGGTTTATAAAACCTTGACGACTAATTACACAACACCGCTGTTAACGAGCATTTCCCCTTAGGACAGACATTTCAGGTCAATAAAAGACATTTAAAAAAGCCAAACAGAAACAGACATACAAATGCAACACAGGCGTGCATCAGGAGAAGGGCATGTCAGTGACGCAAAACACGCTGCCACGCACGCCATGTGACACACACGTGAACAAATACACACACACACCTAGATAAATACAACCAGGTGAATGTGCCTAATACATGCTAACAGCAAATCTTCAATTATGTTTGTTTACTTTTGACTTTGCAGGCAAAGTTCAAATAGTGTTATTGTTCATGGATCTTTAAGTGAACGGATATGCCACAAGCGCACACGGTTCTGCACCTGATGCCAATTGCCCCTTTAAGATTTCTGCACGCAGAACCCAAGTTTATCAGTGCATGAAAAAAAGAGTCCTTCATATAGTACTATAGCAATAAAATGCAATAATTTAACCCATCTTAATCGGTTTCAAGCCACAGCCACACCTGACAAATTGATGCTCTAATTACAGCATCTAAATACAACATTTCTCAAGCTAAACAAGAGAAAATCACAACACCATTCAAGACAGTAAGAGACTTGAGCCGCAAATAAGCATTAGAATAATTTCTGAAGGATCATGTGACACTGAAGACTGGAGTAATGATCCTGAAAATTCAGCTTTTGCCTAAAACTTCTGAAAGGTAGTGTATATTTTGCTAACTAAGTAAAAAATGGAAGTTTGAAAAAGAATGTAAATAAAAAGTATGAGTGAGTATACGGCATCAACAGCACTGATGTCGGAGCGTCTGGCTAACAGCCTTGACGAGGTGATAAAAGCATGTTTCTGGTAAATGGTAACAATCTTCATTAGCACAAAGGGGGAAGCAGAGTGCACATGTTTCCCTCCACGGTAATACCTTGTTTTGTTGGACGTGGTAAAACCACACTATATAAATACCACAGTAAATAAATATTTTAGTTGTTCAGTGTCAGTGTCATAGTTTTTTTTAAATAATAGGACTAGATGTTAAATTCCCTAATAAATCTGGTGTAATGAGATAACGAGTGAAGTTATGGAGGGTTAAAAGGTGTTGGTGGGGGGAAATCAAGGGTTAAAAACTTCATACACTTTATATATATCATATATATACCATTTACATGAAACGAAAGAATATTTGTGCCATGCCACAGCACTTCTTTTGTAAAGGAATAAAAAAAAATTCTGAATGGAAAAACTAAGTCTTTCAACCTCACTGCAATTTAACATCCCAAACATCAACAAACGTTTGCCTCTTCTGCTCCTCGATATCAAGGAAACACCACAAAGGGATCTCTTGATGATGGCAGTTGGACACGACAGAGATGATCATCTGTCAGGGACAATTTCACTTCACAGTCAACTCATTGTTTGCGTTCCAGTCCCATGTGTGTGTGGCCATGCCATGCTGCACAGAAATGTGGCTGGTCTGGACAACACATTTCACTTTTTCCATCGTTTCTTGACAAACAAACAACCCAACAATTACACTGCTACGCAGAGAGCCATTTCCACATGTTGTTTGTCTCACTGCGGCTCTACATCAGTCTCCTATAGACCACTGCGTAAAATTAACATTGATACTCATAGGTGGTATTACCCTAAGATTTTATATGAATATGATGCCTGTCAAAAATCTAAGTTAAATTTCCCTCAAAATCAAAAAAAAGAAGACATTTTGTATAAAAAAGATTCTGTGCAAAATCATTTTTAAGTAACTTTTATGACTGCCAATGGAAACTGTATGTGTACTTCAGTAGAAACCAGAAGTGTATGATTATGAACCGTATGGAACTACTGATGATTATGATTAAATCTGCTTTGAGACTATACTGGACCTGTGCAATTTCAAAGAGAAATCCTCTAAACTGGTCAAGACTTCGGCAAGAGAGGCAAATCTTATTGTACATTTGAAATATAAAAAAGACTTACCTCTAAAGGGGAGTCACAGAGGAACCTCTTAAACTGTGAGGGGAAAGAAGTAGAAAAGAACAGTGTTACTTTAAATTCAACTGCATGACAAAATATGAAATACACAAGTTAACATAGTTATACTTGGCAGGCAGTCTCTTGTATACAGTTGAACACATTTGATATGGCCTTTTATATCATTTTTTTTCAAATATCTCTCCTGTGGTTGTTGCATCACCATTAATAGGTTGTTAGCTAGCTCACATTCCAAGACTTTTTGCACATTTAAAAACCAAGTTTGTTTTCCCACTGGCAATATTATGGTGTGCATTCATGTCAGATTAGGCTTAAATAGCTATTATCCCAAATTCCTGGTCTCACACACAATCATGCACTATAGCAAAGTGAGAAAAGATTAATGACAACATATCTGCAAACAACATTTTGCAGTGTTGGGCTGGTCGCAATGCCCAAACAAACAAATCTATGCTTTAAATCTTCAATTGGACTTTCAACTGTTTTCAATTCATTTAAGAGCGTTTAAATAAACTTGGCTCTTTAACAACACACACAATAGCAACTTTTGCAATCACAGTGATGTAAGACATTTAATATCGTTTACTTAATTTCAAAATGAGTAGCAGTTCGCTCATTAGTTTGTTTTGGCAAAAGTGAGGAGGAAGTAACTGGCTAGCATTGTGAAGAGAGAAAAAGCTAAATGTTTATTAAGGAGGTTTTAAACAACTTTATCTTTGCTGAAGTGGCCATGGTCTTGGTTTGTTTATCGATGACTGACTTACGGGACTTCTTTGTTTAGGTCACAAACAGGACTTAAGGACCGGACTTAAGGACAATAGAGCATGCATACAGACGCACAATACGTGTTAGGACACAAAAAACGTATGAAAACCATGCACAGGGCACACAAAAGTGAATTCCATCTTGCATTATTTGCATTAAGTTAACTTTGCTCAACTTTGTCACGTCTGTCTCTCATGCCATCTAAAAATCAATATTGAAAATGAATGACGTTCAATTGTGTAGTTGCTGCCCCCTGTAAATGTAATGAAAATCCTGATGCCTCAAATACTTATATAGTCACTAACAACTAACAAATAGGAAGTGTGATGCAAAACTGATCAGATAAAAGATCTTCATACAAACTTACAAACCACAGAAATGCATGAAAGCCACTAAACGGTCCACGATCATTGGCACTTTTCTCAATAGCATGTGTGCTGTTTTAGCTGGTTGTCACGGCTTATCCACAGGCCTGTGGTACTAATATACCCTGCTGTAATGGTGAAATAGTATAAACCAATGAGAGAGAAAGAGAGAGGCAGCTTATGCAAACTAAAAACGACAATAACGAACTAACACAAATGCACATTTCATCCCCTCCTAATATACAGACAAACAAACACACACACAGCCAGTCTGGTTGTAATCTGGCAAAACCAGGCTCCTGTGGTTTAAAATGCTGCAAAACAACAGTGAGCAGCTTTGCTTATTGGACAGCGAGAGGGTTGGAGAGAATTAGTCAGCAGTTACAAACTCCATATGGTGATTTTTGCATCTGCAATGTTTAGAGAACTAACAGCGAATGTGGGTTTGAAATCAACAACGGTTCTAAAATCAAACAATTTATGATTTTTGTTTCCATTAAATGTTCTTGAACATACAATTTTCAGAGAACTGTTTCTGTGTTACATACACTTAAAACTATACGACTTAAATCAACAAATGGCTCTTTTGCAATAAGGCTCAATTTGCGGCGGTTGTGTAAGAGAAATGTATTGTTGGGAAAGTGGAAGTGAGAAAGATGGGATATGGGAGAGAGGTGTGGTGAGTCACTTAGGGGTAAAACCTGGCAAAGACTCTCTCCTGTGCTGCCAGGAGCTCAACAGTGGGGGTCCGTGGGTAACAGCTCAATGAGAAAGGGCAATGCGGGCAAAGCAGCCATGCATGTTTCCATTAGTCTTCTTGCTGATCTCCTGGAGCCTGGCAGTGAACAACACCCTGCTTGGTTATTAACTTAAGACTGGATAGGATGAGGATGCACAGATTTACATATGAAGAGTTCAGATGCAAAAGCCTCTAAGTGCAATCTGAAATTTTCTTCTAGAATGATCATTTTTTTAAGCTCGTATATTTAAGTTCAATAATTTCACTTAGTTGGCAATGCAAATTACCTATTAATTGTCATTTAAGTGAAATTACTTAAAGGAGAACTTGGTAACTTTTTTAACTTAATAAAACTGTCTAGAAATCATTTGGATGGTTAAACAACCTGTTCTGGTGATATTGGTGACTTTCCCCGCTCCCCCCAGCGTTCCCAGGCGGAAAACCAACCTTGCAACTTGGGGACTACCGTCCCGGCAAAATAGAAATTGGAAGTCTCGTGAGAAGCGAGAACGAGCGCGAAACACGAATCGCTTTACGGTAATTCAACATAAACACACACGCATGTATGATGTATTACCAGATTACCCACCTCGGTAGACAAAGCTCCACACGATTCAGTTGGCTTGCTCCGATCAAAACAAACGCACATGAGCAGCGGTAGAGAGGGGGAGGAGGCCGCCGCAAGTGAGTTTTTTACGACCGTGTTGTGACATATACGCCCCCCCACAGCTGTAGGGGGAGCTCGTGGGGAAAACATGCGACAACAAAAGGGAAAATCAGCGAAGAAGTGACTAGAGTTCGCTAGAGTTGCCGAGTTCTCCTTTAACCTAAATATACAAGCTTCATAAAAATGATCATTCTAGAAGAAAATGTCAGAGGGCACTTAGAGGCTTTTGCATCTGAACTCTTATTTATATATTTTTATATATATATATATATATATATATATATATATATATATATATATATATATATATATATATATACACACACACACATTTACATGCACAAAAGGAAAAAGAAAAGAATGGGAAAGAAAAAGAAAAAGAAAATCAATTTGCTCCATCACCAAGCTCTCTTACTTCTCAACCTCTCCCCTACAACCACCAACCATATCAGACACTTTTCACAATTCAATCAATTCCTGGTGGGAAAAAGTCTAGTTCTGTTCTACTTTTTTTTCCCCCCTCCTTGAATGTCTTGATGTTGAAAAGAAAACCTCTTATTTGTCAACTACCCATATCTTACATGACAAATGTTAAACACAAGCATCCATGCTTCTTTCACCATGGCTTTATTCTCTCTGTAGTCCTTCTTCAAATATGTTGTTCTGAGACGCTCCAAAATGGCCTTTTGTGAAAGCAAAAAGGTGAACTCTGACCAAAAGTAGGAAGTGAAATGGATCAGCAGGGATTTGAAATTAAGCAGAACATAGTGAACGTTAGGGATTGGTCATTAATGGTCCATGAAATCTGCTGTTTAGATCAACCTACGTCTGTCAGAGAGCTAATATAACTATGTAATATCCTTGTACATTGAAATTATTCAAGTGATGGGGAGTTTTAAGAAGAGAAACTGCTAATTTTGGAAAATGGCATGCATCATTTAACTTCAAATGCATGCATTAAAATACATTAATATAGAACGCCTGAGACCCTACAGGATGATGGCATTAGTAAGAATAAACACAGACGGTATGAATAGATTTGTGTTCCTCCTCTCCTCCCCCGAGGTACTCCTAATAATTAGTCAGTGTGCCATTAGAAATAAATTCAGTATTTACAGGATTTGTTGTGCTGAAAATCAGTGCCACATGTAGATCAGTCACACCTCACTACAACAGAAATTCCTGCGTGCGTGCGTGTGTGTGTGTGTTCCACTCACAATAAGTCCTGCATTTCCACAAATTTTGAGGGGAATTAGTTACTGTATAATCAGCCCACAAGCTTGCTCCACAAATTTTGAGAACTTACTTTAACATCCAAAAGTATAACTTCACCATCTCAAGCTGACTTTAATGTAAGAATTCATTCAATTATTAAGATATCATTCAAAAGTTTGGGGTCAGTAAGTTTCATTAAAGAAATGAATACTTTTATTCAGCAAGGATGCATTAAACTGATCAAAAGTGACAGTAATGAGATTTATAATATCACAAAAGATTTATATTTCATATATATTTTCATATATTATTATCATATATATGCTGTTCTTTTGAACTTTCCATTTATCAAAGAATCCTAAAAAATGTATCATGGTTACTACAAAAATATGAAGCAACACAACTGGTTTCAACATTGATATTAATAAGAAATGTTTACTGAGCAACAAATCAGCATATTAGAATGATTTCTGAAGGATCATGTGACACTGAAGACTGGAGTAATGATGCTGAAAATTCAGCTTTGATCACAAGAATAAATTACATTTTACTATATATTCCAATAGAAAACAGTTATTTAAAATTGTAATAATATTTCACAATATTACAGTTTTTAATGTATTTTTGATCAAATAAATGCAGCCTTGGTGAAAAGAAGAGACTTTCAAGGGTATAGTGTAAGTTCACATAAATCAAATCACAAAAACAATGTAATTTCACACAGACAGGGAAATGAATCTTGCTGAAGTAGCTTTGCAACACATTTTCTTCAGGGCCAGATCCACCACCAAAGAGTACGAGGAGGTAAAGTATGAAGTAAGAAAAATAAGGGAAGGAATGGGCTGAGAGACAAGTGACTTCAGGAAATCCCCACCTCAATTTAAACACACAGACCAATGTCTCATATCTGAGTGCAATGTCTCGGCTATAATGCTCACGAGGCTGTGCTAATGCAAACATACGAACACCTTCCGCACTATAAATAGAGCTCTGTTATGGCACTAGGAAAGAATCTGGGAGACTGACGGCTCTGACGACTTCATTCATTTCCTGAGAATTAATTAATTTGCTGTTGGCAGAGCCGGGCCAGTTTCCAGGCCTAAGGGGGGCAAAGGCTTCTCTCAGGTTACAGGGAATATCAAGTAGATACACGTCCAGTTCACCCTCAGCATCTGTGTACCAACTCGTCTTAACAGCAAACACCAGAAAGAGCTTCTATTAATGCACAATCAACACAATGCAAGTCTGTGGCGATAACAAACCTTGAGGTTTCAAGAAGATGACAGAGTTTCTTTCAGATATGTTATCAATATGTTATCAAGCTACAGTATAAACATTGATGAACTGGGAAGCAGTTATAGTATTTGATAAACTGTTGCTCTGCCAAAAGGAACAGTAAAAAAACATTAACAAAATATTTATGTAATTACAACCCAAACTTTTGAACAATTAGGTATTTGTGAAGAGTACACAACATACATACAAGAAAAAAGAAACGGTACAAACAAAATGTACACAAACCACAGATCAATCAGCTATTAAAGGGATGGTTCAGAGTAATTTCAACCTAGGGTCCTTTGCACCATGACCTCAGGAGTTTATTTAAATAACACTTTCCTGATGGCTCATGCTACCGCTAACCCGGACGTCGACGTCACTTCCGTGATTTGGGAAAAGCCCGTAAAAGTCCTGACAGAAAGCGATGCATGAGGATGTAGTGTAACGACGCCCGGTTCAAGGAATGCACTAATATTTACTTGGTAGTACCAGTTTGCAACAATTATTAGTTAACACCAAGTTGTCAATACTTCGGAAAAAATTATAAAAAATGCATTGCTTTCTGCCAGGACTTTTACGGGCTTTTCCCAAATCACGGAAGTGACGTCGACGTCCGGGTTAGCGGTAGCATTAGCCATCAGGCAAGTGTTATTTAAATAAACTCCTGATGTACTTACAAACTTTCCAATGCCTCGTTTTATGAGTACAGAACCTATTTGTACTACTGTAGAAGTTTGGTGTCATTCTGGGCATTATTAGTGCGGTAATTTACCAGATACAACCTTGGATCCATTAGCGCCTGCACTAAGCCATCCGGCTGATATCTCTAAATAAGCTCTAACTTTAATAATGTTCGACCAAGGGAAAAAAGGCTTCTGGGGGGGTGTTTGGCTCGAGGTCATGGTGCAAAGGACCCAAGGTTGAAATTACTCCGAACCATCCCTTTAACCTGTCAATCGACTTAATCATCAAGCTACAGTGACTGCAATGGGATGAATCTAGATTTGTCGCTGACGTTTGCTTGATACTCTTTCAGCTCCAAAGCACCTCTAAAGCACCAAGGAATGTATATGACTTGGTGTCTTTAGACATATGGTTCATTCTTAACACAACAACCCCTTTCCCTTTATACTCAAAAACCCTCCAAACTCAATTACATTTAAGATGAAACCACACATTGTTCAGTGTAGCTGAACCACCAAATCATCAAAGTTTTTTTTTAAATCACTCTTTATATAAAATTAGATTTATCTTGGCCTCCCTTTGTCCTCCCGACAGTGTTTTAATAATGTAAAGATTCCCTACAAACTCCCAGACTGCGAATGTACTTCTTTTATGACATGTAATTAAGTTATGGCTGTGTTTCACAGGGCAGGGTGTGTGTATGCGGCCCAGCCCAGTCTAAGACTGAAAAAACACAATACAAGAGTTTTAACCGCTTACATCTCAGCAGATTCACCCAGTCCTAATTCACTCTCTACCAAAACACAGGTGAATTATTTGCCAATCCAATTCGATTGGAGGCCGCTGTAAAATAGTTCTGCAAAGTAGCCTACTATATCTTTTCAACATGCAACATATTATTCACTGACGACATCAGACACAAATGAATATAGATAGACACAACGTTACAAACAAAACTTTTGGGTTGAGTTCACACTTGGCAGGTTTGGTTCGATTTAAACAAATTCTAGTGCGATTGCTCTGTTAGCACGGTTGAATAAGTGTGAACGCTGCTATCCGAACCCTGGTGTGCACCAAACAAGCAGACCAAGACCGCTGAAAAGACTGGACTGAAATATGAACGTAACATATAATATTTATCAATAAAGTCTCAAGCGATATGTCAGTAAATATGTTAATGGATCTGTAGTATACTTAGTATGAAATAAATGTATTTTGGTATAGGTTTTTTTCACTAGGGGAAGTTCAGTCAGCACTTTGCAGGCATAGATTCTATGCAGGTCTAGCAAAAAGCTAATGCATTTGAGAGAAGTGTGCATATATTTGTGAGTTAGTGAGCAGAGCTTCAGGTTAGTCGGTGTGTTTCATGCAGTTGTGAATGGGCCATGTTGAAGTGTGTACCTCGCTCTCCCCGCACTCGGACGGAGCATCGCCATGAACGGTCATCTGGTAGCGGGCGTACAGCGCCACTGACTGCTTGTACGACGCCAGGAAGTCCGGGTCCTCAAAGCTGACCGGCACTAGCCTCACCTTCAGAGTGATGGAGGGATGATTAGAGGGAGGAGATGACAGGCAAATAAGAGAGACGGAAGGGTAATGGGAAATTGAAAAAAATGGGACATAGGATAGGGAGATTGGAGGGAAAGGAAAAGAGAGGAGGGTAATAAAAATGTGTTGATAAGGGGAATGGTTAATACAAATATATCAATGAAATGATTTAAACAACATGCATCACATATGCAGTGTTTTTTGGGTTCATATTCACATTGCAAGCCAAAGTACCCATTCCAACTTTCTGTTCATGAGACCTTTGAAATGTGACCTATATCAGGCACTGGTCTGAACTGGCAGGTCTTATTTAGATTCATTATGTTCTTTTAAGAACTCTTCACTTAAAGGTTCTTTGGGAACTGGGAAAAAAATGGTTCTTCAATGACATCACTGCAAAAACACCCTTTTGGAAGCTTTATTTTTAAGAGTGTAGTTTGTCATGTCTCCCCCTGTATTTTTGCACATTTCAGACTGAAACTTCATACAGTTCAACTGACTGATTGTTTTATGATCCAACAATAAATTAAATAAGCAATTGAATAGTTAAAAATATAAATCACATGAATTCTGATTGTTCACATCATCATTTTTGTCAAATTAAAGTGGTTCAGAAATTAAACTTATCAAATTCAATGTGATTTGTGCTGATCACAATAAGACCCAAAAAAACTGATTTGCGTGAAGATTCTTAGAATCGATATTGCATCTTCTTAAATAAAGACAGTAAATAAATATGAACCCAAAAAAAAACGGTAAAAAAAAAAACTGCATTCCCAAGCTGTCTTACACTTTACTTTTTTTTTTTTTTTTTAAGCATTTAATAATTGCTTCAAACCATTTAAAGAAAGGTTTTTTTTGTAGTGATGGACAATATGTCTGTCACCATACCAATATTGGTTAATATCGGTATATTAGAAGTAATTAAGGCATAATTATGATATGATAAAGTTTAGAAAATTCAAACAGTGTAATCTTCTCTTGATCTAGATTTTTAGAGAAGAGAACAGTTTGGGATCTGTTAAACAGTTTATATTATAATGTTGCTAATCTGCACCTGAAACACATTGAAGCATGTACAGATATACAGCACATGCAAATATATCATGTAGATCATCATACTGGCATGTTATCAGCCATTGTGTACAAAATATTTATGGTTTAAAAGCCAGTAAGCCATGTCCTACATTAAAAAAAGATTATTCAAGCAACAAAGTAACTTTCTGTGTTTCAGTGTGGAGTAAGACAGGAAAGGGAATGTGCATTATTGATTCAAGTCAGAGTTTGAGGGTAAATGTAGGGAAAGGGAAGGGGCTGAAGGTGAGGCTTGTGCACTGAGGCCGTGAAGCTCTGCTCAAGATCTAAAATCATATTCCCTAGACTATCAATGAACCTGAAGAATTACAGGTTAACATCTCACGCTGAAGGTGCTGGGGGATAAGTAATGATCCCTTGACAAAAAATAAAAAGCTTGTTCTACCTCTTCCAATGTGATGAGCCGCACAAAAATCATCTGAGGCAAACATATCATCAATAACATGGCATCCTTCAGTGTACACACACACACACACACACACACACACACACACTCCCAATTCAAGAACTTGGAAATGTCAATAAGCTAGAGCAAAAAGCACATATGTTTAGAAAAGTCAAAGATTGAAGTACTGTATAACACCAATTCAATCCAACTCAAAACTAAAATTCCCACACGCAGCTTTCTATATGTTCTCTAATATAGTAAAATAACTAACTTAAAGCTGTTCAAGTAAGCTAAGGTGTTTTTCTAGTTGCATTTTATAAATGTGTGTTACAGTCACAATCCTAGCTTGTATTTGAATGACAAAAACATGTCTCCAATGGATTCAGACTGATTTGCAATCAGTTTGACCGACTCATTACAGACATCACAGCATATGTTTGTTACAGCATGCAACTAGCAATGTGCTTGCGCACCGATCTCATTCATAATTCATTACGCATTCCACAGTGCCCAGTCATGAAATATGAAACTGTTAAGCCGTTGTGTTGTTGATTCAGCAAACACTGATGATGACAGAAATTATGTTAATGGATTGTAATTTCTCACATTAGTCAGCAAATTACTCAAACTTCGAAAAGAAAATTGCAGAAAGGTCAGAGCCGTGGTTCATGTGCTTTGACGCATTAAGCTGTGGTGCTCATGTGAGGGACGAAGGTTTAAGATCTCATTCCCATTTTCCTTCCCTTTACATAAACAGTGGTAAAATGCCACATAGTAATAAGAGCAAGATTTTTAAATACATTTTTGTGTGGGGAAAAAAACTGAGGCTGTATGAAAATTACACGGGCACATCATGAGCAAAAGCACACTGAATGAAGGTTCACTACCTAGAAGAAGATGTTTGACTAAAATTGCAGTTTCAAGTTTGGCTTATGAAGAGGAAAGAGGAGGTAAAATAACTGTGTAAGAACCCAAAAATCTTAACAGCAACAAACTCCTCGTTTTACACGAGCACCTGTAGAAACACTGCCCACACAGTGCTGCGGATAGGAGCGTTTTCCTCATTTCCTTGCCATTCGCCCTCTTTTCAGGATTACATTCATACGGTTTCACGGAGTTTCCATGGCTTACATCCATTTATTTAGCCTTTCCTCATTTCCTGTCTGCTTGCTTTCAGTTTCCTCCTTCTCACTGCTGTTTTAAAACACTGCTCATTAAAGTCAGTGCAGTGATTTTCTTTTTGCTTCCAGGTGAACATCGTTTCTACCTCATGCTTTTCACCCATCTTGGACCCTTTCCGCCCCATGCATCACAGATGCGTTCCCCTTTTCTTGTTGAATGTCTTATATACACAAATGTAAGCTGATGTCACAATCCTCAAAATATTATTTGGTTCAGAGATCAAAGTAGGAGCATGGCCATGTCAAATGTGCTCAATGGCTAGAAAGAGAAAGCCCCTCAGCTCTGGATCCCCTGACCTGGCTCTCGGTAGGCTTGTCAGGCGGGTCCTTGTGAATGGCCATCTGGTAGAGTTTGTACACTTGGTATGAGGCATCAAACGAAGCTTTGAACTGTGGACTGGGAGGGCTGGAGCGCACTAGCCTCACCTTCAACATGAGGATGAGCATCAGAGGGTTAAACAGAAAAATTACAGATTCTTTCCAAGAAACAAGCCAAGTAATAGTACAGTGAGAGAACAGTGAGAAAGGAACATCTTATGATTTGGAATGGAAACAGAATAAAAAAGTTGTACATGCTGTTTTCTTTATAGCACAAGGGTGAATCTAATGAAACAGTTCCAATATTTACAACAAAAAAAAAATGGAAAACAATAATGATAAAGAAATATGAAAACCTATTTGTCATATAAGTAAATAAAGCTAATTTGTATCAATTTAAATATTTTTGCATTGTGACCATTTTTATGACATTATATTGAAAACAATTAACACCCAAATATCATTTGCAACTGCAAAAAAACATTGTATAAAAATAATAAATTAGTAGTAGTGCATTTAAAGTATGCAGTTAGCATTAATAAAAAATAAAAAAAAGACTATTACTGTAATGGAAATCTGATCAAAATTAATATTAAAATAATGGATAACAAAATTAAATTATCCAGCTGCATAGAAATTAGTATTTGAAAAAAAAAAGAAAAAAAAGTGATTTATGTGATTTGAAAGAAATGTGACAAACATATTATATATTTTGAATGAGATTGACTCATACACCAGCAAATCAGTGTTCCTTATGCTTACTGCTATTTACGCCCCAACAAATGAAGAAAACAGGAGAATGTAAAAAAAAACAACAACAAAGAAACATGAAAGAGACACATATTCATCATATTACAGCCTTTCTTTGTTTGGGTGATATTCAGCATGAGTTCAGCCAGAAAAGATTATACATTATATGAAAGGGTGACTCTCGTGAAAACATAACAGGTCATATTTCAACCTAAAATTAAAATGAAAAACATATATTTGCATTAACAAATTATGAACTTATTATAATATTTGACCCAAAATATTAAATATGATTCACCCAATAATATAATTTAGAAAAATCAAGTGCATATAGTGGTGTATTTTCTCAACAGATTTTAGAAGAATGTTACTGTGTCCAGAAACCTGTTCATTGATAAAGAACCACTTCCTGGTCCTCCAAGTAATGCAAACTATAGAGAAGATGAGAACACATGACTTCCTGCACTAATGATTAAACACAGACCTGCAGTGAATCCGTCTCAAAGTGTCTCCTTATATACGGTTACAAAGGAAACGTCCTGAATTTCTAGGCAAAGTTGAACTGGCTTTCATTATCACATTAGCAACCACAGTCAACCACTGGAAATTATGAAAATCTATAACAATGACCAATACTTTAGCTTATGATATACATTTCAAAGAAAAAAAATGTTTTTTTAAAGTAGCTATATAAATGAATCCAACCAGTAGCTATAAATATAAATGAATGGGTGATTTAAATTAATAACTTATTCTCATATGGGATTGGAACGACGTGATGGTGAATAAATCAAATATGCATATGCACTTACAAAATGCAGGTCACAATCATTAAATTACACGACAGACCAGTCATTCTGCGACAGTCTGAAGACGAAGTGAGACGAAGCCTCATTCAACTTGCTGTATAAGTGTGTAAAAGTCTAACATGAGTTTAAACGTTTAACTGTGTGGGATCAGATGTAATGTTTGATTAGTAAAACTGAGCTTGACATCTAACAGGATCATCAGTGTTTGCACAAGGACAAACTGGCCTCAGAATTGAGGCGGCAAATCGAAATCCAATCCTCCAAAAAAAACATTTAATTGACTGGCAAAGCTGTTCCTAATTAAAGGACCTCTCACTGAGAGATTTTCATTGGACGAGGTGCTTATGGTTCACAAGTTCCCCAGAAGAGCATGATGGGGGATTTAGATTCGCTTTTATTTTATTTGGCCCTCAATGCATATCTCTTATTATTCCTTGGCCAAGTTAATGAAGATATTTGCGACTTTTGTTTCAGGTAAACATAAGTAAAGTCTTTTAATCTGCTGGGCAATTCTCTTGAGATGTGGATATTTGATTAAGTGTGTAAGGAGTAACCAAGACAAAGAGAGCGCAGTGCTGTCAAAACAGCTCAGAGATTTCAAATTATATGGGAGGTGAAAGAGGACAGAAGTAATGGCTTCACTAACTGGGATTTTAAAAGTTTGAAAAGTTATAATGTACCTTTACTGCCCTCTGCAGGAGCAGTTGGAGGATTTTGATAACCATATTCAATCATAATTAATCTTGAGAAGACACAGGCACCTATACTTTTTAAAGCAACTTTCTGGGTCTAGTACAAGTTAACCTAGAGTGAAAGCAATTGTGGCACAATAATGATTTCAACAGAAAGTCTTTTGACTCATCGTTTTTTTTTAACTACAGTAAATCAAAAATCAGGGTAACAGTCAAGCACTTACAATAGAAGTAAACGGAAAATGCAACTTTAACATATATATATAGTTTCAAATATTCACTACCACAGTGTCAGAGTAAAACAAAATAAGATACATCGGCGTTTTGCCAGATGAGAAGTTTATTCTGTATCATCTTTTTACTACTTTAATTCATTTTACTCTAATTAATTTTATAACGGTATCATTTATCTTTTTTAATTCCTTTTATAACTGTTTTAATTTCCCTTGCTTTTATTTTGTGTTTATTTTCTATGCAAAGCACTTTGAATTGCCATAGTGTGATTATTTTAATTCCTTTTCTATGTAAAGCACTTTGAATTGCCATAGTGTATGAAATGTGCTATATAAATTTTTATGTTTTTTAAAGAAGTACCTTATGCGTGGATCATTTCTTATTATTATCAATGTTGAAAAAAGTTGTGCTGCTTCATATTTTTATTCGATTAGAAATCTTTTGTAACATAATAAATGCCTAAATGTCAATTTTGATCAATTTAATGCATCCTTGATGTATTATTTTATTCTTTACACAAAACACAAGGAGAGAATTTTAGACAAAATGTCCATGCAGTCTTTTTCCATACTATAAAAGTAGATGCAAAGAGGGGGAGTTTCAGTCAATACTGACTTAAGTTACTTCAGAAGATTTGAAGTGATTTGAAGTACTTACCGTATTTAGTCTTTTTTTGGAGATTGCCATTTAAAAATCATTGTATGGAAAAAAAGACATTGCTCGCATCCCCTTTTACATGTTAAAGAATAAACAAAAGCGCTCTTCATTTTTCATTTTTGGGAAAACCATTCTTTCAACATGTATTGAACCCAGAACATTCCCATAATTCAGCATCAAAAGCCCAAGGTAAGGCTCGAAGTAAAATGTGTCAAGGCTTCCTAAAGTAATCTTTTCCCTGTCAAACAATGAGGGCTTCACTTTGATTGTAGTGTGTATGATAAAACGCACTCCACGTGCGTCTGATTGGTTGTATGTAAACATCTCATTAGGCTGGGTGTCTCTGAGGTCCTTCTCCGAGGGCTTAACGACCCCACAACTGAGATTTACAGAAATGAGCCCTAACACCCCTATTTCACAAGAGATAAAGTGACGTCTGGAAAGGAAACGTATGATACTCCACGCACTGCTTTAATAGCATTCGTTTTCATTATGTGCCAGAGAGATAAGTGGTAACAAACAGACTTCAAGGACGGAGCTTAACCAGCATCAAACTACACTCTGAGGGTTTATATTTCCACACAAGGGTCTGACACGCAAACTACATTGTTGAATAAATAAATGCACAAATTGTTTGTTTGCAGGAGAAAGTTCATAATGTTAAAAAAAAAAGAGTTCAGTTTGCTTTTAGTCTGCAAATGCAGAGGATTTTATCATGCATTGTTTCTAAAGTGAACCACTAACCTTGTTCAGATGACAGTGACATTGACTGCTATCCACTTAAGATAATTGAATGACATATTGAAGTCAATCAAATCAATCCAGTCAACAAGCTAATTGAGGGATGAATCGCCCAGTGCCGTCTCCAGGGACAATGACGTTTGGGGAATGAGATGGCCTTTCATACAG
The DNA here is from genome assembly GCF_964197995.2 of Scardinius erythrophthalmus. Taxonomy (NCBI): domain Eukaryota; kingdom Metazoa; phylum Chordata; class Actinopteri; order Cypriniformes; family Leuciscidae; genus Scardinius; species Scardinius erythrophthalmus. Next base: position 33,526,425 of record NC_138241.1, read on the forward strand.
ACTTGCTTAGAACGCAAAAACACTGGCTGTTTACCCATGCTGACTTCACCCAAGCAATCACAGCAAAAGCAGGAGAGGATTGTTTGTGAAGAGAATGGCCTGGAATATTTCCCCAGGATACTGGGAAACCACTGTGTGAGATAGCTGCAGTTTTGAGATTGGTGCAGGGTTCATTTTTATTGGTGCATCTTCTCCTGCTTTGGCCAGTTTAGTTACTTGACCTCAAAGTAGTATTACATACAAGCAAAGTTCATGACTTACCTCTAAACGGTGCAGCGGGTCATTGGGTAAGTACTCTGCAATGAATTCCTCCAATGATTTGGGCTGATTAGATGAAGATTTTGATGGGGCTGGACTCGGAGAAGAAACCGTTTCTTGCTGCTTCAGTTGCTCCTTCTGAAGTCGTTTCTCTTTCCTAATGTCCTTAGCTTTCCGACACAGAGGCCTGTTGGGGTCGGCTCCCTTACCTAGAATTAAGAAGACAACCATGATTGAAGATATTTTCACGTTGATTAACGGTCTTAATGACAGGCCAAGCATTATTGCATTGAATTTTCAGCATCATTAGTCCAGTCTTCAGTGTCACATGATCCTTCAGAAATCATTCTACTATGATGATTTGCTGCACAAGAAACATTTACTATCAATGTTGAAAACAGTTGTCCCGTTTCATATTTTTCTGGAAACCGAGATTTTTTTTTATCCGAGAACATTAAAAGGAACTTTATCTTTTGTAACATTATAAATGTCCTTATTTTAATTACTTTTTATGAATTTAATGCATCCTTGCTGAATAAAAGTATTATTTTCTCTTTTTTATATATATTACGGACCACAAACTTTTAAATGGTAGTGTATATTTAGCACAACAGGGAAAACTTTATTGATGAAGAATTCATTTTTATTATTGATGCTTTACAAACTTTGTGACAATTTGCCACTATATACACTATAAATTATTTGTCACTTCTGACCAGACTCCCATCACTGATAAAAACCCTAAATCTGTTATTTGGGGCGGCAGTGGCTCAGTGGTTCATGTAGGTTGTCTACAAACCAGAAGGTTGGTGTTTCAATCCACCTGACCAAGCGTCGAGGTGTCCATGAGTAAGACACCTAACCCCAGCGGCTCCCGACGAGCTGGATGGCGCCTTGCTTGGCTGACACCGCCGTCGGTGTATGAATGAGTGAATGAATGGGTGAATGTGAGGCAATATGTAAAGCGCTTTGGTGGCCATAGGTCTGTGAAAGCGCTATATAAATGCAGTCCATTTGTTAAAGGGGTCATGACATGAGAAATCAAATTTGCCTTGATTGAATATGACAAACAAGGTCTTTGTACCATTAAAACATCCTGACACTTGCCCAAACTGGATGCAAACATTGGGTCAAAAGCAAATAGAACCCATTAGAAATCACTAATGTTGTCATCGCTGAATGCAATGTCAATGTATAATCAAGTTATGTTTACCACAGGATTTATTTGACACATAAAAAAAAAAAAACTCAATATAAAAACATAGGAAAATCTAGAAGAAACCAGTGGCAAATTAGACTTTCAGGTTCTGACGTCATACCTGCACCAATCTATAGCGAGTGACCGTTGATACTCTTTCCTTTGCAATGGCGTTAGCCAATCATAACTCGTTTACTGACAAGCCTTAAAAGGAGCCGACCCTTAAAAACTGATCAGACAGAGGGTTAGAATGAAGGTTGAAAATAACTGTTTTTCCACATATCTATATTAGTTTCTTTGCTTTATTTTGTGCAACTTAACATTATAAGAGAACCTCAAGGAACATATTAAAATAATAAAATTAACCAAGTCATGACCCCTTTAAAATGAACATGATACTGCATTTGCATTTTAGTTTTATAATTAAAGGAGCAAATTAAAGGTGGAGAACTGATTTCATCCATTATTCATTTATTGAATGGTGTCAAGTTGGTGTTTTTATGTTGTTCTAAGTTATTCAACTTAGGTAATTCATCTTTTTTCTTCTTTTAACATTTAGAAAAAATGTGTACTGATGAATTGTGCACATTAAGACCAGCGAAGTAACCGGGGCCATTTTGATTTCATACTGACTTGGTTAGCTACATGTGGCATGTGTAATTTTTAAGAACATATGCCCACAAGCAGAGGCACACCCTGTGTCTAAAGTATGTCAAATAAATAGTTCTGCACAGTGGAAAACTTGACATCTCCAAAAAGAGCAGAGGAAAACCAGCAGCAGGAGTCTAAAAACCTGAGGGCCGAGATCCCCAATGAAACAATACTAAGCATCCATTTACAGACTACCACATAAACTGTGCGGCATGTTGCTGGTGATATCTGGTAGAGGGGCGAAGACTACAGGAGAGGTATAATCAATAACAGGTCTTGCGTACATCCCACATTTGGAGCCGTTTTGCTGGGTGTGAGAGCATGTTTCCATTAGCGGCTCGCGGGCACATTCGCTAACCGTAGGAGTGTGTGAAAGCAATCCTTTGAGCGAGTTACGAGCACGATGTGTGCGCTCCAATGAGTCGTCCAGTTAGCATTAGTAAACGCAGGGCCGAGTCCTCCCGTTTAGATGGAAGTCATTTGCGCTCCTCTGACATCATGACATCATCGCAGCTGTAAAACAACACGGGCTCTGTTTGTTGACACCCGCTGCTTTTGCGAGGATTGTTCAGACCACTCGCACGTTTAAATGAAAGTGTCAAGATGGTTGTTCATTTTCCCTAAAGGAAACTGAAGGAGGTGGTAATCCCAGATTGGGAATGACAGGCAGGGCTGGTCAGGAAAGGGGGGGACGGACAGGGTCATTGAATCAGTCACGGTTTCAGAGTGTGCAACAGCAGCCCTGGCAGTCAGCCATCCATTTACTACTGAGAAAAGATTAGAGAGTGAGCTTTACGGTGTACAGTAATGGTGTAATGCTAAGATAACACTCAGACACACACTCCAGTCATGAACTTGCAGTGCAGTTTATCTCTGACAACAGTCAACCACTCAATAACCTTATTTCACCTAAAAATGTTCATAATTCTGAGGCATTTCTAGCTATAATTACATTTCCGAGGATCATTTAAGAGGTGTTTGCTGGCGCAAAACTTGCTCATTTGATTTTAGGATGCTTGGCTGGGGATTACAACGCATTTGCCAAAGTCTCTGTGATACTCTGGTCTCTAGACACGGCTCTAGGCGACTCTGAGCTGATTAACTGGCAATTATGAAAACAGACACACATATTTGACACATTAAATGGTTCACATCCTGCCCTACTGGTCAAGAACCATTTGTTGGACAGAGCAATCTAAAACAGTTTATGTGTGATAATGTATATTAATCTTTGGCCGTATATATCTGTGTATACAGTACAATAACCCGCTCACTCCCTCTCTTTCTCTCGAGCCCCCCCCTCAATCTCTCTGGACCGGGGCCAGTCCCTCGGAGTGCTCCCGGCATCCCATGTCAACAGTTTACACGCCGACATCCTGTTTGGAGCAATAAGGAAAGCAGGGCCATTTCCTGCCTGTCCCTGTGCCAGCCGTCGACGAGCGTCAGCCTGCCATCAAACCCTTTCAACCCGGTTAGAGAGAGAGAGATAGAGAGATAGAGAGATAGAGAGATAGATGGATAGATGGATGGATAGATGGATAGATGGATAGATGGATAGATGGATAGATGGATAGATGGATAGATGGATAGATGGATAGATGGATAGATGGATAGATGGATAGATGGATAGAGAGAGAGAGAGAGAGAGAGAGAGATAGAGAGAGAGATAGAGAGATAGATAGATAGATAGATAGATAGATAGATAGAGAGAGAGAGAGAGAGAGAGAGAGAGAGAGAGAGAGAGAGAGAGAGAGAGAGAGAGAGAGAGAGAGAGAGAGAGAGAGAGAGAGAGAGAGAGAGAGAGAGATCACATCTCACAAAACCTGTCAGGATCGTATAAATCAAATAAAAATTCATTAAAATAAGGAATTATATACTGCATAAAAAAGGATGCCTATTTATAAAACCATTATGATTTGTTGCATTGCTGCATCAAGGCCACAAGACATAAAGTCATGAAGTAAGTTGTTTGTTTGTTTTTTGGAAAAAATTAATACTTTTATTCAGTTAAGATGCATTAAATTAAACTGATCAAAAGTGACAGTAAAGACATTAATAATGTTACAAAAGATTTCTATTGCAAATAAATGCTGTTCTTTTGAACTTTCTATTTATCAAGAAATGATGAGGAAAAAATTATCACGTTTCAACGAAAATATGAAGCAGCACAGCTTTTTTCACCATTTATAATAATAATAAATGTTTTTAGAGCAGCAAATCAGCATATTAGAATTTCTTTTTCTTAAGTTATATTTTTGGGCTTTTTTGTCTTTATTTAGAAAGGTCAGGAAAATGTGCTTAATTGTCTATAGAGATATAAATATCGAGATATAAATACATAGATATATAGCTAGATCGATAAGCTTAATTGACGTTAAAATAATGTCACAATACAACAACAAAAAAGTCCTGTCTTCTCTCAATCGATAGATTGATATAGAAAGTCCTGAACAAAAATGGAGTGAAATATGGCCTGGACATATTCTGGATATGTTTCAAGGGATTCGCCCATAATTCACTTTAATTTTAGGCTACAAAAAAATTGTGTTAGAAGAGTGCAGCATTAACCGGATACAACTTGTTAGTTACACTTGCAATACAAAGCACAAATTTGGACCGGCTTTAAAAAGCACATTGATAACAGACTATTTACACTTTCCTCAAATAAATCTGGCCTTTACACGCTTCGCATGAGACGCGGGACCTCCTTCAGGACCTCCGAGCGCTGCTCTGTGACTTCCTCCGACAAAGAGCCAGAGTCATCGAGACAATTAGCCCTTTCTTAACACTCATTCTTCCCTCTTTTCCTGTTAATACCTCCAGTTGACTTAGAGGAGGGAATGTTTCCGGCCAGGGTTGTAAATACGGCACAGGGATGATAGAGATGTTGAATGGCTTTCTTCCAAACCAGAGTAAACATGAACAAGAGCTAGAGCAGATGCTGGGCCGGATCCAGGTCGAAGACAGCCTGCGTTCTGTTACTTGCACTGTTTAACTGAACTATCCTGAGCGGATAGGAGCCGGTGTGGTGCTGTTTGGTTATAATACAGTAGAGTATTGTATGAATTCATCATCACACTATACTCAAGCACACACACCAAGAAAACCCCTCAACACGGCTGACGGGGGTTCATGGCCCCAGGACAATTCACAATTGGTTTGAAAGCAATACAGCTGCTTAGGATCAACATAGAAGTGATAGTTTTAATCACTTGTCACTTTATCACTTTCCGCCCGGTTACGACAGTGTTATGTTAATGACGTAAATGCAATTCAACTCACTTAAAAATATTAGTACAGCACTTTTCAAAAAACATTTTATTCCCAAAACAGCTTTACAAAAAAAAAAAAAAAAAGACAATGACAATCTCCAGCAAGCAAGGCAACTAAAGCAAAGAAAATCTTCTTAAAGAGATAGTTCACCCAAAAAATTCTGAAATAATGTATATGACTTATTTTCTTCTGTGGAAAACAAAAGATATCTTGAAAAATGTTTGTGGTCGAAACAACATGTACTGTATGGACAAAAAACACACACACACACTTTTCAAAATATCTTCTTTTGTGCTCCACAGAGGCCAGAAATGCATATAGGTTTACAGACATGATGGCGCGTAAATGATCGATCATTCCTTTAAGATCAAACCTGAGGAGGAACCAAGATCTAACTCTGAGAGCTCATATTCCTCTGACTGGGACAGTTTTAAAGATAAATAAATAAATAAATAACTAAATAAATAACAAACACTGAATATTACCATGTTTGAAAACACTGATCGGATTGTACTGAGGTCTGATAGACCTTTAGCAAATAAACACGTGGTGTTGCAAGCGGGCCGTTGTGTGCAAGGGAGAGATAAACTCTGACAGATCCGTTCCTGCGGAAGACACATTCTCCCTCTATAGCAGTTAACAGTTCGTAAAAAGTCCAGAACTGCCTTTCCTTGAGGACTCATGGACACACATTTACAGTTGCGCACACTCATGTGCATGCAGCAACTCACAGACACATTCCTTCAGATGTATGTACTACTCCTGCAGAAACACACACACACACACACACTTATGCGGACTCCCGGAGGGGACAGTGTAAGGTATATTTGCTGTGCGGGGATGACTCGGGGCTGGGTGAATTAGAGCTGGCACACTCCTTTATGAAAGGAAAACATATGGAAAGAAGAACAGTTGGACGTGGGGAAGAGAAACACTTTTACTACCTGGACCAGCCTTTTCTGGCACAGTCAATACCAAAACACACAAGTCAGATGCAGATGCAGAAGCTCAACCACTTAGTCAGCATGAAATCAAAATGTACTTTCATAATACACATTCCTGGTCTATTAGTGCAACCATTCAACACCTCAGAAACTGCTCAGAACCGCTGCTCAGATCACAACAAATCTAGTTTTAATTGTTCTTTCTTAGTTTCTCATTAACATGAATTATGAGTGAAGTTCTAAGGCTGTTCACGTGTTCTCGCTTCACTTCATTCAGCTCAAATATCCAGAGAGACCATTTACAGATTCTGTTGTTTATAACCGGAGCATTAACCTCAAGTGAGGAATCAGTCATTTAGCTCCGTCTGTGTCAACGCTAACAACAGACATAATTCAGACGTAAAGATGGTCATAAAGCAAGGAGCAATAAATTTGTCACCAGGTGGTTTCCGTTTGGAGATGGAGAGAGCGAGAGTTCTCTCCTCCTTTTGGGAGCCTCTATAAATCCTTCCCATTTCCGGACTGTTCAGTGGGGGTGCTCATTCCAGGGGCTTGTAGATGAATCGGATTTTTAATTTGGCTAAAATTCATATTCAAAGATGTATGGTCCTCGTGCCTCAAGTCTACAGGGAATTTATTATACGTTTTGGCTCACAACACTTGACCCTCGGAGGAAAGCTAGTAGATTACATTTTTTTACATTTAACTAAAGGATAAGATGGTGAAATTGTTTAACATAGGAAATGACACTTGCAGGAATACTTGCAGTATCATTTTACACAGATGATGTGAAAAAAGTTTATCTCCCAAGGGAGCCACCACATTTATTTCTTGGCATATGCTGCCCTCTATTGATCCTCAGTGGAATCCCTTGTTTTGCTATTCTAAGTTTCTAGAGGCAAGGCAAGTAGTCATTTATCAGACACTTATCCTTACTTACTAGTAGTCATTTATCAGACACTTATCCTTACTTACTAGTAGTCATTTATCAGACATGTATCCTTACTTACTAGTAGTCATTTATCAGACACTTATACTTACTTACTAGTAGTCATTTATCAGACATGTATCCTTACTTACTAGTAGTCATTTATCAGACATGTATCCTTACTTACTAGTAGTCATTTATCAGACACTTATACTTACTTACTAGAAGTCATTTATCAGACACTTATCCTTACTTACTAGTAGTCATTTATCAGACACTTATCCTTACTTACTAGTAGTCATTTATCAGTAGGGCTGGGTATCGTTCAAAATCTTTCGATCCGGTGCCATTTTCGATACCTCAGTTTCGATACCGGTTCCTAACGATACTTTTTTCGATACCGATTTTATGAAATCCATTTTAACAAGATTACATAACACATTACCTCAGAAAATGTTGGTTTTATTTTTTCAGTTTGATTCATGCTCCTTAGCCAGTGCACAAAGGAACAAAAAATGTTTTATAAAGAGCTCATGCTCTCCAAAGTGATTTTTAAAAAAATAAAAAATACAGTAAAACTTGTAATATTGTGAAATAGTATTACATTTTAAAATCTTATTTGAATATATTTCAAAATGTAATTTATTTCTGTGATGTCAAAGCTGAATTTTCAAAATCATTACTTCAGTGTCACATGATCCTTCAGAAATATGAAAACAGTTTGCTGCTTAATATTTTGGAAACTATAATACATTTTTTTCATGATTCTATGAATAAAAATGTCAAAAGAACAGCATTTATTTAAAAATGAAATATTTTGTAACATTACACGTTTTAATGTCAATTTTGATAACTTTAATGCACCCTTACTGAAAAAAAAAAATTCTGACTAACCAACACATTTTTGAACGGCTGTGTACACTCAGTAGGTTATTATTGCAATATAAACACTGTCAGAGTGATCAACAAGGTACCTCTTCATTTACGAGTTGAAGGCGAAGCAACTTTCTGCTATTATGTTTACTCCGTGGCCGTGCACTGTCAAGGTCTTCATCATATTTATCGTGGTACCGGTCTTTGCAGCAATTATTTTACCGCAAACACTGCATCGCGCGCTGTTGGCATCGAGCCTGGAGAAATCATGTACCCACACTTTTGATCGACTTTTCCACATCTATAAGGTATTATGTGTGTGTGCTCGCGTCTCATGAATATGTTCGCGGAGAGTTTGTGTGTGTGTGCTCGCGTCTCATTGAGTATGTGCGCGAGTTTTGTGTGTGTGCTCGCGTCTCGTATGCGCGTGGAGAGTTTGTGCGTGCTCGCGTCTCGTATGCGCGTGGAGAGTTTGTGCGTGCACGCGCGTCTCATATGAGTATGTGCGCGGAGAGTTCCGCGCTTCTCGTGTGTGTAGAGTTACGCAAACTCTACACATGTATGTGCGTGAGCAACTTTATGTGTGTCGTTGTGCATTTCATATGTATTTGAGCACTGACATTGACGAGTTAACCCCTTAGGTATCGAAATCTGGTACCGAACAACATGTCATTTTTCGATACTCGATGGTATCGAGGCAATTCGATCGGTACCTAAAAAGTATCGAAACTCGGTACCCAGCCCTATTTATCAGACACTTATCCTTACTTACTAGTAGTCATTTATCAGACACTTATACTTACTTACTAGTAGTCATTTATCAGACATGTATCCTTACTTACTAGTAGTCATTTATCAGACATGTATCCTTACTTACTAGTAGTCATTTATCAGACACTTATCCTTACTCACAAGTCAAGTTGGGAACTGACAACTGGTTCTTATTCCAAACTGGTTTTATTTTTGGACCCAGATGATTTTAATAACATTAGGTTCCCTTAATGTAGTGGTTCCCAACCAGGGAATTTTAAATTGTCATTTGGGATGAGACAAAAGCATTAAAATAAGCTAAAACAACTAAAATTGTATTTTAAATCAGCCCCGTTAACAGGTGTTTTTTTCTCTCTTTGGAGAACCAGGGTTCTGATGGTCTTGATAAATGTGGATATATGTGGAAGCCTAATTTTAAAAGTGTGAATTCAAGACCTGGAAAATTAATGTGAATTCATAAAATATTGAAACAAAATGAGCAATTTTACAATGAATATGCATTTTACTAGTTATGCCAAGTTCCAAAAATAACTTAGAAATTGTAAGTAAAAAAAATAAAAAAAAGTGACTAGGCCTTCGAATATTGTCAAGCCTTAATTGTTGAAGTATCAAAGTCTTAAACCTTAAAGTCTCTGAATCAACGTAGTTCAATTTTCAAAAAATATTTTGAAAAAAAAAATAAGACCAAAGGAATTGTTTTTGTAGTAATCGCTAAAAAAAAAATAGTGAACTAAATGTGATTGGAAAGGCATTACACAAAGACACTATAAAGACATCACATCTTTCTACCGCAAAGCCCTCACTGGTTGCACACAACAGCAAACATTCGGCAAGACCAGTGTAAGACCAATTCAAGGATAAATGAACCAATTCTTTTTAATGAAATGGTCAAAAAGATTTATAAGCCTGAATCACTTAGCCTAGAAATCTAGACACACCCTAGCGGAAGCAAAAATTATTTTGCAGCCAGTGTCGTCTAGCAACTCTCCGTTGACTTTCAAGCTGGAAAAAACAAACTCTAGTCAGGCCAATCAAATCGTGTATAGAGTCGGTGGGCGGGCTTAACATAATGACGGCAGAGTTGCGAATTCCGCGTGAATTCCCTGCTACTTGAAAACAAAGAAGAGCTGCTGCTGCTGGCGAACAGCGGCTTTTCGAATCGGCTTTGGCCGCGACTCTGGAAGACTTGGAGTTAAGCTTTTCTTTGAGAAAAGAACAAAGAACGGCACTGAAGTCATTCTTAAAAAAGGAAGATGTGTTCGGAGTTTTGCCGACCAGATATCGCAAAAGTTTAATCTATCAACTAGCTCCGCTGGTGGGCAAACGCTCTGGTTGGTTGTAGCGCTATCCTATTGCGTGCAGGGGGAATTTGAAAGACAACCGTTTATCCCGCCCCTCGGATTGAGCCGTGCCAGACCCAACATCTTGATGTAGGTCTGGCTTGCCAGGCAATGAATCACTTGCTGGCTGACTGAAACAATCACTCAATCAATCAATCAATCGCTACTTTGGACGAAAAGAACCAAGAACTGTAACTGTGTTATTTGAGACTTAAATGAGTGTAGAGACTGACCTGGCTTGGCCGTAACATTTGAGGTTTTCTCTGCTGAAGCAGGCGCTGCATCTTCTCTGGGCGTTGAGTTGGAGGACTCAGTGTCTAGGCTGGTGGTGATGTCTTGTATTTCACCGTGGTCTATTTTCAGTGGATCTTCAGGAGGGGGTCGCACATCTTCTTCATGCACTGAGTTCATGGGCTCTCCTAAAGAATCAACACATTTAAATTTAAGATGACCATCATGGATAATGTGATGATGTCACACTTACACTTGGAACTATCAAATTATGCAGGGCCACGTTTCCCAAAAGCATTGATGAGCCTAAGTTGTAAACCAACTGCACCAAAGGACTCTACGATCTACTTACGCTTACAGTGCTTTTGGGAAACGCAGCCCAAATCATTTGAAAAGAAAACCACAATTGGGAATGGGTGCATTAAAGGGATAGTTCACCCAAAAATTTAAATTCTGTCATTAATTACTCATCCTCCTGTCATTTCAAACCCGTAAGACTTTTTATTCATCATCTTCATTCATCATAAAATTGAGATTAAACTACTGGAGTCACATGTATTACTTTAATTATGTTTTTACTACCTTTCAGTTGCGTAGCTGTCAATGGAGGGACAGAAAGCGCTCAGATTTCATCAAAAAGATCTTCATTTGTGTTCTGAAGATGAACGAATGGGTTTCGGGTTTGAAATGACATGAGGATGAGTAATTAATGACAGAATTTTTATTTGGGTGAACTAAACGTACAATTAAACACCCTCAAACAAGCTATAAATTTATGTCTAAATGGTATGAAATGGATCTTGTACTTGCAAACACAATTTTAGTTCATAAACACTAAGAAAATGTGTCATGCCCAACACCACACAAACAAATTGAGCACAAGAAACACAAGACATGTAGAAAAGGAGAAGAAAATAGCAAAATATGGGAGGGATAACACATGATGCCTGGGTGACATGGAGGGGAGTCTGGTTAATGTCTGGCCAACAGCACAAAGCGCACCTGACAAAAACGACTGGGTTTTTCCTGCAGCTATAGCCACTGTCCTCTGAAGTATGGAAGAGATGGGCTTTAGACGGCTTTTGATTTCTTCTAAAACATCTGGGATGGCATATTAAATCAGACCAGACCACAAGATATAAGAAACAGACAGAGGCTATACCTGTGGAAAACATGCCTTGGGGATGCAACTCTTCTGACTGGGCTATATATTGAGTCGGATATATTTAGATATGATTTTGTGCGAATGTATATTAAAACAACATTGTGAAAATAAGAGACATTTTTATAGAATCTTTGATTTAAACTTATTGTGAATCATTTCAAACTGTCCATTTTATATTCCAAACGTTTGTGTCACTCAGAAATGTTAATCTTCACAATTCATTAAGTGGCATTTCTCATATAGTGTATGAACATGTTTCATTATAAATATAATGCAAATGTACTGCAGGTGGATGTCATCATATCATATCATAAATTATTAAATATTCTCTTGTTCATTTTGAATCTGTTTTCAATGTTGAAATGGTGGTTTGTGTCATTTGAAAAACGAATCTCCATATCGGAGAAATTTCATAACTAAATATAAATACTGAATGTAATCAAAAGGCTCTAATTTATGAGCCGCCAAGTTAAAAAGTAAATTATGTGTTTGAATAGGCCTCTTCGATTTGTGGCATCACACCCTCATGTTATTTTCATGTTCAGATGTAATGAAGAGGTTTTCAAGTTATTTAACAAAACAGATCAAATAAACATTTAACATAGCATCCAGCTTCATGATACCAAGTTGTGGATCATGACTGATCACGATCAGAAGCCAAATGATCTAGTAAGTGGCACTCGCTCCTCGCTCACCTTCATGTCCCTCATCACACCGCTCCACTGGCATCTCTCCTTTGGAGAGAAACTTGTTCACTCTCTTCAAGGTCTTTTTGTGAGTCTTCGACGGATGGAAGTTCAAGGCATGGCACCTGCCAAACAGTAAGCACAACAACTAGTAAAGTTCTATATAAATGCCTCACTCATTCAACATATTAATGTATAAAGAAAGATCAAATACACCATTTGTTTCCAGCAAGCCGTGGTCACACTAGACTTTAAGCATGCGAAATGTCTTCGGACACTGCAATAGTCGTGATATGACTTTATAAACATGAATTAAATATATAACAAATAGTAATACATTCAAAATGTAAAAATATACAATCTACTTAACTTTACTGCAAAAATATAATTCTTTTAATTCAGCCAAGAGGTCACTCTGTGACGCATCGATCTTTTACTGCTAACACGTCTTCACGTGATGCAAATTCGTGATGCAAGTCAGAGTTCACCCAACTTTGGACACAGCGAAACGCAAAACTTTGCATGAGCTTGCGTTTTACGGTCTGATGCATTTGCATGCGTAAGAATGGAATGTTTATACACATTTAAGAAGATCACTCAATAGTCAAATTTAACTATAAGATATTCATTTTAATTTATCACAAAGTATCCTATATACACAAGCAAGCTTTTACCTGATGGTGTACTGTGGGCAGCATGTCTTATTCATGATAGGCTTGTAAACATATTTGCCACTTCTAAAAAAACAGGAAAAGAACAAAGGGGAGATCAATTTAAATATAATAAAAAAATTATTTAGCCATACATCAATAAGCCAATGATTCATTAAACCAATTATAATAAAATCATGGTTAAAAATTCAGTTATTTTAATAAGTTATATAATTTATTTAAAATGTATGCTCATACATTTTAAATAAATTATATTTATTTTCTTTACTAAACCTGGCATTGTTTACTATGAATATTGCTGACTCTACTTTGATTTTCAACATTTGTAACTCACTTTGTAAGTGTCTGCAAAATGAATAAATGTACAGTTTTCTTGCCAAATATATCCAGATTAAAAAGTGGTTTCATGTTGAATTGAACCATTTGTCTTGTTCAAAGAAGTGTGTGAGCTCAGGGAGTATCTCTGAATCTGTCACTGTGTTAAGCTCATTAAACTGCCCAGACTAATGCATCCTGTTAATGTGTAAAAGTGTTTCCTGCTAAGACATTACGCAAGAAATCCTAATCATGCAGCACATGATTTAAAGTCAAGTAAGAAGATTGAATTATGAAACACTCATTATTAGGAATTTAACAGTTCAGAGGTCAGACAATAGTTGATATCAGGACCTTCTCCAGCCTCTGTCGATGAGATCTTGGTAGTCCTGCACTGTCATAGTATGGGACCACATGCCTAGAGAGAGAACACCGATATTTAGATCATACACAACACAAACTTATCAAGTTAAACCTCTTAAATAAAGACATGCATGAACATGAGAACAGGAGGGCATCTGATCCTTATAGCCTTGTGTTCTGAGACACAGTGAGCCTCAAATGGACACACAGTTCAGGAAGGGAAAAAGTTTCCTTTGACGTCATGGAGAATTAAGCTCCCACACAGGGACACGTATAGGACATCTGTCCTCAAAGCTTTGAGAATTCTTTCAGTTTTTTTGGCTGTGGGGTTAAGATGTCTCTTTATCTAGATTGAGCCATAATCTATCAACATAAACACTGAGGAGAATACAAACACCTCTTGTGGACTAAAAACAAAGATTAAACCACACAATACCGACAAAACATTTAAACAATGACACATGTACACAAATAAAAATGAGTGAACAATAAACATTTCTCAATGTGAAATGGTAATAACAATAACAATAACGAGAGGGCAGGATGTCTGATATATAAATGTGAAATAGGCTAGAACATCTTTTACATAATATTTAATCAAAGCTGACAAAAAAAAAATATTTCAAAACAGAAATGACTGATTAGGTTGTTGGTAGATTTCGGGACTGAAACAAGGGGTGCTAATGCTCCTTTACTCTGGCAAAGAAGAACAATCAGCTGATTTATATAGCTAGTAAAATTCATGTTCAGAATCTCCATATTTACTTTAAGCAATAACACAGTCTAAACCTTTCAATAACAATGTATGATATTATATCAGTAGGCTACATCATCTGATATTTATTATGTTATTTAAGTTTTGCATTACTTTTGCCAGAACTAATTATTTCCATAATCTAGCGCTTTCCTTTTTAAGAGCATGATTTATTCATATAAGAAAGGTGGAGAATTTTATTTATTTTTTTTAGACATGAAAATGCACATTCCGAACTAAAATGGTTGTAATTCAAGTATGCTTTAGAATATCCAGACATAAGATTGGTCTTGTTTTAAAGAAGACATTTGGCAGATTTTTGTAGAAGTGAAATATATTAAGAAAGTGAAATAGAAAAAAAAGTTATAGAAGTTTGAGATTATGAAAATGTACAATGTAAAAATGTAATTATTCATATTTTATATAAAATATATATTTTCAAAACATGTTGGACTCTAAAACTGCAAGAAAATCAAAGCCAAAAATTGTGTTCCAAATTTTAGGTTGATAATATCTAAAAAAAATTGATAAGATTTTGAAAAGATTTGGTTTGGGCGCAGTACCAAACCTTTTCACTATGTGACAACCATAGACTGTAAAAAATATGGACAAAGCGTCTGTGACGTCACCCATAGACTTTCTGAGGGTCCAGGCAATATGTGCATTTGTACCTAACAACAGATGTTGCAGTAAACAACATTACAGATCATCTTCGTTGTATTAAAATTTAAAATGACAAAACTCAACCCAGTCTCTTTTTGTTAAATTTCAGATTTATCAATATTAGCTATTATAAAAGTATAATAAGTAAAAGGTACAAGAAGCTATACAAATAAAGCAAACAATTCAGTCAAACATACAAAGTCAGCGCTCTAGTCTAACCATACAACGGTAAAGCTAAATAGCTTATAAAGTTATGAAACTTCCCCTCAGCCAAAACGATTGGCCAGGGAACAAATTATAAATTCACGAGACCAAAAATCGCCCGTTAGATATAGACAAGACGAATTATATCTCAGGTTTAACCACTACAGAGACGCCAGAGTCAGCGGCAAACGTCAGAACGACTAGCCGAGGACAGGCTGTTCCAGGCGGGGTACATGAGCGTTGAGCGTTGAGCGTCCGCTGATCGTCTGGATCTCACAACTGGATAAAATTTTCATAAATCTTTATAAATAAACCACAGATTTGAGCTTTAAACAACTATATTCTCACCTGAAAAACTCTTTAAACTATTTCATAATACAGAAACAGTAGTATTATATTTTAACTGTGTTAAAAAATGGCGCTTCTTTTGTTGTCATTCTCCTTGGCCCAGCCTATGCTCGTTATCAGCTGTCAATCAAGCTGTCAATCAAAGTTAACCACGCCCTTATTTGTCATACATTTTATATTTAAATACGATCCAAAAACTAACGAGTTAGAAAAAAATTCACCCCCCTCACAGTTGTCAGGCACTCGGAACCTATCGAAAAATACAATAAAAGTCCATGGGACCAACCTGTAAAAACATGAATTTATGCTGTGAAAACGGACATTTTAACATGGTGGTATATAGACATTTGCTCCCTTTTGGGACCTCCCTCTAACGGATTTTCAGTTTTTCGCACTTCCGGGTAGGCTTCATTTTTCAGATTAGAATGTTGCCGCTTGGTGACAACCAGACTCCATGGCTGGATCCCTATGGATCTCCTTCGAGTTCACACTTGTCACTTGGTGACGTCAGAAGTGCAAACCTAAGGGGCGCTGGCCTCGAGTCCACGAGGGCATGCAAGAGTGTATTTTGGGACAGGCTTGATGACATCAAGCCACCGACAGTCAAACAGCCACAAAACTCCTCCCCTCATTTATCTGATTGGCCGTTCGCAACTTCGCAATGATTCCGGGGTAGGTAACTCGTGTGGAGGGTGCGAAAGTGCGGGCTTCGCCGAAGTCGAGGGCACAAAGGCAGAATGTGAATTTTGAATTCTGAAATGTAGAATGGGACACCCTACGGACTCGTACACTTGGCGAGCACGCGCAATTTAAGGCCACGAGACATGAGAGGTCCACATGAAGTGTGCCATTTGGGATCCAGCCTATTACCGTCCATATAAGGGCACCTCCATTTCCATTTGTGGTTTGAGTGATCTGAACCATTTATTTCCACAATTTTCATACAATTTATGAAGTAGATATCCTATGTAGTATGCTAGAAGTATGGGAAGTTTGGCAGATTTTGATAGGAATTCAATCTCTAATAAACACATACAAAGAACAAGTATGTGCGTTATAGTTCGCTGCCACATCACAAATAGTGAATCTATTATTTTTTTCTTCTTTTATATTTAAAACATTTTCAGACCTTTTTTTCTAAAAGAAATTGAATGGATGTTATCTTTTGGACTCTTAGCATGAAAACAAGAGGTTTCTACCATTCTTTCATGATTTTTCATGTTCATCGCTATTTCAAAATAAAGGTCTGAACACGCCGTAGGAGTATGAAAATATTATTGTTGCAAATTGATAAATTACGGATCCTCTGTTATTTATTTTGAAAACCAAATATGAAAACTAGAGATTGTAAGCTTTCAAATGATTGGCTATATAGTTTGTCAAGATTCGTTTAGGTTTAGTATAGAATATTACTGTTTTAAATATGTAATGGCTGTGGGCCCCCCGGGCCAAATATTGATTTGATTTAAATCAATTTTAATGTTGGGAATTGGGACTGATTTTGGAGCTGGCTCAAGTTAAAACACTAAGGGGGAAAAAATTTGATTAAAAACCCTAATTGAACAAAATAATTATAATTAAAAAACTTCCAGAATTCAGGCCAGGAAAAGCAGACACTCATTGTTAAGGTCTACGGGCAAAGCCGATTGTTTTCAGAGCACAAACAAACAAACAAACGATTCAATAGCACAGAACATGACACAGTCCAGAAAGATCCATTAAGCAACATCAGTCAGATCACCGCAACAACAGAGACAAGAGGTTTGCTTTTACCGGACTTATCCATTAATCTAGCCCATACGGGGCGGGTTTTTCAGAACACAACACAATAGACACTGATTAGGCAGAGGCAGATTAAAAAAAATCAGGTAACAAGCCCTGAAAAGATTGAAAAGGCATAAAAAATATATAGGCCTATATATATATATATCTATATATATATATAAAAAAACAGTTCAGGCCCAGTCTGCACAACAACAACGTAAAACAATTAAAAGGAAACTACGAAGGTGTGCTTCTTATTATAACACACAAGGGGTTCAGGCATTGTGTCATGGCACATAATGTCACCTTTGGGTTAAGCATTAGCCTGGTATGATGCAAACTCTTTGCATAAAGTCAAAAGTTTATGACAAGTCATTCAAGATAGTTCAGAGTCACGCAGCACCCGCTGTTCCTGGATTTGTACTAGTGCTGATATTTATGTCAATTGATAAACTTATACTTCGCAAAGAAAAGTTCAACTTCCAAATAAGAGATAAAATGGAACTGAAGAGTCAAGATGAAACCAAAACTGACCACAGTCACTTTCTTAATGCATTATCTTGGACTTACAGTATTGTGCATGATGCACATTAAAAAAAAAGTTAATCTTCATATAGTTTTATATTAACTTTCTACATTTTTTTCAAGTTGTTTTACTTTTCAACTGACATCATCAAGCCCTCTTGTACAGTATATTTCAACGCCTCAGCTCCATTCTGGTAACAACCAATTTTCCCAAATGAATTTGCAATTACTAAATTAGAGTCCTGTCCAACATTATTTCTCATTGAATATCCAGTTTAGATAGGAAATGCATCAAATCATAAAAGTAAAATGTGTAGCAAACAGAATTTCATTTTGACTTTGAAAGGTTCGGGTCCTTACTTTCACTTTCAAATTCTTGAAAGTGAAAGCAATCAATTAAACTCTATTCTCCTGCATGGCTAGACTATAAAAGTGTGATGACGGCCTATAAATCAGTGGAAGATGGAGATATCAAGAGTTACTGAGGCATTACGCATAGCCCTAGGTAATAAAGCATGTTGCTTAGGATAATATCTGCTAAATCAAAGTAAACCCGTCTCTGAACTTTCCCGTCCTAATGGCTTCCACATTATGTAGCATAGGGCAGATTAGGATCAGATTATCTTTAGCACCACTATTACTACTGCTATTACAACACCGCTTCCTCACAATCCTTGTTGATTTGCTTGTGTCACCACTTTTAACACCATTTGTCAACATCATCATCATCATAAAGGTAAATCAAAAAACATTTCGATGTGAATTCTCTGGTGGCTGTAGTACAAAAAAAAAAAAAACTGTCAGATCATGCAGTAAATATAATAAACCATTGGCCATCAATCTTTGGCAATTCCCTGGACCATTTTCCAGAATGATGGGAACCATGAACTATAAAAACTATGATACATTTTCTAAAATTGAGAGAAGACTTCTATCTCTAACTGTAATAAAAGAAAGTGCTAGAAGGTATAAGTGCAAAAAAAAAAGTACAAATTTAAAATATTAATAATTATTAGGCCTACTTAATTAATAAAATAGGATTAAATAAGATAAAATATAATAAATATAATTTATAATCTTACAATTAGTAAATACTATAATGAATAGAAAACATAATAATGTAACTTAATAGAAACATATTTTTCACAGAATAAATTGGGTCTTTATACTAAAAAATATGCCTTTCAAGCTTTAGGGCCCCTCATATATGATCTGTGACATCTAAAATACATGATATACAGTAAATAGTAGAGTAAATGTATTATTTTATAAACTCAGTGACCCTGTCTGCCTAGATTACACAACATAGACACTTAAGCCTATTTATTAGACTTCGCGTTATTATGAGATGAATAAACAGTTAGAATCCAGGACACTCTTTTTATAAAGATCTGAACTGTAAAACTTATTGCAAAAACAAGAATGGCACATAGAAGTAAATGACTTTAAGGTCCAGACAGGGGTGGACAAAGATGAACAGGCCTCTGCTATTCCCTCACATCAGGAAATGATTTCTATATTCTCTGTTTTTAAAAATACACTTTAAAACTGACATGTCAATGGCAAGAGAACATTTGGCTGACAGCTGACAAGCTCTTCACTATCCACCACAAACAAAGATTATGACACCATCTTACAGTTTATAATTAACTTGACAATGAAGTTCGTTTGGAACTATATAATTAATACTATAATATTAATAAAGCGTTTAAACATTTGACAAACCATGCTAATCAGTTCATGAAAGAGTCATCCCTTGTCGAAACAGTCATCGCTAATCAAAACAGAGAGGTCCAACCCGGCTTCCCTCAAACGTTCTGTCGATTCACTGATATATTGACCACAAACCATTAGAAACAGAGTAATGCCCACTCACCGTGTGAGAAATTGCCATTTTCATGTTTACAGTAACCGCAGCGATAGCCGTCATCTCCCCCAAAATACTCCACTATACTGTAAGATCCACCCGCTGCCATTTCCACGCTCGCCCAGGTACGATTAACGAACCCTACTATTGGTAAGGACAGGTTCATGAATATTAATTACGCTGCATGACGTTCGTCCAGCGCGCTGTCTGATTGGTCTGATTTTCTGAAAAACCGCCGTTAGTAAGTGAGCAATTATTCATATGAATGAGGTTACCGTGACGGGACGTCCCAAAAAAAGCAAGCAAACTATGGCAAGCCGTTTTCACTTTAATTCATTCCCAGGATATGAATAGCAACAATTAAATTTTCACTAGTTAACATACTAACTCTCGATATCAGGGATTATAGTTCTATTAGTTTTTTATGTGAATTTTTTACTTTTTTTTATGTGAATTCATGATATCAACAATTACTCGCAGAAATACAAATTCTTGATATCGATAATTAAATTTCAGTAAAAACTATATTTCTTGAAATCTGTAATTGTAGGCTATTTTATCTAGTTAAATGTCACCATAGGCTGCCATTCAAATTCAATCGTTGATATCAAGAACAGACATTTGCACAAGTAACAAAGTAAGTATTGATGTATACAATTATAATTTTTACTAGTAAGAATTGTATTTCTGATAGCCTACGTTAAATTGGAATTTCAACTAGTAAGAAATCAATGATTGATATCAACAATAGAATTTGAATGGCAGCCTATGGTGACATTAAACTAGTGAAATACAAATACAGATATCAAGAATTACAGTTTAAACTTATTCTTAATATCAATAATTCGTATTTCTGCGAGTGATGATGTCATTGCTGACATCAATAATTCACATTTGTACTAGTGGAAATTCAATTGTTGATATCAAGAATATCCTGGGAATGAATGAAGGTTAAAGCGGCTTGCCATAAGCAATCAACGTCAAAGGGGAACAAAATACATTCACCATAGTAGGATCCGAGCGCTTTGTGACCCAGAAGTAAAGCACAGATTCACCGCACATTTCCTGTAGTGGTATAAAAGCCCTACAAGCAATAAAATATTTAGGCCAATTATTAAAAAAAAACTATCGTTTTGAAAGCTACTTACCTAACAAAATGGTGCAACTTGCTTTGTTCATTTCCACAAAAACAATTTGCACTGTACACGAAAGTGTGAAGGTTATTGTGTTGTGTTGTAATATTTCTTTTGTTTTGTGCAAATACTTCCCTCATCCAAAATAATGCAAACTTCACTTACCGTATGAAGCTTTACCTCCTTCATTCCTACAGTAGCCACAGCGATATCCACAACGGACTCCTCTGATCTCCACTATGGTGTACATTTCCCAAGGGATCCTTTAAAGTATGTTCCATGCAAAACTTGAGTCTGTAGTAATAAAAATGTAAACTGTAAAATCCCCCTATCCAAAAACGGTGGTCATTTGTTTATGTGCAGCCGGTGATGGTGCATTTCAAAACATCAGGCTACATGTAAGCTAATGTGAAGTTTGGTTCACTTGTGTGTGTTATAAATTAAACCAAAATTATCTAAATAAAAACGAAATATTCATAAAGGACGGAAATGGTCAAGATACGACAGCTGCCATGCTGAAATAAGAACATGTTCGAAGGATTCAAACGTTTACATAGTCGGCCATTAGATGGCAGTACATGCCCTGTTGTGGACAGAATAACAACTCCATTCACAAATATTGTTTATTAAAGGGATAGTTCACCCAAAAGTGTTGTCATAATTTACTCGCCTTCAAGTTGTTCCAAGCCTGTAAACCTGAGTTTCTTTTTAAGATATTTTGAAGAATGTTGGTAAGCAGACAGTCGACGGCACCAATTGGCTTCCATAGTATTTTATTCCTACAATGGAAGTCAATGGGAACCAACAAACTGTCTGGTTACCAACATTCTTCAAAATATCTTCTTTTGTGTGTTTAAAAGACGTTAAACTCCTACAGGTTTGGAACAATTTGAGGGTGGATGAGTAATGACAAAAAAAAAATTCTAACTATCCCTTCCTATTTTATCGTTAGTTATTGTTGTAATGTTGTACATTCATTTTTCTTGTCATTACTTGTTTTGTGATTAATGCTTTAGCAATGTTATACGTAAACATAATCAGAAGTCAGTCTTCATCATGAAGTTCTTTAAATTGAAAAAAGTGCATTGAATACGTGTTGAAAGAGACGTTTCTTTCAGTATTTATAACTTTAACTATAAATTCCAAGCAATTTTTGGGTGGTATATTTTGTGCGTAACAACTGCCACCAGGTGACAACGCCATTTAAAACCGAACAATTCCGAGCAAATCCGACTAAAAACGAACACCAACCGAACGTAAGCAACAGGATTCGAAGCGGAGTCGAATGTGACCGAGATCATCCGAAAAGACCCGAACATGGACGACGCCCCAGCTGGGAAACAGTTCGTGGGTTGCCTATCAACCGCACATACATCGTCACCGGCCCGATCCATTACAGCCATGCTAGGGCTTGTTGTGTGTCAGTGTCGTAGATGAGACACTAACTGAAAAATGGCCTAATCCTCAGCATTTTGTTTTTCCGAACACTATTAAACCTTTCCGAGGAAATCCTGAACTGGAATTTTGATACTATTGCGGTTATTTTGAGACATCACAGCAGTAGCTAACCGAGAGCTACTTTGGCTTTGACCAATCCGGCCAGGTGAGTTAACTTAACTTCTAGCGTTACCACCTTAACTAACTAGTTTGAGCGGTGTCAGTCTGATCATTGTGATGCTTAGTTTTAGTAGAAGTAAACCTATACGAATGTTAAGTAATTTAAACCAGCTGGTGAGAAATCACAACAAAGTGGCTAACAGTTCGGCTAGGCACATTAGCTGTAGCTAACTATACAAGTATTTAACTTTATTAGTAATTATTCTTAAGGTGGATCGGTACATAATTCACTGTCATTTATCTATAATGACTAAATATAGTGGTCTCACTCACAAGCAGTCTATAGCTAACATGTTGACGTTATATTATGGCATGGATTGATTAGCCTCATCAACTGTTTTTCTTAAAGTCTATTTAATGTTAATAAATAAATAAATTCTGTGTTTATTTTTGAGTGAGGTGATCTGTAGCATAGCTAATCTGATGATTAGTGTCAATCCTCACCAGTATCAGCAGATTATGATGTACTCTAGTGACACATATTCTGATCCATCTGACTAGAATATGGCTAGTCCTGTATGAAAGAGAAACATTTGTCCATTACATTTCTTTTTTAAGTAAATGTAATTAAACTATAGAAATTAACTAAGTAAGTACATTTACAAATATACCAATACATTTGATTTAAACAAGTCATACATTTAACAGTACAGGCATATAGTGAGCAGATTTTTTTTTTACTTAATACATAGTAAAAATATTTTCCACATATTTTTAATAAACATATTTACATTATTAATTGGGTCTTTCTTTATACACGAAAAGTTAACGCTACATTTGACATTTTAGCATTGGTGTCCCTTGCACAACAATGACCATAGTGGTTTCTGTGGCGTATAAATATTGAAACCCCTGATCTAGAAATTAGAATCGCATGATTTTGTAGTTATATGAGGAATAAGATTATGAGGTTTATTGTTTGTTTTGTGCACTAATTAGTTACTTTGACTTTCATTTTCTCATGTCCATTGAGTTTAACTAGTTGTTTATTGGTATCCCAATGATTTTGTGATATTAAAAGTACAAAACTTTCAGCCTGCCAAGTTTGATTATCCTGTGGCAAATCACTCAGTTCTGTTTGTAGCAGCAGTTGGTTGATCCTTGCATTTGCATTTGGCCTCTGGCACAGAGCTTAGTGCAACGAAATCAATAAATTGAGCTCTTTGGTGTCTTAGAGATGGCTTCAAGAAATTGGATACAGTTTTAAAACCATTTCAGTGCATTTCAAAACAGATGAACGCTTCACTCCAAGTTTAATATTGTCTCAGGAGTCGGAATGCAGTTTACCCCTTGGGCTTGGCTGAGTTTGATAAAACTGAGGAGAATTTCATATCTTACAAAGCTCCTTTCAGGTCTTGTTCAGCAAAGCAACAACTGCTCCTGGGGCTCACCATATGTTCCATATGTCACACCACATATCCTTTCTTCTCACTGACTCAAATATACAGTTTGCATGGTATATACAGCAAACCAGATTCAAATGTGCTATCCTCCACATGAGCCTTAGTAATGTTGCCCTCAGACTTTGGTGTGCTTTATAAGTGGTTGACCGGTTTTCAGTGGGCGATAATGATATTGAGAGCCCAGGGTGAAAGACTGACCATGCTCTATTTGCTGACACAAAATAAACACTTATTTTATACAATGTTGGCTTAGAATAAACTTTTTTGGAACATAAATTATCATAATTTTAACAGTAAAAGACTGAAATGCTATGTTAAAATCCTGTTAATTGCCAATATACAGTGAAAAACTGTAATAGATCTAATCCGAGTTCCCAGAATCTGATGGTTTCATTTATCATGTGGCTTTATTTCTTACCACCTGTGTATTTATGATGGTTGTCAGTATTATAAAGGTAATACACAGATTTAAGTACTTTGGTTTATTAACATTATATCAGTTAATGAAATATAATTTTTGCTGTAAAATAATTTCAATCCAAAAACCTTGGCTGACTGTCAACCACAAGTGCTGTTTTTTAACCATACATTTCACAGATTCTTAGAGTGTAGTTTAATAAACACTGGAAAGGCTGGTGGTTAGTTTTGGCACTTTCTGGCACAAGGGTGAATTAACACTTTTGAAAAGAGTGGTTTTTTTTTTCAATGGATAATTTTCAAATGGCTAAATTCAGCACATGTATCAGCCTGGCCAATATTTCGGCCTATCACTGCTCTTCACTGGGCAACGTTTCAGAAACAAGTAATAAAAACTCAGTGAGTGTTTTAGCGCAATTTTCTGACGTCATGGGATCACAACACTAAGAGATAGTAAATCTTTTTATGTTTTTTTTTTTTTTGTGCGTTCCCGAGATTAGACCTTCCTTAACATAATGCCGAAAACCCAAAGTCTCTAGGTGGTCTGGTTGAGGAGGAGATAGAAGTGCAAGATTGGTGCGCACAGACAGAACAGAAATCATGAGTTAACAATCGCAATTTTGTCCGTTGGAAAATTGCGCTAAAAATACACATCTCTATGAGTCTCTAATGAAAAAAATAATCTTGTTTGTGCATGCTGAAGGTTTTACTAATCAGAATTTAACTGAAAAATGTTTTTTGTTATATTTGTGTTTTATAATATTTTCAGGGTGTGCGGGATATCTGCACAGCTATCAGTTGTCATCTTTTAAAGGGGTCCTATTATGCCCTTTTACAAAGTCTTGATTTAGTTTTTGGGGTGTACTATAATGTTTTCATGCTTGATTGTTCAAAAAATTCATTATTTTCACATATTTTACATTATTACAGCACCTCTCTCCCCAGTCTGGCTCGAACATGCCGGTTTCGATGAAGCCCCTCCTTCCGGAATACAAAATGTGCTGTGATTGGTTAGCTGGCCCTGTGTGTTGTGATTGGCAGCCTTAGCGAGTGTTCGGGAAATAGGGAAATACGGCAACGGCATTCTGTCGTTCCATTGCGCATGCGCGACTTTAACTGCTACTTCGCGAAGTTCTACTGTAATCTACTGTAATCAGAACAGCTGATTTGTCGTAGTCATTACTACGTGACAGATTAAGAAAGTTAATGTTATGTGTTAGGTTATGTGGCATTGTAATTGTTTCTGTATATCATTAAATGCCAAAAGTAACCCTTCTCTTGCTTTTTAAAATCAAATCACTTTTTTTTTGCATTTTGTCAGCTGATTAAATTATCCCCACACCGTCCTCTTTGCTGTTGCTTAAATGTCCCGCCCCTCCATAACTGCGTTCTTCTCTGGTGTAAATATTAAGGTTATTTCAAACCAATTCGAGCCCGATTCAGACCCTGACAATGTTAACGAACGAGCAGCATCCAGAACCACTTTGCGAGCACGGATTTCACAGGATGTTTCAGGGTGGTGTGTTTTTTGGAATTATCTTATACATTATATACGATGTTATCCACCATTTAATCGTGATATTTGTCAGAAAACGGAGGTAATACAAACAGTAATCGATCATAAAACCATGGTTAATTTTTCTAAGGAGCGGTGAACCATCTTACAAAAGAGAGAGCTTACAATAGCAAACAGAAAACAAGCTGTTCTCCATAAAATGTGCAGAGCATAGATGAACGATGGGGTAATCATGTTCAGGAACAGAGTTTAAAAATAAAATACTTTTTAACCACTCTTAAGTTCATCAGCCTTAGGAAGGTCAAACAAAGGAGTTTTGGAAACGTTGTCTCTTTGACATAGCGTCCAACACTGTCTTCTCTAATGCAGCTCAACTTCTGTGGGTGCGGATTTCATAAGATCCAGAAAAATCGTGTTGTAGTCCAAACGAGCCGTTTGTTGTAGTTCTTGAAAAGGGAATTCTGTTAAATAAAATATCTCCCTTTGGAGTGGACTTTGAATTTTGTAACCTTGCAGATCTTTTTTTATGCTCAAACAGCAGCATTACACACTAACTAAAGTTGAAAAAGTGGAAAAGCATAATAGGACCTCTTTAAATCCTGTCACTGGACATGATGACAATACTTGTGATGAGACTCAAGTTTGCTGAATCAGGAGACACTCGATAATTGCATTCAGACATAAAGGTATATGAAAATACACATTAAAAATAAAGTGGCAAAAGTGTTCAGCACTTGATCAGGTAATATATATTTCATTGGTAGATACAGGTGATGAAATTTAGTAGCAGACAGTCAGTGATACCACAGTAAAAGAGTGGCGGATTAATTGTTGTTACAGTCCAGTGAAACAAAAGTATTCTAGTATCCCTTTAAGACTGCTGATAGTGTTTGTGAAGTGGAATCACTTTGACCTTGGATATGATGTTGTAATATGTTATTTACAGCTCTGCTGTTAGCACATGAAATGGTGCCAGTACTACTTCACTCTTGTAATGTGGTTAATGAGCGACTATTTCCTTTCACCTTGAGGCCAACAACCCGAAAGAACAGATTATGTGAACGGCACATTCTTATCCAAAGCAATTTGATTTGTCTTGTGTTTCTCATGAAAGCCAAACTGTAGTCCAACAGTACATAAAAGGTTATTATATGTTAACATTGCAGAATGATAGTGTTTTGGGTGTAGAAATCACTCGTTTGTTTGTTAATTAGGATTTTACAGGCAATAGCAGTTGTTTCAGCTGATCCAAGGTCACTTGCTGCAACTCTCAATTGAAAAAGTAGAAATGATAATGTATTTTTCACGGTTGTGCAACATTCAGAATTATATTACGAATACCATGAAATTGAATGCAGAATTATAATTATTATTTTTTTATATAAATTCATAACATTTCATGAACATTTCATTTGTCAGTATGAATCTCACAAAACATTACCATACACACATCTCAAGAAACATTAGATGATATTACGAGCAAAATCATTAGCATTAGAAAAACTGTGTTAAAATGTATATTTAAATATCATCTTACTAAGACATGTTATTTGGAAATATAGAATGCCAAATTATATTATGCATTTTATGTCATTAATCTGCTGCTATATAAATCTCATTAATTTATATTTTTGGCCATATAAATAATAATAACTGCACCAAATTGTTATTTTTGCTCAGTTTGGGCCTCGATGTATCACGGCTGTTCCATAGGCGTCATCTACTGTCAGAGAGTGAATTTACATTTTTATTTAGCATCTCCTTTCCTAGTTCTAGTGGGATTGTTCACACAGAGTGCGTGAGACTGTTTTACACAGCATACAGTAAAGGTGATGATACACAGGGCAATTTTTTTAGCAATGTTGCTGGGCAATCTTGCAGAGCGATTGTTGCTTTGGCACTTTCCCATTGAAAATGGGCAATAAATTTCTATCTGGATAATTTAGATCGGTGGTGGGCCTTGTGTCTCATCTGGTTGCCCATTAACGGCAACATTGCCCAGCAACATTGCTCAAAAAGTTGCCCTGTGTATCATCACCTTCAGTGTTGATAAATTGAACCGGTTGATTGAAAAGATGTCACTCAGAGTGTGTGTGTGTGTGTGTGTGTGTGTGTGTGTGTGTGTGTGTGTGTGTGTGTGTGTGTGTGTGTGTGTGTGTGTGTGTGTGTGTGTGTGTGTGTGTGTGTGTGTGTTTACAGTGGGAGCAGGATTGTGGTGGTTGACTCACTGGGATTGACAGATGCATTGCCGAAGCAATAGTGCAAACAGAAGTCTAACGATCGTTTCGAAGTGGTTTTGGCTGAATGCGTGTTTCAGTGACGTCATACGATGCGTCTAGGCCCAAAATATGTGGGAAATCTGCAGCAATTTAGAAAAATCGCAAGCCCTGAATATCACAGAATTTGTTTGGTTTTGCATTCAATTCTGCAATTGCAGAATCTCAAAATCCTGGAGGGACTGCTTTTCCTGTGATTCCAGTTCAGCATCATGTGATCTGACATTCGATTCAAATTCACACTCATGATTCGAATGGGAGCCAGTTTTTAAATTCTCAATTTTGCCCAAGTTTGATATTAGTGAATGCTGCAGGTGTTGTGAACTTGTACAGATCAATACTCTAATGTGACCCGTTGGCCTGAGATGATGACCTTTACTGTTAAAGATCATGTGAGTTTTGCTGAGCCCAGTGTAATGAGACTTGCACGAACGAGGTCAGAGAAGCTGTGCTATAGATTAAATGTTTCAGCAGCACTGGAGACATGTTACATCATATTTTTTCTGTCTGATATTCTATCATCTGCTTTAAAGTTTCCTTATCAACATAGACTTGGAGTAGCCTATAACTTCTCTTCATTTGAAGCAAGGCTTGATCGATGATATGAACGCAAGTTTGTGAGCTAGATAAATAATTGAATTCAACAAACAAATCAGCAGTGATTTGTAACGTTGTCAAACTTGTTGAGGTCAGAACTTTTAGTTCAGAACTTAACAAGTGTCAGCATGTTTCGGGAAGGCGAATGCTTTGTTGTAGTTTCCATTGAACTGTTCAGAATCAGTTCTCTTATTGATCTGTTGACCACTTTTTCAGATGTCTGAAAAACAGGAATCAATCAGCGCTCGACCTTACGACATCAGGAGGATGTCCACATAAGGCCTTGGTTCGTCAAGATGAGACTGTTATATTCAGACTTGTGGCTGTCAGACTCAGCAGTGTGTGTTTTGAGCATGCTGATGCCAGGAAATCACAAGACCGGTCTGTGTGACAGCAGGCTTAATTGAACATAAGTAAAGGCAGTCAGTCAGTGAATAAGTCTGTAATATGGATCATTTGCAACCTGATGCTTTTATTAGAGCTTGGCTGTCACAAGCTTGTAACGTTTGCTGTCATGCGCTGTTTGTTTTCATGACTCGGCATTAGCGTTGAGTTCAGAAGAACAGCAGCGGGGTGGATGTCCCAGCCATCTGTCCCAAAGGAACTGTTCTAAATCTGCCAAAGGCAATGCGTTTGCTGTTTACATTTGCGATTAATTCAATACGTTCAATTTAATGCAGTTAAATCATCAATCTAATCTGGCCTTTAAACTGTTTCATTCTGTTCTGTGTGAATAATTAGCGCCAGTAACAATTGCAGAAGTTTGAACAAACCCCGAACACTGACTGTAGAGTGCAATAGAGACTGCCCACTTTTTCAGCAGTATTGGTTTCTGAAGTATTTTGCCCATATATATACATATATAAAAGTGTATATGTCTAAAAGCCTTCATTTAAGAGTTACAAGCCATAAACCAAACAGCTACAAGGCAAATCGCAACATTATAAACTATTTGAAACAAAAAGACAAAGTACAGGAATATATACTTAACAGCTTTAATGATGGGAAAGAACTACTATAATAAAATAATTATGTTTATTGCAAAATATGCACATATTTAAGTAGTTTGAGAACATAGGGAGACTATTAGATTATTTGCAGTCTAATGGGAGTGGATGGGCGCTAAAGTGTTTTTTTGGCGCTAATTGCTGGTCGCGATTCTCTGATTGGTGGAGATTTCTTTGAAGAATCAAGGTTAACATTGTTTGTTTTATAAACCAGGAACTCTGCTATTAAACAATTATTTAAAAAGTTTTCCCTTTCCTTATAAAGTATTGGAATTTGGAAGTGAATTGGTGTCAAAGATGATATGCTGATGACTAACCTCACCTTGAGCTGGCTTGGCACAGAGTTTGGTTTGTTATGAAACGCAGCGTGTGACTTTCTCTCCCCCATCACCCTTATATGCTGTATTTATTTTCCATTGGAAAAGTCAGAGTCCTGCTGTCACGGTTAACATAACTTTGGTTCTGACATTAATTCACACTGGACAGCCAATGTGTGTGTATGTTGTTGCTTTAGTAGATTCCTTGCATCCTTTGAACAATAAATTATCAAATGACCAGCAGATTAAATGGTAATATTTGTTAAACGCACTCACCTAGGCGATGGGTGCCAATCCGCTCAAATTAACCCCACGTTATTGCATATTAAAAAGCAGTATTATTTTAGTATCATTAAGATACTATTATAGTTATTCATATTTTGAATATTTTTATATTTTCTGTTTTCATTTCATTTTTAAAGTTTTAGTAAGTTTGTTGTGCGTTTTTGTCATTTATATTAGTTACTATGGTTTTAAATGTCTATAGTTTTTATTAATTTTATTTTAATTTTATTTCAGTATTTTATTTTAGCTATCTGAAAAAATAAATATTAAAGGTTGTTTATATATATATATATATATATATATATATGCATGCATTTTATTTTAGTTAACCTTTATTTTATTTCAAGTAGGCCTAACGAAAATGTTTAATCTAATCTAAACTTGACAATTTATCAAATTAAAGGAATAGTTCACACAAAATTGGTGCTTTTTTGGTAAAAAAAAAAAAAAAAGCTGTGCATATATTCATCAAAAAGCATCCTATTGTGTTCCACAGAAGAAAGAAAAACATTTTTAATTACTGTGAAATATTCCTTAGTATTTGAAATGTATATTCCTGGCTGGCAATTTTAGACAGTGTTCCCTCAGGAAGAACTTGGTACAGTTGGTGCATTTTGCCTCAGAGAGATGGCTCGGCCTGTTTGTCCATTGTCAAGTGGTTTAGTGGCTGATCTCACTGTAGGAGGAATATAGATGTGTCTGTGTTGAGCCAGCGGTAGCATGCCAGAGCACAGCATGCACAGCCTTGGAGCTCCACAGATCTCTTAATGTAGAGATGTGTTGTCAGTCACTCACAGCAAAGCTTTCATGCAGTTACATAAGTTGCACCTTTAGACGTCATAGACACGAAGCAGATTTATGATATTGAGCGTTACAGAACCAGTCTTTCCTGTAAGATACTTTGCAAAACCGTTCTCTTTGCTTTCATTGTTTACCATTATTTCAGCCTTTCGATCTTTAAATGTGTTCAGATAATTAGGCCTAATTCTTCAATGCCAGTTCTTAAAGGATTAGTTAAC
The DNA here is from genome assembly GCF_964197995.2 of Scardinius erythrophthalmus. Taxonomy (NCBI): domain Eukaryota; kingdom Metazoa; phylum Chordata; class Actinopteri; order Cypriniformes; family Leuciscidae; genus Scardinius; species Scardinius erythrophthalmus. The sequence continues at coordinate 33,557,804 of NC_138241.1, forward strand.
CCCCCCAAAAAACTCTCGTGTTGTTCAAAATTTCTCTCTTTTGTAAAACATGAAAGATGTCAGGCAGGATGACAGACTCATCACTCAAGTTGATGCAGGGCCTGAATTTCATTTTGGAAAATGGGGGGGAAATCCCCCCTTAGGTGATTCTTATGGGGGGGAATTTTTAATTTGAGGGGGGAGTTTAGACTTTTTTTTTAATTACATTTATCTCGCCTAAATGTATGCTTAGCCTACTCATTGCATTTTTACAATGGGGTCATTTTGTTCTTAAGAATTTACACAACTCAAGGAAGCTTGATTTCAATCTTTGAATTAAATTGAAAAAAGTAGCACAAATAAATACAATAGAATAAAGATATCAATAAAGAGAAATAAAGAGAAAAGTTTTTGCTTAGGTCTAAAACTAGTAGGCTATTCAGAAATACTACAGAGACTGAATAAAGTAGCCTAATCAAATGTAAAATAACACTGGGTAGTATTTTAGTCCTGACTAAATTAAATTCATAGGCTATTAATCCTGATTCCTTAAAATGAAAGCTATGTTTTGTTGTTTTGACAAACAAATTAATGACAGACACATATGGCTGCTGTCCCTTTAAGAGCTAGTGCACGGATCCTGTTTTCATTATACGGTCACGTGCGATTTATGCTTATTTAAGACATAACCGACTGTGTTTAGATTAGAGGATACTCTCCAAGACCGAAATTGACATCATTTTCTTATGTTTTTGACTGTTAAAGCGATTTATAATCCACGAAAAATAACTTTTGTTACCCGCGAGCTGTTTGTGAGGCTGCTTTACTCTATGTATGTGTGCAGAGAAAAAAGCATCTCTCAGACAGCGCGCAAGTACCGAAGAGTTTAAAATCGCGTGACTGTTTAAACTGGTGAGACTTGAAAAGACGTGCAAATGGTAAACTTTAGTTACTCGTGATGCAATGCTGGCCCGATCGACTCCCGAAACGCGAGAGTGTATTTCCGCCGCCTGCTGCGCGCTTAACGATTGCATTGTGCAACCCATTTTGAGAGACGCGAGATAGAAGACGCAGCGCCGCTGAATCACTCACGCTGTTTGTGAAATTGCGTCTCGCAGACAGTTTTAAAATGACTGATTTGATTTTCCATCTGCGTGGATTAATTTACTAATACAACCTGAACCTACATGCTAAAGTGAATCAATGTTTGCGGGAATTTCCCGCATTATAAATGGGAGACCTGCGGGAATGATAAAAAATATGCGCAATACCCGCAATCCCGCACCGAAATTCAAGCCCTGTGATGTTGACTATTTTTCCTTTGTTTTTCCATAACTATCCCTTTAAAGACCCCAGGTGATCAGTATTAGAGCGTTTTGTCGATTTCTGTTAGCTTTGGGTCTACATCTACATAGTTATTCATAACGCTCTTCCTCTTGTCTCCTAACAGGTGGAGTTTCAGGATGCAGCAGTACTGAGGATGCTGATTGTCTTAGTTTTGCTCACGATGGCTGTGAGCAGTGAAGCTGAGGTCTGCACAGGCCAGCACAACTGCTCCAGCTCCAACAGCTCCAAGGACTACTGCTATACGGGCCGGATCCGCAGCACGGTGCTCCAGGGCCTGCCCTTCGGAGGAGTGCCCACCGTACTCGCCCTTGACTTCATGTGCTTCTTGGTGCGCATCACAAACCCTACAATTTTCCGTTTCTGTTAATTTTCCATGAGTTAGTCATTCAAAGTCAACATGAAATTTATCTTGACCCTGTTCACTTTCTTAACACACATTCCCGGTCTTGTTGCGCACTGTTTTGGAAATGCATGTTATAGATTTTATTGTAAACTCAATCTTCCGGTGAAAGTGAAAAACTTTTCTCTGGTGGTATGTGCCGGAATTCTCCAGTCATTTTGACCACTTAAAGGTGATGTAAGATTTTTTTATGTTAAAGTCCCCGTGAACTGGAAGTTGCAAATGACTTTTCTCTAGTGTTGTGATGTATTTTTAAGTGAAACAGAATATTGAACAGAGGGCAGGGTTTTACTTTAGCACTCCTCCTCTCCATCTCTGCTCATAGCAGACTAACGGTGTGAGGGGAGTGGTTTAGCGTTTTCAACCCAAGCCATCAAACTGACATCATCAGAAAAGGAACGCCATTCCAGACTGGAAGTAACTTTTCAGGTTTTGATTAAAGATTACCACGAAAAAAAAAAAATTCTGTGTATTAACTTGAACGGATTAATTGTTTACCACAAGACTAGTAATATGCGCTAACAAAGTAAATAGGGTCAATTTTGATTTCATGTCGACTTTAAAATACATTATCTTAACCCAGTTTATTGTTCATTGCCTGGAAACAAAGCCTTTGTGACGCAAAACGTACTCGGTTACTAACGTAACCTCGGTTCTCTCTAGAAGAGGGAACGAGTATTGCGTAAGTAGCTTACGCATCGGGAAAGTCTTCTTTCTTCGAGATCTGAAGCCAAAAAATTATCCTTAATTTTGTATTCATTGTCAACGCAGTGCAGCAGCCGACAGACCTAGGCAGGCTGTATAAGCGTGCTCATTGGCTGCTCGGCTGCAACTGCTTAAGCCTATCGGTGAGCGCTCTGAACGCGGCAACCAATGAGGGCGCTTCGCGCCCTCCACACCCTTCTAACCGTCAGAATGGGCGTGGCCAGCGTGTATATATTCAGCGCTCACAGGCTAAAATTCTGGTTTTCGCAGTCTGAAGCGCAAAAGCTCGTGGCGCGACACGGCAGGTTACGCAATACTCGTTCCCTCTTCTAGAGAGAACCGAGGTTACGTTAGTAACCGAGTACGTTCTCTTACGAGAGGTTCTCTCGTATTGCGTAAGTAGCTTACGCATCGGGAACCCTTTGTCAACGCCGTGTGCGCCGAGCATCCAGCCCATGAATCCCAGGGGAACCGGGGAAACACTCTGCTGGAAAATGTGGCCGGTCGAGAGACGGGCCAGCGTAGTACATGCACTTCATGCAGCATATGAAATAGAGCGGCGCGGCCGGTCTATAAACATAGCAGTACAACAGTAGGGCCGGCGGAGCGAGCCCATACAGTACATAAGCACTCATAAGGGTAGGAGAAAACGAAATAGTCGGTCTCACATGAAGAGAAAAATTCCCGTGCGGCAGAAAATAATGCGGGCGGCCAGCAGCGCGGGCCAGCACCGATAACAGCGCGTAACGGGAAATAGGAAACAGAACGGATCAGCCGGTCTGAGTCAAACACTTCACCCTGAGTAGTTACCAGAATAGCGCCAGCATATGAACGTAGTCTGCACACGGGAGCTGGGCAGAGCGTACATGTCACTTATACCGACAATATTTTTGCCTGTAGGGCAGGAACTTCCAGGTTATAAAACCTCACGAATGTAGACGGGGAGGCCCAGCCCGCCGCCATACAAATGTCGTGGATAGAAATTCCGCTGGACCAGGCCCACGACGAGGCCATGCCTCTAGTGGAATGGGCTCTGATGCCCAGAGGGCACTGCAGGTGTTTGGAGGCATAAGCTGCTGCTATCGCGTCCACTATCCACCTGGACAAGCTCTGCTTCGAGGCGGCAAGACCCTTGGTGCGTCCGCCGAAGGAAACAAAGAGCTGCTCTGAACGCCTGAAAGCGGCGGAGCGCGTGATGTAAACTCTCAGCGCCCGGACAGGGCATAGGAGGTTATCACTGTCCCCACCATCGGATGCTGGCAGAGCCGAGAGGGAAATAACTTGTGCCCTAAACGGGGTTCCAATCGCTTTGGGGATGTAACCGTGCCTCGGTCTGAGAATGACTTTCGAGTCATTCGGCCCGAACTCGAGACATGCAGGGCTAGCAGATAGCGCGTGCAAATCACCCACTCGTTTGACTGAAGACAAAGCTATCAGAAAAACGGTTTTAAGCGACAGATACTTTAGATCCGCGGATTCAAGCGGTTCAAAGGGAAAAGCCTTTAGGGCCGCCAGGACCAAGGACAGATCCCACGAGGGAACCGAGGGGGGCCGCGGGGGGTTCATCCGTCTAGCTCCTCTGAGGAAGCGGATAATGAGCTCATTCCTTCCCATTGCCCGGCCGAGCGTCGTCTCAGCGAACGCTGTAATAGCGGCCACATATACTTTGAGCGTGGAAGGGGATCTGCCCTTTTCCAACAGCTCTTGCAAGAAGGAGAGCACCCGCGGAACCCCGCATGCGCGCGGATCCAGGTTTTGAGTAGCGCACCATTTAGAAAACACCGACCATTTAGACGCGTAGAGCCGTCTCGTGGAGGGGGCTCTAGACTGCGTGATCGTTTTCACGACCCCTTCTGACAGGTCAACGGGTATCCGTTGATCACCCATGCATGCAGCGACCAGCGCTCTGGATGGGGATGCCAGATCGATCCAGCGGCTTGGGAGAGGAGATCCTTTCTCACCGGGATCGGCCATGGGGGTGAGTGCGACAGCCTCACTAGCTCTGGGTACCAAGTTTGGTTTTCCCATCGCGGGGCTATAAGCAGCACTGAGTGGTGCGTTTCTCTGATCCTCGAAATGACCTGTGGCAACAGGGAGATTGGAGGAAAAGCATACAGCGGGAGGCTGGGCCATGTCTGGGACAGCGCGTCCTCGCTCTTCGAGTAAAACTTCGGGCATTGAGCATTGTCTTTCGACGCAAAGAGGTCGATTTCCGCTCTGCCGAATAGGCGCCAGAGAAACTGGACTGTCTGGGGGTGCAGAGACCATTCTCCCGGGGGAATGTTGTCCCTGGACAGTCTGTCTGGACCGACATTCAGGTGGCCCGGCACGTGCGCGGCTCTCAGCGAGCGCAGCGAGCGGTAAGCCCACACGAGGAGGCGTTCTGTCAGCCTGCACAGGTTCCTGGATCTGACACCGCCCTGTCGGTTCACATAGGATACCACGGACATGTTGTCCGAGCGGACTAGCACATGGTGATCACCGTATGAATGGGAGGAAGCGCCTGAGCGCGTTCTCGACCGCTATCATCTCCAAACAGTTTATGTGGAGGCATCTTTCCCGGTCTGACCATAGGCCAAAAGCCGGTTTGCCCTCGAACAGAGCGCCCCAGCCTGAGGTGGAAGCGTCCGTCGAGATAACTTTGCGGTGTGAGATAGCTCCCATTGTCACTCCCCGCTGGTACCAGTCGGCCGCTAACCAGGGCTTCAGAGCTGAAACGCAGCTCTGAGTCACTCTGATGCGAATACCGCCGGAAGCCCATGCTCTGTGAGGCACTCGGGCATTCAGCCAGCGTTGTAGCGGGCGCATTCGTAAAAGACCCAGCCGAAGCACTGCTGCGGCTGAGGCCATACAACCCAGTAGCCTCTGAAATGTTTTGAGAGGTACGGTGCTGCCCGGCCGGAGGGACGCGGCCAGGCGTTGAATGCAGCGCGCGCGCTGTGTCGACAGGCGGGCCGTCATCGCTACAGTGTCCAGATCCAAACCCAGAAAAGAGGTTGATTGACTGGGCACGAGCGAGCTCTTGGTCCAGTTGACCGTAAGCCCCAGGCTGTCCAGATGGCTTAAAAGCACTGTTCTGTGGGCGATGAGTTCGGCCTCTGACTGTGCTAGGATCAGCCAGTCGTCCAAGTAGTTCAAAATTCGCATTCCCCGACCCCTCAGGGGAGCGAGAGCCGTGTCCATGCACTTCGGGAATGTGCGAGGTGCCAAAGACAGGCCGAACGGCAGGACGGTGTACTGATATACCTGACCGTCGAAGGCGAATCTCAAGAATGGCCTGTGACGGGGTATTATCTGGATCTGAAAGTATGCGTCTTTCAGATCGAGAGATATAAACCAGTCCCTCGGGCGAATTTGCGCGAGGATTTGTCTGGTTGTGAGCATTTTGAACGGTCTTTTCATAAGAGCCTTGTTCAAACGTCTCAGATCTAGAATTGGTCTGAGAGCTCCGTCCTTCTTGGGAACGAGGAAATAACGGCTGTAAAAGCCCGACTCGCTCATGGAAGGGGAAACCGGTTCTATTGCCCTTTTGCACAGAAGTGTGGCTATTTCTGCTCGAAGTAGATGTGCTACTTCCCCATTCACTCTGGTCTCGACGCGCGCTTGAAAGCGCGGAGGGCGGCGAGCGAACTGCAGAGTATAGCCTCGTTTTACTGTGCTCAGCACCCATTCTGACGCGCCTGGAATAGCTTCCCACGCTTTCGCGTGTGCGGCCAGGGGCAGAATAGCCTCCGGGCTCTGATCGCCGCTGATCGCGGGCTCGAGAGCTCGAAACGGAGGGGCGGGCGTGATGCGCGCGCTCTAGGTGCTTAGATACGGCGGGTCGCTCACAGCGGTGACCGGCCGTTTTACACACAGCGTCCCGGTGGCTTTTGACGGGGAACATACAGTGTGAAGCATGACGCTCGAAGGCGGCGTCGGCGGCGAAGTAAGAGAGCGGATGTGTGAGCGCGTAGAAGCGGGCACAGCATCCGTGTTTATAACCTGACCGGTACAGAGGGGTTGTGTAACAGAGCGGGCAGTGGGTAGGTGTGGGCACAGCGGGGTGGACACATGACCTACTTTTGACACTCGAGCGGCTTGTGCCAGCTTTATGCGAGTGGGCTCTGAGAGAGACACGGGGTTTACAGTGCTTGTGTGCAGAGGTGAACACAGATAAGTGGGCACATTTACTGCATTTGAAACCCTTACAGCGCGAGGCGCGCGACCAGGCATAATACTCTCTTTGAGATTTCTCTGGGTCGCCGTGAAAACGGCGGTTGTGTGCAGGCGAGAGGGTGAGTTCACCGGCTCGTTGGCTGCGAAATGAGTGTATGCAGTAACCGTGGCAACGGGGACTGACAGAGCTTGAAGCTTTGACGACGGTCCGGCCGCGGCGGGACCCAATCGTCGCTTCTCTCCTCGGGCTAGGAGGATTTTGGAGGCTCAGGCTTCACCGCGATCCTCTGCCGGGGTCCCCGGGGAGGCGGCGGTCTAGCGCGGCTGGTCGAGCGAGAGCGAGGGCGGCCGCCCTGTCGTCGCTGCGAGGACGGAGGTCGAGCTGGACGCTGGGCAGAGCTTTGTGCAGGCTGGTCCGAAGGACGGCGTGCAGCGGGTCTGGAGCGTCGAGGCAGAAACAAATTCATTGCCTCAGAAGTCTTTTTCACCTCCGAAAAGCGGTCGACGATCCCGCTAACCGCTGGGCCGAACAGGCCGGTGGGGGAGAGGGGGGCGTTGAGAAACACCGCGCGCTCAGACTCCCTCATGTCCGCGAGCGTGAGCCAGAGATGCCTCTCTGTAACTGACAGAGAGGCCATGCACCTTCCAATGGCCTGGGCAGCGGATTTCGTGGCGCGAAGGGAAAGGTCCGTCGCGCTCCTCAAATCCGTAAGGGAAGCAGGCTCCGAGCGCTTCTCGTCCAGATCACGGAGGAGGTTAGCCTGGAGAATCTGCAGTACTGCCATAGAGTGGAGTGCTGATGCGGCCTGCCCCGCGGCGGCGAAAGCGCGGCCGACGAGGGCTGAAGTGGTCCTGCATGCTTTGGACGGGAGGGCAGCCTTTGAGCGCCAACGAGAGGGCGGGCAAAGGTGCGCTGCGACCGCCTCCTCCACAGGGGGGATGGAATTATACCCCTTCTCAGCGGCGCCGTCAACCTGTGAGAGCGTCGATGAGGCATGTGAAGACACTCTCGCGGAGAATGGAGCATTCCATGACTTCGAGAGCTCGCTGTGAAGCTCCGGCAGGAAGGGTGCTTTTCTGGACGCCGGCTGTCGGCGGCGGTGGTGAAGGAAGCAGCCGTCGAGTCTGTTCGGGGCTGGCTCTTCCGGGGAAGACCAGTCAAGGCCCAGCTGTTCGACAGCTCGCGTGAGGAGGCGTAAAAGTTCCGCGTCCTCGCCCGCTCGAGATCGGCCTGAATCCTGGACTGACGAGGAGGCAGTGGACCATTCCTCACTGTCAGAGGCCAGGAGAGAACAGCTGTCCGCGGCGCGTTCACCAAAGTCATCCGCCTCATCCCCTGAAGCAGCGGAGGCGCGGGCGAGAGCCGGCGGCTGCGCGGCCGAGAGGGGGGGCGGGGAAGGCGAGGGAGAAGCTCGAGGGAGAGACTCCGGCGAGCTTCTGTGCGCCTGGTTGGTCTCCGGCGGTCGCTGTGAGCGGCGCTTCTTCTTGCGCGGCCCAGCAGGGACGGGCGGGGAGACATGCTGATCGAAAACTTCAAGCCGAGCCCGCAGGGTCGACATTGAAAGTTCCTCGCACTCGGGGCAGCCGCCCGTGGAGAGTGCGGTGGCGGCGTGATCGCGGCCCAGGCAGAGAGCGCAGATGTGATGGCGGTCTCCGTCGCTGAGCGGGGCGTGGCACGAGCCGCAAGAAAAACGGGGCATTTTTATAAAAACGCCCCGTGCTCTTTTAGAGAAGAGGGTGTGTTGCAGTAGGCGAACACACAGCAGTGAAAAAGGATATGACGCCGGATAGCGTAGCAGGCACGGAAGGCTGAAGGCGGCGAAGGCGGCCGGCTTCTTCAGGCGCTGTCCTAGGCTTGCTGGTCGCTGGTTTCAACGGCGGCGGCTTCTCCAGATCCAGCGATGCGAAGAGCTTCGCTGAAGACAAGAAAATCAGAATTTTAACCTGTGAGCGCTGAATATATACACGCTGGCCACGCCCATTCTGACGGTTAGAAGGGTGTGGAGGGCGCGAAGCGCCCTCATTGGTTGCCGCGTTCAGAGCGCTCACCGATAGGCTTAAGCAGTTGCAGCCGAGCAGCCAATGAGCACGCTTATACAGCCTGCCTAGGTCTGTCGGCTGCTGCACTGCGTTGACAATGAATACAAAATTAAGGATAATTTTTTGGCTTCAGATCTCGAAGAAAGAAGACTTTCCCGATGCGTAAGCTACTTACGCAATACGAGAGAACCTCTCGTAAGAGAACCCCTCGTGGAGGAAGAAAGCCATCATGGTTACGACTGTGATAATAAGCGCTTACCAGTATCAACTAAAAGCTAGATTGTCACGACTCCACTGTTGCAGTAAATTTGCACAACGTTCTTGAATTAATCATTTATTAGACACATGCCGGGCTGTTATTTTAGGGAAACTTTACATTTCCACGCCCCTAAACATGACGCGGAACAAACGAACTGTCATTGGTTGCGTTACATGTTAGTCAAACATCCTCTTGGGCAGTCCTTGGCCAATGAGAGCTGCGATAGAGTCCAGACCTTCTGCCGTCAGTCTGAAGTCTCTGGCTACGCAAGACTATCTATATGTATGCCAATCATGGGTTCACTTCACCTCTAAACGCCACCTCTCCACAATCAGAAGGCAATTTTGCATTCATTTTTAAAAGCAACGCCCACATCTCAAATTCTAATCAACAACTGATGGATAGAACCAAGCCCTACATTTTTTTCTCTTTTTCGATAATCCATTACACTCGAATGTATGTCACTGCATTTTCCATTTCATCCATCATTTAATGTTGCCTAGTGGTAAAGTAGTAATAGCAAATAATCATAGATTTAAAAAGAAGTGTTAACTTGCATCCAGATGCTCTCAAGAGTGAACGTGACTTTTAGCCTCCACGTCTCAGTCAAAATGCGTCCTCATAAGTGGGTGCCAGTGGTGTTTCAAGAGGAGGAGCCGACAAATGAATTGTTCATTGTTCGGTTAATTGCAAATTCACAAACATGTCAGTTCTGGTATGGAACGCCCACTTTTCATTATCCAATCAATTCCCTATGGATAAAAGTACAGTATGTAGAAGTAAAATGGGTAATGAAAGCCATTTTCTTGTTTGCACTTTAATTAAAGTGACTGGGAGTGTGTAAAAATGCTTTGAATTCTGTGGAATTCTGTGGGCCTTTATAATCCACACTACAGTTATGTAGTGTAACATGTTCTAGTTTTGCTGTGGTTCTAAATGTATTCACTTCAGGAATGTGTGTCCTAATTATGTTCAATTTGCATATTTGCGGCATTGTGAACGAGAATTTGTGTTTGAATGCATTTGTGGAATGAGATGTGAATTTGATTGTTAAACATATATGTTCTGGGTCTCCAGGTGCTGCTATGTGTGTTCTCTCTCTTGAGGAAGGTGGCGTGGGATTATGGCCGTCTCGCATTGGTCTCTGATGCCGACAGGTAATAACTATTATATTCCAACAATAATAGACAAAAATAAATGTTGCCCTGATTCTTTCAAATGTGCAGACGTCATTTTCATTGTACAAAAAAAAAAAATGAAGACAGCATTTGTACGGTCCTGTTTCAGCGACTCATACTGCGGCCTCAGCTGGCTGCGTTCACAGCATGCTCTTGGCCCCAATCTAACCCCAAACAAACACTCATCTTTCCAACATTGAGTAACATTTTCTGGCATTTTCTGCCAGACTAAATATATACAGCTGGACACTCGATTCATCAATCATGATGTAGACCTTTGATTTGTCAAAATTGAAGAGAAAATGCCTTTTGCAGGAATGCATTGAATGCTGTAAGACAACAGCATGCTCTCAGCTGCTGCTTAATGGGTTTATCCAATGGATTGGTTGTTCAGACAGCTCAGCTAGTCTTATTCTATTAGTAATATGACCCTGCCTTTCAATCACACTCGCATCTAGCGATCTGGAAACTGGTTTGAGCAGCACGCAAGTGCATTAGAGATTGTGTTTATGGGAGATCAGATTATATTCTGGGCATCTCAAATTTTTGTCCAGTCAGATCCCATAGTCACATTAAACTACTCTGATGTCAGAACCTTCCCTCCATGTTTCAGGCTAGCACATTAATTTTAACAAAGTCATGATTCAGTATTTTGAGTCAGTTTTTTTTTTTTTAAGAAGTGTCAACAATTAAATAAATGGAATGGTTTATTTTGTGTGCACCCAGCATTCATTGATCTATTTTGAACATTTGGTTCCATAAACATTTCCCTGAATTGCAACACCTACATTACGACTTTCCAGTCATCAATTTAAATGTTATAAATGTTGCTTGGGGTCAAGTGAAATCCTGAAAAGTCAGATCATGAAGCTGAATGCATGTTACAACTTGGCTATGCATTACATTTTTAATAAATAATTCATACTGCACTTGTATCATGGTGACCACATGTGTACATATGTTTGTCCCAAGACATTTTTCCAGTTTCCTTTTGTCACAGATTTAGTATCTTGCTTACAAACAGGTCAAGCCACCATTACTAGTTTGAAAGTGCCCTGTGGTGAAGTGATGTGGAACTGTAAAGCTGCCAACTAAAACTGGAGATACGTGCAGTTATCTCAAGAAAAATGCAATCCAATCAGAATCAAGGAATTTTGTGAATCAAAACAATCAAAACAATTTTGTGGTATTTTTAATATAGTTTGTTTAAATACTTTTTTTTAGAATGGTTTTATTCTTATATATTTACTTTACTATTTTATTTTATAATAAAAGATATGTTTCATGACATCTAAAACCAATAATGAAGAAATTCCTCAAAGATTTGTTCTGATTACATAACTTGCATCACAGAGTCAAAGAAAATTTTTAATTAGTGTCATCTCAGTTAGTGCATCTCAGCTGAGTAATACAATCTTCTTCCTCTGACTGAATGATCTCACATTTTGACAAGTTTCTGTCAGGCATGAACTTGAATAACTTCTTTTCCCTCATCAGTAGGCGGAATCAGCACTATCAACGTCTGGACGAGGAATAGTATGTGTTGTTTTTACACTTCAGCTCTCTCTTCCAAGGACACCTTGTGTCTGCTTTCTGAATTTGCTCTCTGGCATTTCCTCTGCTGTGTGTCTATCGGGTGGATTTGGGGTGAATTTGTTCGCTGTGTATCTGTTTCCTAATAACACTTTTCACTTCTTTCTCTTGTCCTTTTTAATTTACTTCTTTCCTAGAGTCCATTGGTTGAGGGTTTCTCAAGATAATCATCACATTTACCTGAGCTAATCAATATGTGTCTCTTGTGGATTTGTGTCTTTTAAAGGCGAAGTGTGTAATTCACCAAATGAAACTGCATAAATAATTGTTTCCAAACAAATTCCTAAACTCTCCTACTACATTCTCTCATCTCTGTCTTCCATTGTTCTGCTAAACAGGTAGTCAGTCCCTTTTCAAACTCACAGAAGTTGTTTACATAACAGCTCAAAAAAACAGAGCAATGTTCTGTAAGCGCAACAGTCTTGAACTTACAGGAAGTCAGACTACAAATGGTTTACTCAGTTCCTCTCTGTAACATTGCAAAAACTACACACTTCACCATTAAATGATATGTTTTCGTTCTTGTAAGCGTGAACATTCTGGCCAGGGTCTTTGCACCCTATAGGTCCCACAGGGAAGAGGATTACAGGGAGAGGTAAAAAAAATCCTGTGATGTCATAGAAAACCCCTGTGTGACTGGAAGACCTTGTTTTGATGAATATCTGTGATTTGTCCGGTTGTTTGATCGTTTTTGTCATTGACAAGCAATAAGCACTGACACTTATTAGAAGGGCCCTATAGAAGTTATCCTATAGAATCAGTCCAAATGTTTGTGGATATTGTAGCCAGAGAATGACACATACACTGGCCCCAAAAACTATTTTGATATTTAAGGCACACTTGCATAATGAATTAGATTGCAAATTATCAAACAGAATGTTTATTTTAAAGACAGGCAGCTAAATACGTTTGCAGCTTTCTAGGATATTTTATTTAATGCTCTGAAGGCTTTTTGAGGTCATTGTATCTATGTTAAAGTAGTGTCTTTGTGTATCTCTGTTTAACACGCTCTGCCTCAAATCAAATGTATGCTCCTCTCTGCATGTTCATCTCCTTTATAGGTTTACTGCAGTCTCTTTGTGAACAATCTGTGTGTAATGCCCCTGAGCCTCTGATGCTAATTCTGTGTTTGCGTTTGTATGTGCACAGTCACTTATTGCTGCATGCCCAACATGTGGTTAGCCTTGATATGCCCTGATGGAGCTGGGGTAATCTGAGCCTGGAAGGCATAGCCATGCCCATCACTTAAAATCCACCTGGGGTCAATAATTTTATCCCTTAAACCTAATCTTTGATAATTACAATGACATATTTAAATGTTTTTTTTTCCTGTGAAAATAATTTCTTCATGCCTTAAAATAGCTTAAGTAAAACTATACCCTTGCTTTTAGTATACGTGGGGCCATGAATGTGCAAATTAGTCTCCACCTCGCACTTCAGCTTGAACAACCTAATCCACTCGGTCAACTATAGTAAACGCTACACAATGGCAAGTGGAAATATTCAGCCATATATGTTTGAACCCGAAACAGATTTTAGAAGAAAAGTAATTCTACAGACAGGCTCGGTTCTACAGGGGCGCTTGAGGGTGCTAAAGCATATTAAAAACACCACATAGACATATAAACAGCTTTAAAAAATGTATCACCACTGGATTAAGACAAGACATAGAAAAATTGGGATATTTAGTACATCCTACTTACCTGCATACATATACTTGCATAAAGTAATATATACTTTATAGTAAATTTGGGCTGTGTGATTGTTTATATCATCACGAAATGTAAAGTGTATATTAAGTTAGATAATATAATATCTAATATAATCCACTTTTATCCGTTGTATGCATTTTTATCCGCAAACATATACAGTACACTCACATAAAGCGATATGTACTATATATAGCAAATCTCAACTGCGTGATTTTATGTATTTTGACGCAAAATGTAACTATATTATCATCCAACTCTTTATATAAAGTTGCATATATAAGTATGTCCAACTGTATCCCCATACATATAGTATACTCTCCCAGCTCTAATTTGCTAAATGTGACTATAAGGCATGAAGATATTAATATACTATAAAAATTAACATCATGATTTTCTGTAAAGATACTTTGAAACAATGTGTATTGTGAATATACAGAATATACTATACAGATAAATTTATCTTGACTTGACTGTCAAAAAAAACATAAAATTATTAACGAATTAGCATGTGTTATTTGCTGGAAATATTAGTTCCCAAATCTTATGTGTAGAAATCTTGTTCATTTGTATTGATTAATTTTAAATAATGTATCAAAGTGCGTAACACCGGGTTTGTCTCGTCATTATTAATTGTGACAATCCTCATAATTTTATTTTTTAATTTAACTGAGAAATGAGAACTGCAGCGGAGAGGAAGATTTTCAGTGAATGATTAGTTTTGGGTTGAACTAGTCCTTTAAAATGATCATAGCACTTTATATTACAGATCTTCCATTATCAACATCAATCTAATCATTATTGTAATAACTGCTGAATGAAGTGGCATGCCTTTAAGTGACCGTGCACTTATATGTTAGCTTGAGTTCAGTGCTCAGAGAGGGCATGTGTTTGATAATGTGTGTTTGTGTTCAGTGTGGCCTCCGCCATGCAGACGCCTGCCGACTCCCGATACGAGCGTCTCACCTCTGTGTCCAGCTCGGTCGACTTTGACCAAAGGGACAACGTAAGTAGCTTGCAATGTCATCTTTGTGAATGCTTATGGCTATGTTCAGAATGGAATACTAGCATACTGCACAGTATAATCCTGTATAGACAGCGTACATTGTGTAGGCCAGTCCTTTTTCAGCGCTGCGCTCATGTTCTGTCTTCCGGTTTGAATTTTCATCTTACGGATTTATGAATGAAGCGCTATGCGGTATTCTATGCACATTAATAAATAATATAATTATTCTGTGTAAATTTGCATTCCATTCACACTAAGAGCGATAACTACAACCCCATTTCCAGAATAGTTGGGATATTTTGTAAAATGCAATAAAATTCACAATCTGTGATTTGTTAATTCTCTTGAACCTTTTTTTACCTGACAAAAGTACTAAGAAAAGTTTTCCAATGTTTTCACTGACCAACATAATTGTATTTTGTAAATATAAACACAGAGACTACAAGTTAACTAAACTCTTGTTCTATGGATTAAGGACTTTTTAAAAGATAGACCCCAACATGTCAGAATGTATGGTTTTAAATCTAATAGTATTATTGGTAATACGGGGGTTCCTCTGGGCTGCGTGTTATTATCGCCTATTTTATTTTCTGTATATACGAATGAAATCAAGTGTGATATTAATGGTGTGTCACTTTTGAAATATGCTGATGACATGGCTTTGGTGGCTTGCATAACAGATGAGCAATCCCTGGTCACATATAGACAATATGTTGATTCTATGGTCCAAAGGTTCCAAGAAAGTTTTCTGGAGTTGAATATTAGTACAAAGGAGTTGTGTTGTGGGAGGTTTCGTTCATCAAATACCTTACATTCACTATCTGAACCACTTAGGCTGGGGGGGCAGGTAGAGGGACAAGTTGAGACCTTCACATATTCGGGCACTGAGATCGATAGGCATCTATCCTTTCCTCAGCATGGGAATGGCGTCTATAAGAAGGCTCAACAGTGCTTATTTCTATGACCTTTAATATTGCATTTCTATGACCTTTAATATTGCATCCTGGTTTAATTTTCTTTCTGCTTTAAAACAAGAAAAAATTATCCAGAGTAATCAAACAGGCATCTAATAATTGACATATTTGTAAGGTACTTTCTTTGGATTAATTGTGTTTTGTGATGTGTGTGATTGTACTGTGTATATGTGAGCCTTTTAATCTAAGACATATATCTATCACTGGTTGATAGATAAAGTTTTTTAAATTTGAATTTTTATATTGATGGCTGCAACACAAGTTGGGACAAAGGGCAAAATAAAAGTGAAAAGATTATAAAGGTTAGATTATCCAACTCTTTTGAAACAGTCCACAATGAGTAGGTGAATTGGTAATAGGTGAGGGTATTATGTTTGGGTGAAAGAGGAGCTTCTCAGTCTTTGCAAGCAAAGATGGGTCATGGCTCACCACTTTGTGCCAAATATCATGAGAGAATTGTCAAACAATTAAAAAAACACTATCTCAATGCAAGATTGCAAAGAATTTATGTCTTTCACCATCTACCACACATAAATTCAGGGAATCCAGAGAAATTTCCGATCCAGATACCTCCGTTGAATGTGCGTGACCTTTGAGCCCTCAGACAGCATTGCATGAGAAACCATCATACAGCCACATGTGCTCAGGAGTACTTTAGAAAACCAATTTCACTTAACAGTCTGACGCTGCATAAAGAATCTCTGTTACGCAAGGAAAAAGCTATACATCAGTTCTATGCGGAGATGCCGGTGAGTTCTCTGGGCCCGAGCTCATCTCAGATGGTCTAGAAGACAGTGAAAGTGTGTGCTGTGGTCAGATGAGTCCATGTTTCAGCTTGTTTTGGGGAAAAACAGACATCGAGTTCTCAGTCCCAAAGACAAAAGGGACCAACCAGACTTTCATCAGTGACGGGTGCAAAAGCAAACATCTGTCCTGGTACTGGGGTGCATCAGTGCAATTGATATGGGTGATTTGTATTTGTGTGAAGGTATCACTGACATGGAGGCATATATTTGGATTGTACAGAGACATAAACTGCTATCAGTTTATGGGAAGCAAGACAATCCCTGGGAAGCAAGACAATGCCAGGCCTCGTTCTGCACATGCTAAATCTGAGTGGTTTCTAGACACTCTGCACCACAGAAGGGATGTGCCTGACTGTCTGCCTGCGAGACAGATCTGTCTCTTATTGAAAATGTATGACCCATCATGAAGAGGAGAATCAGATAATGACGTCCATGGACTGTTGAGTAGCTGTCTTGTATCAGAAAAGATTGAGCAAATATTCCCACTTGCAAAACTGCAACAATTAGTATGCTCAATTCCCAAATTATTAAAAAGTGTAGTTAAAATGAAAGGTGGAGTGACACAGTGGTAAACATACCTCTGTCCCACCCTTGTGGAGTGTGTTTATATTTACAAAATAAAATTAAGTTGGTCAGTGAAAACACTGGAAATATTTTCTTTGCACATTTGTCAGTTAAATAAAGGTTCGAGAGAATTAACAAATCACAGATTCTTGATTTTATTGCATTTTACAAAATGTCCCAACCATTCTGGAAATGGGGTTGTATAACGATAACTACATTAGCGTCCACCAATGACCAATAATTTTCTGTTTATTGCAAGTGTACACTGCATAATGCTTGAGTTCTTTAATTCTGATTGGCTCAGACTGTCAATATTTTTCGTTCATCAGCTAGAGAAAGCCGTTCTGAAAGTGATTTCAGCAATATTGTTCCTATGTGTCTTTATTAGGGTTAGTATCGTTAACTACAACAATAGTTAAAGCTAAAAATAAAAGCATAAAAATAAACATTATTGTTACTTATAAATAAAATACGATTTTATGTGCAATGCTTTTTGTGAAGGTCAAAGTAGCACATGAACAAAAAAAGAAGAGTGAAGTCCGCACACTGCATGCTACTCAAGATAAATTTATTAAAAGCACAACGTTTCGACCATCAGGTCTTCATCTCAAAACGTTGTGCTTTTAATAAATTTATCTTGAGTAGTTTGAGTAGAATGTTATTTTGATGTCCTGCAGCTGAGCCCAATCTCGGTGTTTGGGATGTGCATACCAGTTTTGTATTTTTGATTCTTCAAAGTAGCACATGACACATGTTGAGAGGTGCAAGCCCTGGCATGAGTCATTTGAAACGGTTCACTCTCGAAAGCAGATGATCATCCGGTTTTCTGTGCAAAATTTGCATACTGTTCACAGTATTCATACCGCATAATGAAAAAAGTAGTAAACCTGCAATAAAAGTTTGCCATTCTGAACAATCCCTTTGTCTTCCTTGCTCACTCTCTATATGCACTCTCTCATGCTAATGTTCACACAGTTCAGGCAGTATTTCTTGCCATCTACCACAGCTCTATCTCTTAATGCACACACACCTGTGGGTTTCATAATGGCGCACATATGCCTTTTGACAGCCATTTGTTTGCCTCTCCCTTCCCTGCTGGGATCTGGAATAACTGCATTTATGTAAACAGGTGTCACGTGCACCCAGGCAGCCTCTAACAACTCCTGAAACTGCATTGGAGACATTGTCAATGTCTCTGAATGTTGAGGTGATTGACCGACAATAGTTAGAGAGAGTACATTGAATTTGATGTTCTTTGTTTGTAGGGTCTCTGTTCCTGGCTAACTGCCATCTTCAGGATAAAGTGAGTCCTTTCTGCTTTTACTTTATGAACATACTGTATTTCTGTTTATTTCAACATACTGTAACTTCGAAATGTGAAAACTTACTAACTATAGCAACTATGCTGCAAAAACTATCCAAAATAGTGTGATTTTTTTATCACAAAACTCCAGCAGTGTCTATGGTCCTTTTCAAATTAGAAGTAGAGGAAATTAGGAAGTAGGAACGATACACCAGAAAAAGATTAGTCCAATTATTCCAGTTATAACAAGTATATAACAAGATTAGCCAAAATTATATTATATTATGTCAAATGTAATGTCTGTAACTGTAATGCACTGTAATGTCAAATACTTCAATGTAGTGTATCAAATGTTTTCAAATATTTTATTAATATAGTGCTATTTTGTTTATATCGTGAACTAAATATTGTGCTTGTTTATTAAAAATAATATTAATAAATTATAGATTTTATTATTATTTTATTGTTAACTATTTAATTATCAGTACAATTATGAATAAAAATCGTAATGGTATACTAACACATCCTCTCACCCTTCCAGAGATGACGAGATCAGGGAGAAGAGTGGCGAGGATGCCGTCTATTTAGTTTTTGTTTTATTTAGTTTCAGTTTTAGTTTTAGTAATTATAGTTTAGCAGAGCAAACATAACACTTAAAGTGTAGACCAAAGTGAGATGTTTAATTTCAGCAAAGTTTAATGTTTGCCCAGATTACAGTTAACTCTTGTCCAGACATCTTAATAATAAAAATAAAAATAATGGTTTGAGATTGAACAAAGCACCAAATAAATGGAACTGGAAGAAATGGAAGAAAAAACTATGAAAAATTCAGACAAACTAATTAATATTAAAGATGAAATCTTGTTAAACATGTCTAGTTTACTTTTTCAGCTGTACAATGTATAGATTTTATTATTATTATTATTATTATTATTATTTTATTGTTAATTTAATTATCAGTACAATTATGAATAAAAATGGTAATGGTATACTAACACATCTCTCTCACCCTTCCAGAGATGACGAGATCAGGGAGAAGTGTGGCGAGGATGCCGTCCACTACCTCTCATTCCAACGGCACATCATTGGTCTGTTGGTGGTGGTGGGCGTGCTCTCTGTGGGCATTGTCCTGCCCGTTAACTTCTCAGGAGACCTATTAGGTGAGTCAGGAAAGTTTAAGAGTGAGTCATCTGGGATTATACAGCGTGTCTGAATGCAGCCATTCGAGTTTCTCTTCCTTTAGAGTGTATATGACCAAAGACACCCTATAACCTGTTTCTTGTCTTTTCTTCCTCCAGAAAATAATGCCTACAGTTTTGGGCGAACTACAATAGCCAACTTATATTCTGAGTAAGCGCGGGTATTATCTGTGGCACTTACTTGACCTTTGAAAGATTGTTGATGAATGCATCAGCTCTTTTTTTCTCTCTGTTTCAGTAATAACCTGCTATGGTTGCACACTACATTTGCCTGCTTATATCTGTTACTGACTGTGTACAGCATGAGACGACACACATCAAAGATGCACTACAAAGAGGATGACTTGGTGAGCAGAGACAACTTACACAAAACACTTCAAAGAAATGCTCTGGGTTCAGTACAAGTTTCTATTTACAGCCAGGGTTATTAAAGTTAATTACAACAACATTTTCGTTACTTGAAATAAGGTAAACGTTAATA
This sequence comes from Scardinius erythrophthalmus, assembly GCF_964197995.2. NCBI lineage: Eukaryota > Metazoa > Chordata > Actinopteri > Cypriniformes > Leuciscidae > Scardinius > Scardinius erythrophthalmus. The sequence continues at coordinate 33,577,505 of NC_138241.1, forward strand.
ATAAAATAAAAATGATTTAAAAATATATATATTTTTTTATTTCAGCTAGTTGCCAAGGCAACATTTCTCATTTTCATTTAGTTTAACTTGATCTACTCAAATAAAAATATAAAAACTATTCAAAATATAAATAAAAACTATAATAGTAAATGATAGCCTACACAGCATATTTAGCAATAATGTTCTGTACCACATAAAATAATTGTAACATAACTCATAACTTATAAGCGTCACATTTCTGCTTTTAAACCCTGAAGAACACTGGCCAATTTTAACGTTTTAATTCAGTTACTTACGGTAACAACCATTTTAATTGAGCCAGGGACATTTCTTTATTTTCAGATTTTATTTTGGCATAAACCCTCATTACTCAAATATTTCACTTTCCCTGAGAGAGAGTTATGAGCTAAATCAGGGTAAATAGCCCATTGCAACCCACTTTTCTTGCGTAATCTGGCACATTTTTTGAAACGGGATATTCAACCTGAAAATAATGAAGGGTGGGACTTGGTTTTATCCATTAGGAATTTGAAAAATGTGAAAAAGGAGTTTGAAAATAAGAGAGCTTGGCAATTAAGTCGTTTCACAGGCATATTATGTTTTGATGAAAAATGACATGAATGATGAAAATACATGATTATAATGTGCACAGATGAATCATCAAAGAATGTAAACTTGGTTGGCCATTTCATGTTGATTTTTAACAAAGTGAACAGATATGATAAGAACAGATAAATGTCCCTTCACAGACTCGCTGTCCTTTGTATCAAATTAAATATGTATATCCTGATTAAGGTCTATAGTTTAGTGCTGCATGAAATTGCTCTCTTAATGGAGATCAACATAGAGCATCAATCAATATTATGGTTGAAATAATATTTCTAATGATAACAAACTGTACTCTGATGTCTCCACATTGTCTCCTTTCACAGGTGAAACGCACTTTATTCATTAACGGGATCGCAAAATATGCAGAAGAGAATGATATAAAGCAGCATTTTGAGTAAGTTCTTGCTGAAAACACAAATTTTATGTCTCAACACAAATTAGGATCTACCTTCTCATTATCAGTAAAGATGAAGTGTGTAATTATAATTTGTTACATTTTTGGTGTGAACTATCCCAACCCACACTAAATTCAAGCACACTAAGATGCCTAGGCTTAGTCCTGAGACATGTAAGAAAATTACAACCTTAACTGTTTTAATTGTTCGAAAGTGGTCATGTGGCTACAAGACGTTCAGTGTGTCCATCCACTCGGTTTATCTAATCTCATTTACTGCTGAAGAATGTGTCAGGACAATACATGTCTTTTTCAGTGTCTATGTCAAGGATTTCTGGGAAAACACAGATGGGGTCCAGACCACCAGACCGAGTGAGAAAGAGAGAGATAGAAGGCAGGATGTGTAGATGGAGGATAAAGAGGATGTGTAGAACAAACACATAATAAAGTAGAACTGATACCTAAGCATTAGTCTCACAGGCATCTCAAAGCATATTGCAATCTGCCCTACTGCAGCCAACTGGGAAAAAAAATCATAGAACTCCCATACAACTGATGGAAATTTTGACTTCATAGTGTACAAATGTACCACTCCTGTCTTCAGCATGTACATCGTCTCACAGAGTCTGCTGTGTCATTATTTGAAAAGCCTACCAATTTGTTGCATGCCAGTCTTTTATTTTGGTATCATTGATTTTAGATTTACTCGCCTCTGTGCATCACATAAAAAAGCAGTGGCTTCATTTTACTTGGTGGTCAGTCGCTTTCTGACTAAGTGAGCAATTCTTGGCTAGCAGAAACTACAGTGAGCGCCAGACAATAGTGAAGTCTGGCTCCTGCAACACTATCAACATTGTGTTCAAGTGCCACGTTAAAATGAGAAAGTGGGAAATAGTAGAAATACTTTCTGTCCCCCTCGTGTGAATTTTTTATTTTATTTTTATGTCTCTTACACGTTCTCACTTTTTTATCTCTTTGTTTTAATATCCAGGAAAGCATATGAAAACTGCATAGTTCTGGATGCTCGCATTTGTTACGATGTTGCCAAGCTTATGTCTCTGGAGTCTGAAAGGTAAAAATTTTACAAGCTGAGTTGAGACAAGTTTCAGTCACTATTTTAAGTATTGTTCACAAGGAACTTTATATAAATAAGGTGCCGAATTGTGTCCATTCCTTTTTCGTTTTTTTTATAAATAAAAGAAAATTAGCATAAAAATGACAGCATCAAATGGCATTGATATGTACTGGATAGATAGTAAATGACAGGTAAATTAGGCCTCTTGCCCAGTCAGGTTCATAATTCAGTTATTTATGTGTTTGTTTCTTTGAAATTTTTATTTTATTTGTTTACATTATCATGTTTTAATGTAAATTGCTACAGGAAAAAGGCGGAACGCAGCAAAAAGTTCTACACGGACCTGAAGGCCAAGGAGCACATTCCCACTATGATTAACCCCAAACCCTGCGGCCACCTCTGCTGCTGCATCATCAATGGCTGCGAGCAGGTCAGTGTCACCCTGAGGCTCATGGGAGTTTCACATGTCACATAAATGTATAACCTCTCCAGTCACTCTGCCCAAAGTGTTCTGAATAGCAGCGGGTATCTAGATCTCGTATTAGTATATGAACCATCATGCATTTCACTTCACATTCAAATGTAAATCATGAATGCATAACCTTTCCCCATTAGACACGCAGTCAGGATGTCAGAGCCGCTGTCTTGCTGCCTGTAATTCCGCTTCATTGTATTTACAGTCATATTAGTCAGGATGATGTACGCTCTGCTGCTGTGAGACATGTTCAACATCAGCGCGGGTGTATTAAGCAGCTCCCAAGTGTCCTCATTAGATAAGCAGACTTACAGTTTATCACAAGAGACATTTTTCCATAGCACACATCCCCCCCTTCTGGACGATGACTGTAATGCCTCTCTAGTAAGTTACAGGGAGGACATTTTTCCCTTTAAAGCACCTTTCCTTTTGCGCAAAAATGCAATGTCAGTTGATCAAACAGGCCAGAAAATCACATTGCATTGAGGATGGGACCTGTGCCATATCTAGAGACCAGAATATCATATCATATATATTTTTATTTCATGGGGTCTTTACAACAAAAAGTATTTTAGTAGTGATGTCTAACTCTTGTAATGTTAATCCATCCCTGCAGGAAGAGGCTGTCAACTACTACACTAACCTTGAGGCCAAACTAAAGGAAGAATACAGAAAAGAACGTGAGAAAGTCAACAGTAAACCTCTGGGAATGGCTTTTGTTACCTTCCAGAATGAAGCCATGACAGCCCTGTAAGTCTAATAGACATTTTGGTATCTGTGTGTGTTGACACTTACCAAAGTACTGAAAATGATTATGGTAGTACCATTGTATTCTTTGAGGTACCATAATATCTGTTTGTTTGGTGTTTTCCTTTCCCAGCATCCTGAAAGATTTTAATGCGTGTCAGTGTCATGGCTGCCACTGTCGACGAGAGCCGAAGTCCTCCCCCCACAGCAACGGGCTCAACACATTCAACTGGACAGTCACATATGCTCCAAATCCACAGAATGTTTACTGGTAACATCCTCATCTTGAATCTCATGAATTTATTATGATTGTAGTTTCAAAGTGCTAGACAGGATCCACTTTGGTCAGTTTCTTCCTGTGTTAATAGGCGGTTCTTAGCCAGAATAAACCGTACATCTATTTGTTTTACATGCAGGAAAATCTGAAATCGATGATACAACAATATTTCATTGCGGACTGGAAGTTGCATAAAGCATATAATTATTAATTTTATTATTACTTATATGATATTGACTAGGGCTTGCCATTTTTAATATGCACTATGTAACTAGGCTATTTTTGGACAGTATTGTTAAGTCAAATTTATTTGTATAGCACTTTTACAATACACATAGTTTTAAAGCAGCTTTACAAATATGATGTTAATGTTCATAATATTTTAATATCTTCATGCCCTGTAGTCGCATCTATCAGATTAGAGCTGGGCAACAATATACATTTTTACAGTTTACATTTTGCGACAATACAAGCAATGGAGCAGTTGAGATATGCTGTATGTATTTGGACATACTTGTATATCCACTTTTATTAAAAGAGCTGGCCAAGGATATAATTACATTTTGCAAAGAAATAAAAAAAATCAAGGCAGCTGAGAATTGCTATATACTGTAGTATACATCCCTTTTTGGAAGTGTATTGTATGTAAGAGAATAAAGTTGGATGTAATATATTCAATATTACAATAGTAGGTTGTACTATTTATCCAACTTTTTATATACATCACTGGGCAATAATATAGTTAAATTTTTTGACAATATCAAGTAGGTCAGATTTTCTATATAGAAAATGCTGCTTAACGTAAATGTACTGTATGCATCAAGGTAAGGTTGGATATACTTATAGTAGTTGTATAAATTGTTATATATCTTGTAAGTACCCTGTACTTTGTTCTCCACAGGGAGCATTTGTCCACTGGTGGCCTCAACTGGTGGCTCCGCTGCCTTGTCATCAACTGCTTTCTCTTCATCTTGCTCTTCTTCCTCACCACCCCTGCCATCATCATCTCCACCATGGACAAGTTCAACGTCACCAAACCCGTGGAGTACCTAAATGTAAGGAGACTGTTAAACATCATGCACATCACAATGCAGTGTGACTATGGGGGTCATGACTCTGTCACTCATCACCTCCCTCCTTTCCCTCTGTGTCTGTTCCTCCAGAACCCCATCATCACTCAGTTCTTCCCCACCCTGCTGTTGTGGTGCTTCTCGGCCCTTCTCCCCACCATCGTCTACTACTCTGCCTTCTTTGAGGCCCACTGGACACGGTACAATGCCAAACCCTGTATATCAATGTATTTTTTTAATGCTTTCATCATTTATAGATGCTAAGCTAAATATTATGGTGGACTCAGAGAGTATGTGACCTTTGCTTCTCAGATCTGGAGAGAACAGAACCACCATGCACAAATGCTACACCTTCCTCATCTTTATGGTTCTGCTGCTGCCATCTCTGGGCTTAAGCAGGTATTTTATCATACCTGGTTTACATTGAAAAGTTAGAACTACAGATGTTATGATGAGAAAATACAGTTATCCCAGTTATCCCAAATACAGTTACTTTTTAGTGTAAGTTTTCATATAACTTTAAAGAACACTGACTGTATCCTTCAACAATGTTTCACAATAGCAACTGAGCCCCAATTTTGTATTTTGCAACATTATCCTGAATAAACAACATTTTGACAGAGTTATTGATGCATGCAAATTTGTGCTAATTTATAATGATATGTATATTTCAATTTGAAATTATAGTAATTTGTATATTCTGAAAATTATTTTTCAAATACAAATATTGCCTTTTTGTGAAAAAAAAAAAAAAAAAAAAAAAAACACTGTTTGATCCAGGTAATTTTGGACTGACCTGCTTTTCATTTGCATTAAACATTTCATATGATCTTTTCCTAAATGCAGTTTGGATGTTTTCTTCCGGTGGCTCTTTGACAAGACATTTCTTGACCAGGCAAAAGTCCGATTCGAGTAAGGGTTTGCAGTTCTAACATCCTGTTTTGATTAAAGGATTTACAAAACATTTGGTTTATGCACATACATTTTGAGATTGCAGATACAAGTTTTTAAGGCTTGATTTCTTTTCCTTTAGGTGTGTCTTCCTTCCAGATAACGGAGCTTTCTTTGTGAACTATGTTATCGCGTCTGCTTTCATCGGTAACGCCATGGACCTGTTACGCATTCCTTATTTTCTCATGTACATGATCCGACTGTGCCTGGCACGTTCAGCTGCCGAGAGGCGCAACGTGAAGAAGGTCTGTGTAGTTTGCAAGTGTAAACGATAATCAGCCTTACTATTATAACCATATAAACATGATTACTCAATATATCTCATCCATTAATGTATTTAATCCTTTGTTTTCTGAATTCCTCTCATTATGCTCAATAACTCGTATGTTGTGATTCACGTGTGGTTGTGTTTTGTTACAGCATCAAGCTTATGAGTTCCAGTTTGGAGCTGCTTATGCCTGGATGATGAACGTCTTCACTGTGGTCATGACCTACAGCATCACCTGTCCAATTATTGTACCATTTGGTGAGTGGCGCATTACTAACTGAAGAAGAATTCCTGCATTGTGGTGGTGGTTTCTCCACAGGCAAACACCACTCACATCATCTTCAAACAGTGTTAAAACCAGTCTGACTTTAATTTTGTCTGCAGGCCTGATGTATATGCTACTGAAGCACCTGGTGGACAGGTATAACATGTATTATGCCTACCTGCCCTCCAAACTGGATAAGAAAATCCACTCTGGAGCTGTCAACCAAGTGGTGGCAGCACCCATCCTCTGCCTCTTCTGGCTGCTCTTCTTCTCTACTGTCCGTACAAGTAAGACACCGCCAAACAGTGGCTCTGTTTTAAACACTAATGAGCTGCCTTCCTACACAGCCTTGTTAGGTGTAAAAAGTCCTATTCGGATAGTAGTTGTTTCTCATGGGGACGTCTGTAAAAATAAATTTGCATGGCACCTCAGTGACAAAACTTGTGCATTCGGATGGTGATTTATTCACGGCGGAGGAACAAGTTCTGTGATTCTACAAACCCGGGAACGCTTGCTGTTTATGTGATCAGTCATGTGATCGTCAGAATATAATCATATTTGACGATGAATAAAATCATATTTAATAATAGGAAAATCATTTCCTATTTATTTTTTTATTAAAATATCCCATTTGAAAAAATCTGTAAAATTGACACGCTATAGTTTAAATGGTTTTCTATCTTGCACTTTATCTCTCAAAATGATGGATGCAGCGCAATATCACGCGAGTGAGGTTTTTGTCCCGAATAGCAAATGTGATTTTATACAACCGTTCAATAACTAAGTTAATATTGTGTTATAGTTTAGACACAATATTGTCTGCGTTTGCTCAATTTTGCTTATGAAAATATTACCTATAAAGCCAGAGCAGAACTGTTGTACTTTCTAAATGAATCTGTGTTTTGAGCGAATCAATCGGGTGAATCAATGATTAAATGGCCCATTCATAAAGAAAGCCATTTACTTAATTCCTGAATGAATCAGCCATTTGAATAAATTTAATGACTCAGTGGGCCTTATTTTAACGATTTAAGCGCATGGTCTAAAGCGCACGGCGCAAGTGCACTTAGGCCGTGTCCGAATCCACTTTTGCTAGTTTAACGACGGGAAACATGGTCGGCATGGTCTAAAAGGGTTGTTCCTATTCTCTTAATGAGTAATGGGTGTGTTTTGGGCATAACGTGCAATAAACCAATCAGAGTCTCATCTCACATTCCCTTTAAAAGCCAGTTGCACTCACGCCATGGCAGATTCGCTATTTACAGGGTGGAATTTGCAAGTGGAAAGACTGAACGGAAGAGAGGAAACTCGTGCGCGAGGTTAAAGAGCGCAAGCAGACTATCTACGGGACAAGCCGGATTCCACCATATCTTTATGTACACAATATTAATCTTTTACATTGTAATTCTTTTATTAGTAATATTTGGCTAGTTTGTGTGCTGCTGTGCATCCCTGTGTGTTTAATAGGCAGAGTGTACTGCGTTGTGGACCCGCCTATAGGTGCACATTACTAAAGCGCTCTTTAAATAACAAAAAAAATATTTCGCAGTCTATTTCTGTTGCCTCAAAATAGCAACACACCAACAATGCGCCTGAACACACCTCATTCTCAGACCAGCAATCCCATGGGCGAACAGATGGGCACAAATGCATTTGCCATTTAAGCATTGTGATGCAGGACGTGAAAATGATAACTGCGTCGGGCTGAAACTAGCAAAAAACACTTGCGTCACGCCTGGCGCTGCATTGCACCAGTGTATGATAGGGCCCAATGACTTACTCATTTAGATATTTACCACCACCTACTGGCAATTTAGGTTCTTATTTAGAGTATCATTTCATAAAAAAATGTAAAAAATCCATAATATTAATAAAAATCCATTAAAGGTATAGTTCATCCAAAAATGAAAATTCTGTCATTTACTCACCCTCATGGCCGTTGATGCATAAAAGATTATGTGTAATAAATGTTGAATCAAATAAAAAATGATAAAGCTACTTTTTGTACACAATAATGGCTTTAAATTATCTTTGGGGGTAATTTCTCAGTCAAATTTGTCTAACTAATTAGATAAAAAAAAAGCCCTCATTTATCTATATAATTAAATAATTTAATGTATATAATATATATACAGTACTAACAGTATTGGAGTGGTGAATGTAATATTATTCTTGTAAACAGTTTCCAGCATTTCAGTAATAAAAGTGTCCGTATTTAAAATGTGTGCACATTACCACAAAGTGCAACAGTTACCATGTGGTGCATTTCAGTGGTCAGAAAGGATTACTATTGAAATAGGGCTTTAGAAACTACTCCAGATTAATTGCACAAAGATTGTCATGTCTCTAACATGTTTTTTCTCTCTTGCTTTTTAAATTTTAAAGGCTTTAGCGCTCCAACGTCAATGTTTACTTTTGTGGTTCTGATCATCACCATCATCATTTGCCTCTGCCATGTCGTCTTCGGTCATTTCAAATACCTCAGTGCGCATAATTATAAGGTCAGAAACCATTTTATCTAATTTTTCAGTTTTCATACACAGTCTAGCCTAGAACATTTTCTCTAATCAGCAAAGTGATCTTCCTGTATTCACAACAGGTTGACATGGACGGTGTGGACAATGGACGACCACCAGGTTCATCCCCACCTGTCAAGTCTGTGGTAAGTTTTCATAATCATGAAAGCTGTATCTGTGTCACATCATATTGAGCAAGAAAGAATTTTTGCATCCCTAGATTTTAGCAGGGCTGGGTTAAAAAAATTATTGAATTTAATCAATTCTCATTTTGATGAACCGATGATATCGATTCTTAAATTCCAAGAATCAATTATTTTAGTCTATGCTGTTTTCATTAATGAACAAAACTTTGTAGCACCTCCCATCCAATAAATCGCAAAAAGCTTTGTGTTTTGTTAGTTTTGATATAAAAGAAAGTCTCAGCTTTTAAATTCTGTCTTTTTTTTTCTACAAAATTCAAACAATAAATATTGCTTTGGCACACTTTAATGTGGTGTGACAAAATACTGTAGACTCCTCAATTCGAGCGGCACTTGAACTGATCATCTCTTCTGCTTTACTACTAGTTTAAGCTCAAAATAAGCATGAATGAACATCTGAAGGTATGTTGAAAGATACAGTACAAATACGTATCATGATGTCTCATGCAATCGCTCAGTGTTCAACCGCGGAAACACTTCAATAAAACAGCTTGTAAACAATGTCACGTGATGTTATGTTTACCTCAGAAAAGCCATTCAGGGACCATTAACTCTTTAGTCAGCTGGAACAATTTGCTTTAGAGAGGTGTATTTTGTTAATATATGCACTATATTACATATTCATTATATTTTTACTTAACCTGTTTTTCAATATTTAGTGTATATTTGAATAAATTCGTCATGAAACAAGTTTAAATATATAAAATTATATATTTCAAAAAAGGAAAGAGTAGAAACAACGTAATTATGTCATTAAAAAGTTATTATAAATGTATTATTATGAAAAACGTCTTTGCGTAATTTTAATGTTTGTATACAAATACAGTTTTTACTGTCAACAGTAGTTATGTAGTAGTTGTTCATATGGCATTGATGTATTGCTATATTGTCAGCTCTGATTATTTTCTCAGCTTTACATCTTCACATTCTTTCTATTATCAGCAGACGTACGTCGCTCAAGTCTTACAGGACGAGAAGAGCACTGGCGAGGACGAGGGCCAGGCGTCCTCACAGGATGAGGAAGTGGTGACGGAGGGCGATTTCCAGTCCGGAGAGGACAGCCTTATTGAGAACGAGGTGCATCAGTGACCCATGCCAGGGCCACACCATGTACTGAACTTAAGAGAAACTAGCAGGAGATCCACTACACCTCACTACACTACACTTGTGTGTGTGAGCGTGTGTGTGTGTGTGTGTGAATCCATCACAGCTGACAGCTAAAACACTCCTTTATTATTAAGGCTTGGAGACAGGATGGCCAATTGTCAAGAATCTGAAGTGGCTTGTGATTGTACTCCACCTATAAGAAACTGGCTCATCATAGTTTCATAATTCGTCTTTGCATCGTTTGCCCTGTTCGTACAGCATTTGGTCAGTACCAAATTTCTTGCCCTTGCAAGCGCATGTCAAGTAAATAATACCAAAAATAGTAATGATCACTAATTTGCCATTTCAAATTTTAATTCACCTATGTTATGATGAATTGAAACCGCTATAGTGCTATCTCAGGTGGGCAGTAAAATTGTATATAAGGGCGGATTTCACAAAGACAGGTCAAATTTTACCCCCAAATCTGGATATTTCTTCATTGGTTGCATAGGATAATGGTCAATTAATACAGTTTGGCAACTGTTAAGTACAAAAAAAGACGTATATGGCAATGATCTACAATACCAATTTCTCCATGTTTACTATCTGAGGCCCAAAACATTTCAGTGAAGGTGGATTTGATAATTTATCTTCGAACATATCTTCGAAAAGCTTGTTGAATAAACATCAATCAGAATGACAGACTGTTGAGTTGAAGTTTTGAGTTTGGCAAGAGAATCAAATATTATTTTCTTGGCCCTGCTGAAATGGCACTATAGCACAATATATTTAAGACATGCAGATTAGCCTAATTCACGCAACTTTCCATTCTTCTCTACCAAAGTGAATGTATTTAACACAAAGGCCATTAGTAGTGGAAAACTCACACAAGCCTGCTGAATTAACGGATTGTGAGGAAAACAGTCACCGAACACTAATTGTCTCAACTGGAAAAGCCACTTTCAGACTAACAGACTCGAAGGCAATTCGCTATCCCTGTAACCATTCAAGGTCCATCCAATGATTCAAAGAGTTTAAATGTAAACCTTTGCATTACTAATCCATACTTGCGCTATGCGTGATATGACACTACTTTCTGAATCAGGCATCAAATGGACCAACTTTGTGTTGCTCTACTGTGGAATGTTCTGTCAATAAACTGATACTGTAACAAATTGAACTTAAACGCACAGCAGATTCCCTATTTGGACCTTAAGGTGGAATTTTTCTTTTTATTATGCATGGGTATGAAATGATGGTTTCATCAGATTATTTTTTATTTTTTATTGGCGCTAACAAATGATGATGTAGACATTAACCATTAAACATATTTTACTACTTATAAATTACTGTATAAAAAAAAAAAAGTGCATTGAAACATGCCCAGAATCCCTGAACACCATAAAAATTGGGTAATGATGATAGCTAAATCTCACTGGGTCATATAAACATATGCGTCTTTCATATGGCCTACTTTGTTGCTATTGTGGTGTGTTCCTTTGCATTTTTACAAGAGAACTGGAAATAACAGAATCCATGCTATGGTTCTTCTTACCTGTGTGCATTTACAAGCTGTTCACTGACACTTGCAGTTCTGAGATCATTTGACTGGGTTTATGCATCATTTAGTGGTTGAAGTCTGAAAAAAAGAATACAAAAACTAGTACAATGACCACTATTTATTGACCACTATTAAAACGTTTAGTTTTTTTGACAACTACACTCTTTATATCTAGTCGTCGCCATATTCAGACATTTTTGCTACTTTGTCCATTATATACATATTGCATTTTTGCTCTCTGTGCATTGTTGAAATGCAAGTCAGAACTGGAAATGAAATATTTTTTAAGAAAGTTATTGGAGCAGACAAAGGCTGTGCCCGAGTACTTGCTTTAACATCATTTTATTTTCTCTGTCCAGCCCTTAATTTGTTAGTCTTTCCTGCTAGTGGACCTAAATAGTTCTCATTGTGTCATTTGTTTACACGAATAGCAATGCAGTGTTTAAACTGTCATTTTCTGCAACAAATGTTGACTTGAAACAGTCGTCGGGTGTACAGTATGTAAGCTTGTGAATTAGAACATTAGGAAGCTAATCAGTGAGATTTTTAGTTAATTTATGTATATCACACTAATCTATCAATCACTGAGGAGCTTTGTAACTTTTAAATGCAAATAACACTGTAGGCTATGCACTTTGTGTGAAATATGTAACATTATCATGGTGTATGTAACAATTTCAAGCCATTTTCTTTTTTTTTTTTTTTTTTTTAATTGATCTTGTTTGGACAACGAGTAACTGCGGTGCTTTGTACGTCTGACGCTCTTGCTGCTTAGATACTGTAGGTGATGTCCGTATGACTGCATCCTGGATCTGTTTAAGGAAAAACACTGTTTTGAAGCATGATGCAGTGGCAATAATTTATTTATGCATCTTTATGACTTTTCCTGTTTGTTACAGATGTTGTCCACAGTATTTATTTCATTTGTCTATTATTTTTCCATCTTATGAATTAACTGGCTGTTGAACTGGAATGAAGAGGTTAAATCGGTGTAATATTTTTGTAAATAGAAGCATTGCGCTGCTCTTGGAAAACTAAACTGTATTTACATTTGTACAGCTTAGACAGCAAAACCATGTACAGTCGACCATGAATTGTTTGCTTTTTGTCCATTCAGATTTCCCTTAAGATCATACTATGCTTGCGATTGCTGTTTTTAATAGTTTTGTATCTCAACCTCCCCTCAAATGATCTTTTGTACAGTGTCATCTTCAATCTCTTACATGTCTTTGAACAATAAAATAGACATTTACTGACAAAACCATATCAAGTGTGAAGAAATTCTTTATTACTTTGTGGACACGTCATTTATAAATTATACGAAGAAATGCACTTGTGAATTGTTTCACTTTACTGACTCTTTCTACTTATTTAAAACATAATTTAGTGTAAGAAAGCAGCGTAGTTTAGATTACAGTGAATAGTATGATTATTTATATTAATATATCAGAATTGAGTTAGTATTTTGTGCTTATAGGCTACAGAAATGAAAAGGTATGATGTTAAAGCAATGTTCCATTCCCTTTCTGACCAAATGTGTTTAATTACTGACTCTGTGTTGTTGATGAACACTAATGACTTCAACTATTGAGTGAATTAACTTAAAACAAACAATTGTGCACCCTTTATAAGAAAAAAAATAATTTTAAAGTTTAAATAATATTGTTTTAAAGTGCTCTTTATCTCCTATGAGGAGTCATGATATTGTTTTATGGCAGCTTACTTCCCTCTGCACACGAAACAGTGAGTACAATCTTTGACCTGTCATGGTCTTATGGCGGAGTCTTGTGATATGTCTCCAGACAAGAAAAAACAGGAACTGAGAGTCATAAGCTTTCACGTTGTCTCTGGTGTTTGATTCACTACCGAATCTTTCATCTGAACCGATTCTTTTCAATAGTAAAGTCGAATCATTCGACTGCATTTGACCTCGGCAAGGCGATTGAGCGATTGTTTACCAACAATAATATTGAAGGGACAAAGAGATAACATAGAGGTCAAGTATATTAGACTCCATTGTTATATTTCTATATTTATATAGCTATAGTAATGAACTCGCCGTTCTGAATTCAAATTGTCGGCATGATGAAGCTGATATGATAACCATTTTAACAGCGCTCTAGTCGTGTTATTTTAAAATTCGCATTACCTATATAACCTGAATCTTCTTATTACAATACTCTCACAGAATATTTTCATGTATTTTAAAAGTTATTGAAGTAATTCGTCGTGAGGGAAAAGACTCTTACCTCAGACGCTCTAGCGGTGCGCGCGCGCTCTCCAATTAGTTCAACGGCTTTTGCGCGTGCCCATGTCTAATAATGTTCACAAAATTTAAATGATATGAATATTTACAGTATACTTAAGTGACTTTCTTGGCAGTTGAAAATAAGTCTTTTCAAGTTTTTTTCCCCCTAACGTAAGCAAATAATGCTCCACAAACGTTGTATTGTGGTTATATACACAAAATGTAGTCGATCAAAAGATATTTTAAATGGTTTGAGGTAATTTAGACGTGTATCTTCATAACATAATAGTGATAACATACCAATAAACAGCAATTTTACTACAGAAATAAAACGTAATGAAAAATAAACCGACTGAGGACACTTCTGGGTGATGTCGAATCAGTTCACCGAAAAGAACCGATTCTCTCAAATGAATCGAACTCTCTTCTGAGCCTTTTTACATGTTCTAAGCATTAGTTTCATGTAATTCAGTTTCTCAAACTCTAGGGGTGTTGTTTAGGGTTGTGGAAGGCTATGGAGGGTGTTTAGACGTGGAGAACTCTCCACTATGCCTTTCACTGAGTGTTCAAAGAGGATATTGTGTCATCCTTTTGTATTTTAGGGTGTTTAAGTTACACGTGATGCAGCTTGAATGTGCGTTAAGAGGTTTAATCGGAAGGGCTGAATAACAGAAGCAAGCATGGACGGAGCTTGGGGTGTTATTCTCATTTCTCTGGCAATGTTCGTGGGATGTTTCGCGCTCGGGATAATTCCACTATTGATCAATTTATCAGAGGTAAGATGATCCACATTCAACAAGTGTTGTTTATGCATAACGGGATACATAACGTTACAGACGATAAAGCAATATATCAAATGCAGATACAAACAAAGTTTTAAATACACTATATGTACATTGTTGCAGGAATTATAAATGAAGTTAAGCTGAATCATTAAGGTTTTTACTATACCTTGTACTTTAACCTGTGGATTTGCGTTCAGTCACGTAACGTTAGCTGGTTTTTCTGCACGTGATATTTAGATCTAAAAAATCTCTCTGTGCTGTGGCAAACAGCTCAACTTTATATATTTGAGTTGAATATCATCGTACAAAAAAACGTAACGATACTGTGGTATATGGCAAGATTACCACGTCCATGTGGTATTTCAAATATTACCATGGTAAACATTGCAACACTCTGGCACTTTTTGTCAGTGTCATACTATAAACCATGTAAGTCCATGACTATTAACGGCTAATGCAGTAACTGTGTGTTTTGACATTGAAATACAAGTTTAAAGTTGTTTTAAGACATTTTCTCCACCCTTACAGCACAAGCTGCAGTTGATTACTGTGTTGGGGGCGGGGCTTCTATGTGGCACTGCCCTGTCAATCATCATCCCAGAGGGGGTGGAGTTAGTGCAGGAGTCATGGAAAGGTAAGACTGGCCATCTTCCTGTTTTATTCATTCACTTCTCTATCAGGGAATGGATATGTAGAGTCATGCACACCTTTTGTCTTTGTTTACTTTTATGTAAAGTCATTTAAATGGTAACCCCATACTCAGCAGTTCCATGTTTGAGAATACATGTTTCTCCTTCTCCACATACAGACTGGTATTGCTCCACAATGGAATGGAATCAAAATATATCTGGATCAAATTCAACACTTCATCTAGTCGAAAAAAAAGGTCTGCGTCCTCATTTCTTCATAGGAGTCTCTCTCGTCTTGGGCTTTATGCTCATGTTTGTGGCGGATCAGATTGCCAACTACTGCTCCATGAACGGTACCTCAATCATAAACTTATCATCATAAACACAGTTCTATGATTATATACTCACTTCTTCCAAACATAGGCTGTGTTCGGAATAGAAATGTATAGTGTAGGTTCCCTTATATTGTTTTTAATCATTTACAACAAAAGATTTCAAACTGTAGAATGATGTATTGTTTAATTCATGAGTTATCATGTTAGATATAAAACATTATCCAACTTCTTTGTAAAACAAAATATCCTAACTTTTGGGGTGACTCTTGAAAAAATTTGAGAAATATCTAGGTCATATTTCACCTTGAAATCAAAACAGAATTATAAGAAATTGCACTTTGCATAAAGATTAGGCCTATTTTTTTAGAGCTGATTAAAGGGTTAGTTCACCCAAAAATGAAATTCTGTCATTAATTACCCCCCCTCATGTCGTTCATCTTCGGAGCTCAAATGAAGATCTTTTTGACGAAATCTGAGAGATTTCTGTCCCTCCATTGACAGCTACGCAACTACCACTTTGACGCTTCAAAGAGATCATAAAAATAATATAAAGCTCAGAGATTTCGTCAAAAAGATCTTCATTTGTGTTCTGAAGATGAAAACAATTACTGGTTTGGAATGACATGAGGGTAATTAAAGGCGCTCTAAGCGATGCTGGGTGAAGTCACTTCTTGTTGACGTTCGAAGTATTGTCAAACAAATCGGAGGCTAGCTCGACCCTCCCCCCTCCTCATCCTGTCCCCTCTCCCTCCCTTCCGTGCTTCCTGAAACAGTCATGAACCATTTAGAAAAACCAAACTGGATTACACACCGGTCCAGCAAAACCAGAGCCGCCTGAATGTCGGATCGGAAGCCCTACTGCGGTGGAGTTCTCACCACCTTTTGAACGCTTTTCCGATGTAAATTCAGGACTTTGTGCGTTCCTTCTCCTTTTCCCTCTTCTTTGTTATCTGTTCATCGGAACGTCGTCTCTTTGGTCGTGTGTCGGCCATATCAAAATTCAAGAGAATATAATTCTAACGTTAGTCGTTGTCGTTGTCTAGGACATCTCTCCTCTAGCTAACTTCCCTCCTCATGCTTCCCTCAACCCCCACCCCCAAATCATTCTTCTCGGCTATTGGCTGGAACACTGTTTGTTATGTTTCGTGGTCCAGGTTGGGCCAGTTTGTTTTTGTTGCCGTTTGTGGAGCCTGGGCTGTCTACAGAGACCGCTTTTTTTTACAGTGTGTTCAGGGGACAGGCAGCTAGCGGATAGCGAGGAGATGTTTGCTGTATGTGACAATTAACGTTTCAGCCTAAAAAACGTGTGACATCGCTTAGAGCACTTTTAATTACTGAATTGTAATTTTTAGGTGAATTATCCCTTTAACATCTTTTGCATGTGCATCAAGCACAAGTCTTGTATTCGCACAAGTCTTCAATTCTCAGTAGTTCAATGTAATGTGTCAAATTAAATTCTTAGTATATTATTGAAAATATAAAGCACAACTGCAAGCATGCATCATGAATTTAATGTATTCCACTTGGCCGCACACAGACACAATAAAGTCTGCGGAAAGACAACCCAGTGTGAAATGCTGTCGAATGCTCTCTTGAGAACATGTCTGTTTGTCTTGTTTCCCAGAACCCCGAGTGCGCATGCACAGTGGAAACAGTGTCACTGCCACCCTGGGTCTGCTTATTCACGCCGCAGGTAACAAGGGCCTCAGTGCCACTATTGTGTTCCCAGATAAAACAGATTACATTACAGTGAATCATGCCAGTAGTGCTTGTCCTGAGGATGATTATTCAAGTCAGTGAACAATGGGTTTCTAAATAATCTTCCATTATGTGTTTATCACAGCATCTGTCCTATAATTACCAAAAAGGGACACAACTAGGGACTAAAAACAGACTGAACTCATTGTCTGGCAATGCAACACTTCATGGCTAGTGTTGCATTTCTGTTTTCACACAAAGTGAATAATGATGCCTCAGATCGTTTGGTTGCAGTGTTTTATCAGGTGTGAAGAGATGCCCACAGCTTGTGAGGAACTTATCTGCATGACATTCACATTGTTTCTCTCTCTTCAGTTGATGGTGTCGCTCTGGGTGCAGCTGCCGCCTCATCGCAGGTGTCCGTGCAGGTTGTCGTGTTTTTTGCTGTCATTTTGCACAAGGTGAGACTTCAATGGTATGATAGTCTTTCTGTAATAACACTGCTGAGTCAAGTGACCCTAGTAACACCAAGATTATGGGTTTGATTCCCAGCATGAACTGATTAAATCTATTCCTTAAAGCGTAACTCTCTCCAAAATGCAACCTAGAGTCTTTTGTTAATCTACCCGAGGCAAACTTTCATATAAAAGCATAATTAGAATGGAAACGCCACTTTTAAGATTGACCGTATTTTTGTTTTCGGTCAAATTGCCTTTTGAATGGGAGTGCTTGGGACACGACTTTGATAGCATCAAAATCACTGTTTTTTAAACACTACATGCTCGACACAACATGAAACTTTGCTCGAACTATCACCAGGGGCTCTACACATGAACTCCAGCATTAAGAACATTGTTTGTGTACACAGAGTTTACTAAAAAGAAAGATTTTGAACAACTCACAACTCTCTTTCTCTCTCTCTCTCTCTCTCTCTCTCTCTCTCTAGGCTCCAGCCGCGTTTGGTCTTGTGTCTTTCCTCATGCATGCAGGTCTGGAGAGGAAGACTATTCAGACTCATTTACTGGCGTTTTCTGCTGCTGCGCCACTGATGGCCATCAGCACTTACTTCATCCTTAGTGCGGTGAGAGACCCTGTTCTCTTTATTCATTCTTTGAAACTTAGGCTCTGTTTTCACCTGGCATTAAGATGTGTTTTGGTTTCTCGGATCACAAGTAGGCGAGGGAGACACATTCCCATTTACACCTGGTGTTTTAATCTGTCTCTTTTGTCCACTTTAACCACTTCTGTCCTGATTTCTTCGAGGGGAGGGTCTATGGGCGGGTAAATGTGTGCTAATGGACAAAATAAGCTCACGCAATTTACATATGAACGCGACCAGAAACAACAGAAATACACGGAGAGCATCAGCTTTAGTTTCTACTCTTACAGCCACAAGACCAGCCGAACGCTGTGTGTGTGTGTTAGAAATCAGGAATGGTGAGAAAACATTGTGTTTGGTATGTTTTTCGTCTTCAAACCAAACTTGGGTCTCCAGCCGACAGTTTAAAACCCCTCTGGCTAGACCCTTCCCATAATGTTTACTCATTAGGTCAGTTGGCGGAGAGTAAGCATCTTTTGTGGCTGTTCAGACACATTCGACCGGATTGCTTTCATAGTGTAAACGTACATGCGGTCGAACAGCTACAAAAGACGAGTTGTGCTACCTCTGACTACCTCTGGAAGAGGTCGAAAGTGGACAAACTCTAAACGTTTTAGACCCTGTTTATGAATCTGAATTTTTTAAGCTGTTATGGTTGTTTCTAGATAAGAACGTTTGGGGTGTGAGTGTGTCATGGAGAGAGAATGTATGTTCTGAACGTTACAGTAGTGCAACTGATGTTCCATATTTTCTATTTAATTCTTCTGTTGTTATTTATTTTGGACTGATCTAAAATAAAGCAATAAGCCCCGCGAAGCCGTGAATTTAGAACAGCTAAGGGGTGTCGTTAGGCACGACGCGGAGTCTATGAACACGACTTCAAGGGGCTTATTGCTTTTATAAAACGGTTACTCCGTAAAAAAATATTCATTTTAATATTTATTTTATTCAGTGATGTAGTGGTGCCTAGAGAAGTGGGTATACTCTTAATTTATGCCCCAATATTTAAGCGTCCCAGCAAATGATGAATGCTCTATGTTATAAACAGTGACATGTAAGACTAGCCTTGCATAGTTCACCCCAAAATGGGCCAGTAGTATTTGCACATTCTCACTTAACTTTTGCTGCATGACTTAACAGAGAAAGGATCATTATGAAATTAATATTAGCCACAGAAGAGGTGCAGTTTTTGCAATTTATTCTGGCCCACAGACTATAGGAAGAGACAACTAAGTAATTATGAATTTTGAGTGAATATTCCTTAGTCCATCCACACATGAAAATTGGACAACTATTCAAGGGATCACTGTCTTTACTGGGTGTTTTTTATTCACGTGTGATTGGATTAGCTACTAAATGATGCATATAAGAGGGGATTTAGAAGTAGGCTACGCAATGCCGACTGAAAAAGAAGTGGGTATACGTCATATACCTGCATATACCCTGCACTACACCAGTGATTTTATTCATAAAATAAACACCAGCAACAATAAATAGAACATTATAACACATTTAATCTTCCGCCAAGCAATGTAGTTCCAAAGAGGTTGCCAAGCAACACATGCAGCCTCACAGTTGCGCAGTAATACTAATGTAATGCGGTCTCAGGTGTGTGTTTGTTGAGTAATTTACAACGGCTTCGAACGCGGCTCAACCAATCAGAATCAATGACCGGAACTATCCGTTTTATAATAAGTAATAGATACTTTTTTATCTTTTGCAGTCTAATGGCTCGTCCCAGAGCCGTCTGAGCGCCACAGGCATTGGAATGCTGTTCTCAGCTGGGACTTTCTTGTATGTGGCCACAGTCCATGTTCTTCCTGAAATCAACAGCAGAGGACAGCAGAGCTCCACTCACCTCTACCATCATGCAGGATCTGGATCCTACCAGCATCCGGGCGGTCTGACCATCACTGAGAGCCTCACTTTCATCCTGGGCATGGGACTTCCCGTGCTGTTGGCCCTCGGACTGCCGGATGATTAATCTGTAAAAACAATCCAACAGCCAGATATGTGACGTGTAATGATTCATTTTGAAATGTTTATATTTTTATAAAGATGCTCTTTTGAGTTTTGTTTGGTTTGTTTTTTGCCGGGAAACAAAACACAAGCCGGTGGTATTTATGTGCAGTTAGGATCCGGCTCTGGGTCATTTGTCGCCTCCACACTGTCATATTGAATCAAAGACAAAAAGATTTATATTTACGTTCTTATACCTATAATCAAATTTTATTTTGTATTACAGCTGAAGTAATTTTTTCTCACAGACATAAAGTTGCAATAATTTAGTGCTCTTTTTCTAATGAGTTGCTTATTTTTTTTACATTTTGTATTAAACCAAGAATGCCTTATATTAGTATAAACCAATATTTATGTTTAGAATTACAATCCAGTGCAATCTTGAGATGGCACGACAGTCTCTATGGTACGTGACAATCTATTAAAAGCCATTTAAAGCCACTGTTTGTGTGCATTTTTTGTGTTTTGCAAATCTTTTGTGTGGATCAACATTCCTGTCCAAAAACAGCCCTAGCCCTAAACTTAACCCTACCCGTATCTTACGTAACCTAACCCTGGTTGTAAGCCTAAACTTGACAAAAACCCTCAAATCTGATTGGTTGATTGGAATGTTGTTCCAGGATCAACAAAGATGAACTTGTTTAAAAGGTTTGTTGCTGATAAATAGCAATTGAGACACCAATACATGTGCAACAGACTATATTAATCTTAAACCTGCCATTTTAGGGATGATCTTTTTAGTAACTTGACACAAGAATGCCGATTTACAATTAACAATAGTACTGGCCAAGCACATTGTGAAGGTTTCTAACTAATGCTGTCAAATCGATTAATCGCATCTAACATAGAAGTTTGTTTATATATATATATATATGTGTGTGTGTGTGTGTGTGTGTGTGTGCCTGTGAGGATATATATAGGCTATATATATATATATATATATATGTATATGTACATGTACACACACATTATGTAAACAAACTTTTATGTTAGATGCAATTAATTGATTTGACAGCACTATTTCTAACCAACTTGGTCTCAACTTGCAACACAAGTCTATATAATAAATAAAAAATTGAGAAATATTGTGAAATATTCCAAAACTTTATTGGTTAATAAAGCATTCAGAAATCACATTATTTGTTCAAATAAAAGTCAATAAATAAATAAATTCTCTATATAATAAATACATGGCCTGTCTTTGGTGAAGTCTAAGCGTATTAATCGTCTTTTGACTTGATAAATACATTTATCAGCACCTCGTGTATGAAAAAACATTCATACAACTAGTTAATACTTCTGCTGGAAGCTGGATTTACATTTCAAATGTGCTTATGATTTGTGTCTATTGTTTGGCTGCATTAATACTATTGTAATTTGACTATTTTAGTAGCACTCTTCATGGTTTCAGGCGACCCATGAGAGCGTTCAGCTCGGCTTCTCGAGCCATCTGGTCAAAGGTGCGCCGGGACGTCTGCTCCCTCACCCTGTCCCGCATGTAGCAGGAGGCGTGAGCCACTTTTCGGCTCCTCTCCATGACCTCGGCTCTCTCTCTCTGCAGCTTCTCCCTGCGCTCGTCCTTTTGCGTCACGGCCTCGTATCTCTGCTCCCACTGTGCTTTCTCCTCCTCCAGGACTCGGTCTTGTAGTCTGCGATGATTCATTTCCTTTTCCTGGTTTTCTCGTCGGACACGTTGAGCTCTGCGACTCCGCTGCTCCTGCGCCTGGCGCACGGCGTTCTCCATCCTCACCTGGCACCGCTTCACCAGCGTTTGCTTCTGCTCCAGCCAATCCCTGTTCTCCCTCTCCACCCGCTCCTGCGCCACCCGCATCTGCTCCTCCTCCTTCATCGCGCGCAGTCGCATCTCCTGCACGCGCGCTTCCACGAGCACTTCCCGGTTCTCCCAGGAGCGTCGCAGCTTCCGCTCTAGTCCGTTTCTCTTCATCTCCTTCTCCGCGTGCTCCTGCTCCTCTGCCTCCTTTTTTAGGAGGAGGTGCTTGAGAAGCTCCCTCTCATTCTCTTGCTTGATTCTCCTCAGTTCTCTCTTTTCCTGCGTTCGCTTGCTCCTCATCGCATGCTGCTCTTTATCACGCGCCGCCTGCACCTCCTTCTCTCGCTGCGCCTCCTCATCGCGCTCCTTCTCCTGCAGGAGCCTCTCCTGGTAGCGCTTGCGTTCTTTCGCTTCCCTGTTTGCCGCGTTATGCTTGACCCTGCGTTGAGTTTGTTGCTCCTCTGCGAGTCTCCTCCAGCGCTCCTCCTGTTGGAGCATCTCTCGTTTGCGTTGCTCCGTCAGAACGGCCTCCTCTTCCTCTCGATACCTCCTTCGCTCCTCCAAGTCCTCATGCCAGCGACGGATTTGTCGTAGAAGCTCTTTTCGCTTCTTTAGCTCCAAGCGAGCTCTCCGCGCCTCCTCACGCCTCTTCTCCTCCTCACGATTTTTCTCCTCGAAAGTGCTCTGCCGTAAACGAAACTGCTCCTCTTCATGCTTGGCCAGCATCAACGCGGCAATCTTATGATCTTTTTCCGGGATTGTGATGCATAGTTTGCGACTGATCTCCTGCGAGAGGCTTTTTAGTCGGCGCTCCGTCGCAGGAGAGCGTCTGAGGTCGGCCAGACTGAAACTGTAGGGGAACTTCTGAGCGCACGTGGTCGTAAACCTGTCTGAGATGGTGACCGCAGACTTTGAATGAACACGGTCATCTGTGAACCGTGGACCACTGGGACTTTTGGCTTTGGAGTCAGTGCTTTGACTCTCAGCTTTTTGTTCTGGGACGGTTTCCAGGGCCGTGAAGGGTTTTACAGATGACTTTCTATTCCAGCCCTCTTGTATGATCCGCTCTCTCTCCTCTCGACACAAGCGCAGTCGTTCTCTTCTTCCTCTCTCGTACTCCTCATATAATGCTGTCACTTCCTCCAAAGAGGACTCCAGGTTTTCATCAATGACATCTGTGAGGGATCTGAACAGCAGATCAACAGGTTTCACTCCCAGTCTGGCACAGGATTCAAGTGAACGTGGACTTGTCAGAACATATCTGCTGTCTTTAGCTTCGGGAGAGTTAAAATTATTCAAATCCAAATGCTGGATCGGTGAAATTGATCTGATATGCTCCATTAACACCCGTGTTTAATAATATAATGAGTGCATTTGATCGAGAATACAGCTGGTTTACTAATCCGTCATACTAATCCCCCGGTTGACAGACAAAAATAAAACCGTGTTTTAATACATGTTTTGTCTAACGTTACGTTTTTGATTTTTGTAATACTTATTGGCGCCTGAAACTGCTCTTCAAAACAACGGACGCTTCTCGGATCACCATAGCAGCGCAGGCACGTCACAGGAACAGGCCGTGTTCAAGCCTATGGGAATTCAAATTCAAAACAGCGCCATCTGCTGGCCAGGCATCTATATTGCCACGACATTCAGCAACAGAACCGGGACTTTTCAAGCAAATACCGTACGTTTGTTTGGTTGTAAATTACAAAACAATAGATAAAGTGTTGAAAATGAAGACAAAGGTGTTATAGTGGAACATGTTGATAACTACTCCTGATACCTGTGTGATCTTGAGGAGTACCGTGTTACTAAAACAAAATTACCGTGTTACTAAAACAGCAAATCTCTAGAGAAACTGCAAGCATTTGTTTGCACATTTGCGTCGATATTTTGTCTAATGCAATATTCAAATAAACTCTTATAAAATATATATAATATACATATCATATATACTATATATAATATATATTTTATATAAGAGGTTATTTTAATATAGAAAATGTTATATACTTTTTAAGAGTATATACATATATATACACACACACACACACATATACATACATTATATATATATATATATATATACACACACACTCTTATAAAGTATATCAAATTGCAATGAAAGCATTGGCTCGTATCTATGGGGTTCCATTTGTGCCAAAATTATGTCGACATGCTATCTGTCTATGCTGTGTGTCGTCTTCCATGTCTATGTGTCTGTTCACTGTTTATGTCCATGTCTGTCTGTCTATGCTATGTGTCTTCCATGTCTATGTGTCTGTTAACTGTCTATGTCTATGTGATTGCCCACATGACTCAACTTTTGTCGATGACGCATAGCAACGACACAAAGCAACAATATGAAGCAAGAGAGAGAAGACGACACATAGTAACGACCATGGTAATGACAGAGGGAAATGACGCATAGCAACGACAGTGACACAACACACAGTCATGACACAGCAAGACGACACAGCCAAACGACAAGGACAGATGACAGGAGTAAGTTGAGTTAACAAAGACAGAAGTTGAGTCATGTGGGCAATCACATAGACATAGACAGTTAACAGACACATAGACATGGAAGACAACACATAGCATAGACAGATAGCATGTCGACATAATTTTGGCACAATCGGAACCTCATACGTATGACATAAAACAGAATATGCATGAATAAAGAAGATTTCCACCCTTGAATAAGCAAAAACAACATATTCAGTTAATAAAAAGGATTCAGTATTAGCTCACTGCATAAACTCAGTATTTTTGTCTTATTTTCCAGGAAAAAAAATCTAAACATTCTTAAATCAAAATACATTTACTTGAGAGGCTAAATGACTTAAAGTCTTGTTTGTTGCGTCGAGCATTAATGAGAAGGCTTCTTGGTTTGCCACAGGAATGACGCCACTAACCAAGCAAACTTCCTGTGATTACACACAGTTTCTCCTGACAACCCTCCATTATGAGACCGCTGAGTGACAGGGCTGTTGTGCTTCTGCTCCAGCTCACGTAGTGAACAGACATCATCATCAAATTACAAACAGAAGTGTGTTTATTTTTACCCCGTCCAGTCACAGACCCACCCCCTCGCCAAACATTTCCATTTTGCCAATTTTTTGGAAAACATCTCATTCAAAAAGCAAGTTATGCATTAACAATGTTAGAATTTATCAATAGGCTGCATTAAAATATAGAATACAAAAAGCTGTTAAAAAACAATGGTATAAATAATAACAAATGTAACAATTTTAGGCCTTCACTCTTTGAAAACATTCACATCAAATACATGCAGCTGACAAAATGAACAGCAGACATCTGAACTTCTTTTAACATTCAAAATGCCACTATAAACTTCATTTGGGGCCCTTTAATGTGTGATACAGTACGGTTGATCTAGAACCACTGCAAAATGTGATTTTCTTACAGTATTTTTGTCTTGTTTTCAAGAAGAAATATCTAAACATTCTTAAATCAAGATGCATTTATAAAAAGTCTTGTTTTCTGAAAGATCTATCAAAATTAATTGAGTTCATGCTTAAAACTAAAAAAGAATATCTGCCAATGGTATCAGAAAAATAAACTTAATTCATGGGGAAAAAGCATAAACTTACTTTTGATGAATTCATTAGAAAACAAGACTTAAAGTCCCCATGGTGGAAATCAAGTTTTTAAAGTTTATATGTCTGTCTCGCTGGTGTTTCTGACGTCACAAACTACCTTGCAACCAATCTGGTCAACGTGTGATCGTCAACGTGTGGATCTATGAGCTGGTGTGAGTGAGTGGAGGCGGGGCTCATTTACATATTCACAGAACCACGTTTACTAAATGAGGCATGGTTGTAGAGTTACATTCAAGCTATTTTAAGACTTTAAAAAACTAAAACTTTAAAATATGTAATTTTTCACAACAACAATGAGTTTTAAGGGATAAAATGATTGCCTACAGGGGGACTTTAAAGCTTAAGCAATATACCTTCTCAAATAAATTCATCCTGATTTCAATTTTTAATGGAAAAGGCAAAAATACTAAGCAAGAAAATCTTTGTTTGCAGTAAACTACTGCCCTAATAGCTGCAAGTCTCACTAAACAAAACTAAAACGGCAATTAAAACTGTTAATACCTACAAAAACATTTTAAAAACTAAAACAGTAAGGTGTTAACCTTAACTATACATTATTGCTAAATACTAAATTGGCACAATATAGAAGTACACAATGCAGACAGTTTTTGGCTTGATGATGATGATGATGCCGCCATTGACATCATGATGATCTTTTTATCCCCGTGTGAATCTAGTCTATTCCAGATGCCACATGCAGTTCTTCAGGAGACACAAGAGGGACAAATGGTTATATGTGCAGTATGAAAACTTTCTCTCTGGCTCTGTCTACAACTAGGGTTAAAGTTCCTCGTCTTCATACTGAGAACTAGATCATGGCCCGGAAGCCGAAGGATAACGCGGCTCCCAAAGCCAAGCCGAGAGAGAGGAAAAATGCCATGATGGCTCCTGCAGTTTCCGCTTCATGCTGGGAGACTTTCCTGAGGGAACACACAAATTGAGGACGTGAAGAACTTTGACTGAACTGTTAGATGAACATCATCAGGACAATGTTCAGTGTGTACAGATGAGATGTAACTAATGATTCTTCTGTCATGGACAGATGATGATGATGAGGCACAGAGGATCTTAAATGCAGTGTGTTTATTTAACCAAAAAAAGTGCATAATCCAAACAGAAGAGCTTGGATCACACAAACAACACCAGATAATGATGAACTGAGAAAACACCATGAATTTATAAAGACTATTATTTTTCTAGCAGACCAATATAAAGTCTAATATGTGACCCTGGACCACAAAACCAGTCACATAGGTCAATTTTCTTAAATTGAGATTTATAAACTGATAAAAGCTGAATAGATAAGCTTTCCATTGATGTATGGTTTGTTAGGATAGGACAATATTTGGCCGAGATACAACTATATGAAAATCTGGAATCTGAGGATGCAAAAAAATCGAAACATTGAGAAAATCTCCTTTAAAGTTGTTCATTTATGTTCACGATTGTGCAGCATTCACTCACAAAAATAAATGTTTTATATATTTACGGTAGGAAATTTAAAAAATATCTTCACGGATCATGATCTTTACTTCATATCCTAATGATTTTTGGCATAAAAGAAAAATCGATCATTTTGATCCATACAATGTATTGTTGGCTATTGCCACAGATATACCCGTGTGACATGTGACTGGTTTTGTGATCCAGGGTCACATATGCACTATATTTTGCACACACGTTGATGTAGTTGTTTATACGTACTTTGGTCCGAAGCACATGCAGAGACTGGCCAGGTATCCGTTGCTAAAGGAGAAGAGGATCATGAAAACGATGTACCAGGAGTCGTGAGAGAACAACACAGGCAGGATGTGTCTGGGCTGAACGTTGCAGAGGAGGAAGAGAGGGATGAACACCACGCGAGCGATGACCAGGATGGGCAGCCAGACGCTGTCTTTACCGGGCTGAACAGAGAGAGGTCACATGACAAGACATTCATCAATCCATCATCATCATCATCACCCAAAACTAAAGAGAAATTAATGACCTTTCATTAGTCAATACACACTGTAGACCAGAGGTCGGGAACCTATGGCTCGCGAGCCACATCTGGCTCTTTGGCAAAAATCATGTGGCTCGCGAGGTCTCTAACCCTTTACCAACAAACCATCGATGAAAAACAATTAAAACACATCAACAGAGATCGGCTCTCTGCAGAAAAAGCAACCAATTACAATTCCCTTGTTGTAGTACAGCCTACTGAAGTTAATGAAAAGTTTATGATAATAATAATATTAAAGTTGTACCGGCAAAAGTGCGTGTTCAGTGCTGTTCGTGAGTGTCACGAGTCACCACAGCAATCAACTAACCGCTTACGTTTCTGTGGTAACCTACAGCTCCTGCACTGGGATTCAAGCTGGCGAAAACCATTCTAGAACAGCAGCAAAAATGTAAAAGTAGACTTTATAAACTTTAATATAACATTTTATTGAAACGGGTGCTTTGCTGCGCATAGAGACATTTCACCCGCTGGTAGGCTACATTCACTTTTGCCGCAGAGACCCTTTATGTCCTATAAATGTGTCGTATTTTTGATCAGGGCCGGCGCTCCGCACACACACATCACGCACTGCGCGTAGGGCACCAAGTGCTTGGGGGGGCACCAAAAAATCTGGGTCGTGAAAAATCATCACAATAGGGTACTAGTATAAATAACAAATAAAATATGTCTAAAACATGTTAATATTGGGTTTAAGTGGTCGTTCAATGAGGCCTATTATATGTTGATCCGACGAAAATTATGTGTGTATTTAAGTGGTCCAGTGGTAGAATTTTTGCCAAGCGTGTCAGAGGTTCTGAGTTCTAATCCGCACTCATATAGTTTTTTTTTTTTTTTCTCATCAAAACCGATTATGTTTTTTAGTGGTTGTATATCAGGCAGGGACACTTTTTGTGCTTTTTGTTTTCTAATTGTACCGGAGCGAATAGAGAGTCTCTCCACAACGGATTGAAACGCGCGTCTGAGTGAAGGCTGTGCGCGAGCCAGAAACAAACATAGTATCCGCGCCACTGATCGCTCGGCAACGAGCACTTTGATCAGTTGATTTAAAAAAACAACACATTTCAGCGCTAAATCGACTCTTATTTAAAAAACGAATGAAATGAATGCTCTGCTGGTTAACTGGAGATGTTTTGTTTGTTTGTATTGGTACATTCGTGCCGCGAGATGTTTCAAAAGTGGTGGGGACATGTCCTACCCGCAAATTACGCCTATGCGTATGCATGTCCAGGGGCGTCGCTATTGTAGTGCAAAAGATCCGAGGCTTTAGCCCTGCATGGCTAAAATCTTTTCTTTTTTTTTTTTTTACTTTGAAACTGCAATTAGAATAAAAAAAACCCCACAATCTCAGTGTTTGTATATTTTCATATTCACAGAGTTGTCAAATTATGTACAGAATTATTATATTGTGCCTGACCTTTGCACTTTTAACTTTCTGTGTTTACATTGTTCAGTTCCAAATCTGTGTTTTTAGTAATTGTGGTGGTATTTGGTATTTATAATTTTAACCTTTATATTATTTATTTCTTTTCATGTTTGGTGCCATTGTTAATGTAAAATTATTTATTTGCAGCCGTTATTTTGGAAGTAAAGAGAACCTAACTAAGAAATTCTGAATGGTTGTTATTCCCTTGGTGGGTGGGGGGGGGCACCACCAAGCATTTGTGCTTAGGGCACCCAAATGGCTAGCGCCGGCCCTGTTTTTGATAATCCGCGCAGATTTCAGTTGACGATTCTGTTTAAAGTTATTAAAAACAAAACATGAATGAATGAGAAAGAAAAGAACAGGATGTGCTTTATATTGAAAAGAAATATTAAAAGTGCGATAAGTCGCGAAAGAGAACTGACAGGATACTGTGCGCGCGCTCCGAGCGCAACACGGACAAGCAGCCTTTGTCTTCGGTTGCGCGCCTAAACGGCCAAATAAACACAGAAATATATCAAAATGCTAAGTCGAGTATTCACGTAAACACAGCAGATAGTACTGTGTGCATTCATTCTCTCTCACACGCACACAAAATGGTATATGCTCATCACTTGGTACTCAACCTCACAGTGAAAGCCCTGCAGAATTAATTCCATATTCCAACTTATTGTTTGCTGAATATTTGTTAATAATATTAATAATTAAATAATATTAATAATAATTACTACGGTTGAATTTTTTATTGAAAAAAGCACGTCTTTAATATTAACTTTAATAATATATATATATATAGGCAATTTTTTTTCCTACTGTGGCTCTTTTGGAAAAATGCATTATCCAAAAATGAAAAAATGGCTCTTTGGTCAAAAAAGGTTCCCGACCCCTGCTGTAGACACTATTAGTGAGAGATTGATGTATTGGTCAGATTATATTATATTACTACTATTAACTCAAAGCTCTTTGTTGTCAATTTCAAAATTGATCAATAGTTTTGCAAATAGATAAAATGCAT
Source organism: Scardinius erythrophthalmus (assembly GCF_964197995.2). Classification (NCBI taxonomy): domain Eukaryota; kingdom Metazoa; phylum Chordata; class Actinopteri; order Cypriniformes; family Leuciscidae; genus Scardinius; species Scardinius erythrophthalmus. The sequence goes on from NC_138241.1 coordinate 33,607,655, forward strand.
AGTTTTTTTTATTATTATTTACTAAAACAATTAAAAACTTGTTTTTGTTCACTGAAATAAAATAAAAAATAAATATTAGATTGGCAACATGGGTACTAAATAATTACTAAAACTACAACTGAAATAAAATAAAGCTAAACATAAAATTAAACAAGTTAAATAAATTGAAAATAAAAATTAAATATATAAAAATAAAAGCTCATTCAAAATATTAATACAATAGATAATTCAAAACTGAATAACACTAAACACTGAAACAAATAAGTAAAACATTTATGAATATTAATAAAAATATTGTGTAAATGTCTCAATCAATTTAGTATGTCACATCTGTATTCAATCTTAATTTTGTATTATAATACACAGTTAGCTGTCATTATCATCAAATAACTATATTATATTACTACTATTAACTACTATTAACTATTGTCAAGTGTATTTTAACTGTTTGTTGTCAATTTCAAAATTGATCAATAGTGTTTGCAAATAAATAAAATGCATAGTTTTGTTTACTAAAAGAATTAAAAACTGTTTTCATTCACTGAAATAAAATATAATAAATATAAATATTACATTGGCAACATGGTAACTAACCGAAATAAAATAAATGCAAGTACTAAATAATTACTAAACCTACATCTGAAATAAAATAAAGCTAAATAGAAATATAAAAACATAAAATTAAACAAGTTAAAACTAAACTGAAAATAAAAATTATAAATATAAAAATAAAAGCTCATTCAAAATATTAATAAATACAATAGATAATTCAATACTATGAATAACACTAAACACTGAAACGAATAAGTAAAACATTTATGAATATTAATACAAATATTGTGTAAATGTTTCAATCAATTTAGTATCATAATGTCACATCTTCAAATCTGTCAAATGTCAAATCTTAATTTTGTATTATATTATAAAACAATAAAGCTGTCATTATCATCAAATAAACTACCAAGGTCAATCAGGACGGCATCGGTCATTATAAAACCCTTGCTGGTCAACTACTGCAATCCCTTTGCTTAAACAGCCAATCAGTGCATGAGAAAGACGTAGAACAGGACTTTGGCATCTTGAATACATTCTGGGATCATGTGAACGTGGTTTCGCCTCTAAAATACTCAAACCCCATGATAATACCAAATCTAAATACAGCGAATTTAAAGCGATTGCCTGGACGTGACATTTCAGTTCATCCACCATCTCCGTCTCCATTTACCCCAGAACAAGTTGATGTACTGCAGCCAAGTTTCTCCCATGATGCTCAAATCTCTCATTCAGATGGACGCTATAATCGAGTCAAACTATAAGTATCCTCAAGCGCATCAGAAACAAGCGTTACATTGACTGTGGTCACATGAGCGTCAGACAGCTGACTGCACACCAGACGGGCTTCCAGTGGGCATGTGATCAAACATAACCACACCAACCAGCAATTATTATTATTAAAGAATATATATTTTCTCAAACTTAAAAAAGATACTGCAATACATACTATTGTACTGTAAAATTATAAAATCGAGTATTTAATAATCAACATGAATTTTATTTTACAGAACAACAGTGAAATAACAACACTAACATTAATGGTAGCCTTAATGTTAGTATTAACATTTACATTTATTCATTTAGCAGACGATTTTATCCTAAGCGACTTACAAATGAGAACAATAGAAGCAGTTAAACTAACAGTAGGACGACAATATGCAAGTGCTATGACCCTTCTCAGTTTAATCTAATGCAGTGCATGTCTTTTTTGTATTTTTTTGTATTAAAAAAAAATGAATAGAAGAGAAAGTGTTAGTATTACTGGATCAAGTGCTGCCGAAAAAGATGCGTATTTTCAAAAGTTAAACAATTGAGCTTTTATTTAAGTGGAAAACTGCATGGAGACTCTGTCTCACTGAAGTGCCTTGAAGCGAGCAGCGTTATTCAATGTGTTGACCTTATTTCCACTGAAACAGGAAGACAGGGCGGGGCATATCGAACAGCTCCTCCCCCTTTTTTTAAATAGCCAATACCGTTAAGTTTATGTCACGGCCAGAGCCGTTGAACTTGGCAAAACCACATTTGAGAGTCACAGTCTAATAGATTCCCCTTTTAGATTTAATATGAAACTTACTAAAGCAAAACCACTTTTGGACAACTTTAATGATCATTTTCTAGTACTTTTTTTTTTTTTGTCCAAGAAAGTAAGTCATATGTTTTGGAACAGATTTTCATTTCTGGCTGAACTATCTGTTTGACATGATGTAAGATATTCCAGAGAATTTTTTTATTGTTGTCCCTGTTATGATAATTTCTGGAACATTTACACAATAAACAGGCTCTTGAGTTTTTTCAGAAAGAACATCTTCATAGGAATACCTTGAAAACACCAGAAGGGGAAGGTCAAATAGAAAAAGCAGATGCTCCATTTGATTGAAGCCCTAATAAAGCATTCAGAGCACGTGTTTGAAGAGTCCCCGTATGCGCCGACTAACACACATACATACGTACCCACATACAAACAGCAGTCAGGCTCCTACCGGCCCAGTCCATCAAATTGAACAGGAGGAAGCATGACACAGGGATGAAATACTTTTCTGTGAAAAGAGACAGGACAGCTGTGACATTTCTGTAGAGAACATCAATACAGTGAAACATCACACATGCAAACACACTCACCCCATGCACTCCCTTCAGCAATAGTGGACTTGACCTCAACAGTGACAGCAGGGAAAATACCAATGGTGACGGTAAAAACAAAGCATACAGAAAGAGCCATCACCCAGATCTAAGTCAGGAGACAAGTGTTATTATAAACTGAGGCCTTCAGTTCTCCAGAACTGAAAAACTGAGAACTGAGAAAAGAGATGTGAGCAGAAGTTCATACTTTTTTAAAGATGGCAAACACTGACACTTCGGGTCTGGTCTCTTCATCAGTCAGACTCAGGACGGGCCTCTTCTCTGCTACACTTTCTGCAAGCCAAGAACAAAAATACACAATCAATTTCTCTATGCAGGGAATCACAGGTGATATGAGTCAGACACAATGTCATAAAGCTGTATTTGTCATTTAGCAGCATTTTGTTTTATTTTATTTTATAGCGTTTTATTTTGTTTTATTTTATTTTATAGCATAATGTTTTATTTTATTTTATAGCATAATGTTTTATTTTATAGCATTTTAAGTAAAATAAAACAAAATGCTATAAAATAAAATGCTATAAAATAAAACAAAACAAAATGCTATAAAATAAAATGCTATAAAATAAAATGCTATAAAATAAAATGCTATAAAATAAAACAAAATGCTATGAAATAAAATGCTATAAAATAAAATGCTATAAAATAAAAAAATGCTATAAAATAAAACAAAACGCTATAAATTAAAATAAAATGCTATAAAATAAAACAAAATGCTATAAAATAAAATGCTATAAAATAAAACAAAATGCTATAAAATAAAAAAAGATATAAAATAAAACAAAATGCTATAAAATAAAACAAAAAATGCTATCAAATATAATAAAACAAAACAAAATGCAATAAACGTAAACAAAACAAAATAAAAAAAAAAGTACAGATTTTCTGAGGTACAAATAAATTACCTCACAGTCTTGACCGGAGACATCTGTATTTGGTCTCAATATTAATTCAGTTAATTGTTGATTTGTAACCTTCAGAGAATTTGCCATATTATGTCCAGTTTCACAAACAGGGCTTAGATCAAGTCAGGATTAGGCCTTAGTTCAATTAAAGTTTCAGTTAAACCAGCTCAAACATGCATTTTAGTCCAAGACTAGATTAAAGCCTTGTCTGTGAAGCCGGGCAGTAAAGTTCTGCACATTTTCTCAGTGGTCTTATATATATATTCCAGTAGTCCCATATATTTGTTCATGAGTGTATGACGGAGCATCAGATGTCACTGACATTTTGCTAAATATGGAACGCTGGGCATTACCTGGTTTCAGCAAATCCATCTTGTTTTCCTCGTCTGCGATGGACCGAGAGCCATTGCTCTCAGAGTAATACTGGAAAAACTCCTGCAGAACAAATAGTTTTAGTCTTCAAAATGTAAACATCAAATCATAATTCTCTGCATTGATTAGAGGAAATGGGACACAGATGTGAATCTCAAGAGTCAGGGCTTTACATCTTACCAATTTGGGCAGGGCGAAGTAAGAAACCATGGCCAGGAGAATAACGACGCAGGCAATGATGAAGTAGCCGAAAGCGCTGTCCTGTAAAGCAAAGCCCGCTGGAAAACACAAGACGAAGGTCAAAACCTGGAAGCACCTGGAGTAGGGTTGGCATCATTGTACCAAAATGTCAGAAGTCAGTGCCAAAACCAGGAAAATTTTGCAGTTCTCGGTACCAGAGCAAAAACTGTTGAATTTAGTATTTTAAAAATTTGTGTCATTTTGTCTCACCCATTGGTTATCACTGTCAATCATCGTAGTTTTCTGCGCATTTAAAAACTTGTATTCAGATTGTGAATGGGTAATAAACAGAAAGCAAGAGCAGAGCCTCCATTTACAGTCACTAAGGCTGTCGATCTCTAAAGAGCAAGTTCACTGAACTCTGCGCTCTCACCAATACCCCTGTTATGATAAATAAAAGCTGTCATAATTGTTCAGTGAAATTACTGACTAGAACCTCTTCTGTGCTGGAAATAGAAACTAACATGAACGTGAGTGTTTGCAGAAATATTGGTACAATAAAAAAATTATTTAGTACCGACTGGTACCGATAGTACCGTTACATTTGACAACCCTAATCTAGAAATAAACGAACATTTCCACAAAATAAATCTGCTAAAAAACATATATTCAATCATTTAAAATTACTCATGAAAGTCGCAGTGGAATTGTGTTATTGGCACATAAATAAACAACTATCAACTAGTGTAAAGTAGCATTTTAGTTCTGACATTTAACATCTACTTTGAATCTGTTTGGTCCAGTGTTATTTTAATATTTTTTTTATACTATTATAGTATTTATTGATAGTTTTGTTTATTTTTGTAATTTTGGGAATCACTTTATTCTGAGTTGAAATACTTACACGTTACTGCATGTACTTACTATAATAATAACTGTAAATTACTACTAAGTAATTAACACCAACCATAACACTCTAAAGAACATGTTGTGAATTAATATTACTCATTATTTATTTGTGTATTAGTATTTAGTATTATTTATATACTGTATGATAATAGTACTTATTAATATCTTTCATTTTAATTTTTTATTTTGTTATGTGTTTTTCATTTTTATTAGCTTTGTTTTTTTTTCTATTTAGCTTTATTTTGATTTATTTTTTTAGTTCTTCAACTTATTTTATTTAAATTAAACATTTCTAATTTTTCATTCAAGTTTTTTTTTTTTTTGTTTTTCATACAATATTTATATTTTATTTGATCTCAGCTTTATTTCAATTTACAGAAACTACAGTAGGCAACATTTGAAGTGAATCAAAAATGTTCATCAAAGTTGTCTTTGAACGGGTATTTAAAATTCATGTACAGTATAACTTTGATGAAAGGTTTTCATCCACTTCAAATGTTCACTACTGTATTTTAACAGCTTTATTCTGGTTTGGTCCAAATTCTGGTTCCTCCGCTTTGGAAAAGAAGAACGTAAAGAGAGCGATACGGAGGAGGAATACGTACAGGCGAGCGCACAGATCATGGAGAAGGCAGCAAACGCTCCTGCAAGCCCTTGGCCGCTCATGATGGGCGCAGTGTAGGATGCTGGGAGCATTCCGGCCAAACCAAACAGACTCCCTTGCAGAATTGCTCCAAATGCTGCAAAAACAGTTTGAGAAGAAGAAAAACGTTAGTTAAGACTTGAGATAGCGCACATGGAAAGTCATAAAGGTCATGACAACACAGAACATAATGAAACATTTATGAGAGTTCACTACTTTCAGATCTGCTCTTTCAAGTAGGACCTTTCCCAGCTTGATTTTCACAACATATTGTGTATTAATATCAGCATCAAAGGATCATGTGTCTGAACTCAAGCCATCTTTTGCTCATTATGAAACTGAACCTTGTGACCTGACCCAGAGGAGAGAAGACCACTGCACTGAGGTCAAAGAGGCCTGGAATAGATGATGATGTGGTACTCACAGTTGATGCAGATGATTTTGATCATAGTGAATGCGAAGAATGGCAGGGGGGCCATCTCCACCTTCACCAGCACCGCTGTGATGACAAACACCACCAGAATGACAAACAGACTGCCTGAGATCCTCAACTTCTGAGGAATCCTGGGAGAAATGAGCAGCAGAAAATCACACAAGGTCAACTCTCCTGGGTTTCATGAGTGGTTATTAGGAAGATTCCTGGTAATCTCAAATGTGACCCTGGATCACAAAACCAGTCACAAGTCGCACGGGTATATTTGGGGAATAGCAATTGTATATATAATCGTATCCAAATATGGTCATATGATAACAAACCATAAATCAATGGAAAGCTTATTTATTCAGCTTTCAGATGATGTACACATCTCATTTTCCAAAAATCTACCCATGTGACTTTTTTTGTGGTCCAGGCAGGGTCACAAATGTTATTTAGTATCACTCTCTATTACAACTGATTTCCCACATTGTAGAATAACAGTCAAGTCAACAAAACTATGAAACAAGTGGAGCATAGGAGTGTGTTAAGTCACGAGGGATGTTCTTCCTTCATTATTTGGTCCAATTCATCCATAAATTGTAATTTGTAAAGAAGTTCATCACATATCCTTAAAATCACAGAACAGAATTTCAGTGAGTTTCAATGTCTGGTTAGGTCAATTTAGTTGTGTGTTCATTACATATTTTATCTTTTAAGTTAAATTGGTGGCAGCTCTAATCTATGTACATTTGTAAATCCCTCTTACATGTAATTTCAGAGTTTGTCTCACCTCTGATGGATGAAGGAGTTGAGGCAAGTGAAAATGAGCAGCGGTACCATGGCGCACAGCGTCATCACATTGTTGAACTTTGACTCTAGGACGTTACGACCATCCGTCTCATTGGCTGTCTGATTGTGTTCTCCATTGATTGGTGGGTCCTTCAGACGTTGGGTGAAATACTGCAGAACAAGGAGAAGTCAGATGTTGAGCGGCAATTTATGTGAAAGTGACGTTACATTAAACATCAAAGAGTAATTTGTAAATCAATCATGCTTAATGCAAGACCTAAAATACAGTAAATCTTAAGATGTTTTTTCTATTGATTCTACTATTTTTCACTAAATAAACACAAGATTGACATTTAATCATTGTTTATGCTAATATAACAATATAGAGTAATGAAGAGATTTCTACTAAAGCATTTAAAGCTACTGTAGGAAACTTAAGGAGGACCTATTAAGCCCTTTTCAAGACTGTTTCAAGACTCTACTAGAAGACGATTTCATGCTTAAATGTAAAAAAAAAAAATAATTCACATATTGTACATTTTTGCAGCACCTCTCTTCCCAGTCTGTCAGTAACACTCTGTTCAATTCCTGTCTCTATGACGCCCCTCCTTCTGAAAAGCTTAATGTGCTCTGATTGGTCAGCTAAACCGGTGTGTTGTGATTGGTCAAGTGCTTCGAATGTGTTTGGGAAATGTCCCGCCCCTTACCATAACCGCCAGTTTCAACACACTACTAAGTCAACCATGCCCCGCCCCTTTATTCTGCTTATGGATTATTTAAATTAGGAATATTGTTACGTTTCCAGAAGAAACTCAAGACTACAATGGAGGCGTTTCAGGGAGTTCAGAAACAGTGACACTGATATACAGAAGAACTCCCACTGGAGGGACTTTACAGACCTTTTTAATGCTCAAAACAGGAACATTACACACTAAAGAATTTTTAAATGTAAAAATGCAAATAGATCCTCTTAAAAAAAAAATGTGTACTCCTAATGTGCCAATAAAGACTGTTATAAACGTCAGTCTCAATGCTTGTCATTAAAACTCAATGAGACGATTTTTACCATGGTTGCAGTCATGAAGAAATTCCATGGTAGGAGAGTTCCCAGTCCCAGGATGAAGAATATGATCCATACAGCATTGTACCTGGAAGACATGTCATTTTATCCACGTGCAGTTTCACTATTGAGCCTTTGTCGTCCTGTGAGGAGGTTACGCTCACACATTTACCTGTCTCGTGGGGCGTTCACGGCTGTCATGGTGTCTGTCTGACGGATCTGTCACTGAGCAGTTTCACAATCTGGCATCAAATCTGAAATTACAATCACATGGAAACAACCATCAACGAAGAACTATCATTTCAAACCCAATAAAAAAACTGAATGATGAGAAACTGATGAGAAACATTCAGCTTGAGAAGTATATTTATGCTGTCTTTCTTTAAAATCTATGTTTTGAAATTCTCTTAGCTAATGTAATGATATTCAGACATTTTTAAGTGTGGCTTAATGTCTAAATGTTTTTTGAGGACACTTGAGGGTTTTGGTATTTACTGTGTAAACATCCCTCATTATTACTGCATTTCGTTCAAAAATATGATTCTCCCAATGGATATTTTGGCAGCAGCAACATAAACATTAAAATATCTAAACAAACGTCATTTTACATGTGCTTGCAATTAGCCTACATCTCTAAACCAATGTTTTTGAATAGATCACATACTGTGCTTTATTAAGCCTTGGGTATAGAGTTTATAAAATAACAAAAAAATAATTTCCTGAGCTCAAGCGACAGCTTAAGGAATGAATCACAAAATCCTCTGCACTCAAGAAATGGCAAAATATATTGATTAATTCTGCAGTCCTTTGAGAATAAACATACACAGTGAATGAGAAACTTAATGGACTCCAGGACAGACATCCTCTGTCTTACTAATACTGGGTTTTCCATTGATATTATTGATACCTGTGAAATCAATTTTTAAATGTAGTGAACCTGCATAGTGCTTTATACTTTTAAGGCTTGGAAATGGATTATGTTGCTCTTAAATGAGGAGCTTCAGAGGCAACAAATCACTGTAAGAGGTTTTGGATAAACTGTTTAAAAACTAAGATGATAATGGCAGACTGTAATATGCTGTTTATGGTGCTGACAACAATGAGCTTGAAAACATACTGATCCTGATGTATTATCCTTTTCCAAAAAGTTTACTTTCAGCAGTCCAATAAAGCACAACTCTATACACACATTCAAACAACTGTCAGGATATGCAAAACAGTCCTCTTAGTTAAGAGATTTATTGGTTCGCCATATTATCAGTCCTTTTTATGTGTTTTATGGTTTCTTTTGTATGCTAAAAATATTCCTCATGGAGAAATTTAATTTGAAAGAAATTTCAAAGTAGCATTTCATATTATGTTCTACCATTTCTTGAAAACAATAACAAATAATGAAGGTTTTCATGCTCCATCGCTCTTGCAGTATTCACTAAGATAAAGTAAACAGTATTTTCCAAAGAAACTAAAACACACTTTTTCCCGTCTATTCTCTTCTGGAAATGAAGAAAAGTAATTATTTCACTTTATTTTAGAAAACCTGCACAGTAATTAAATAATCAGACCGTGGCAAACAGGTTTAAAAAAAAAAACTTACTTTCTATAGACATTTTGAATACAACAACTATAAAAGCTGATTCTTCTGTAACACATACTTACAAATTCACCATTTTAAATAGTATTCCAGCTGTCTGTGATTTCAACACAAATCCATATGCATTTTCAATACATCATCATGAATGAACGGGCCAGTTGCACAAGACCTTTAAATCAGCCACTTGACACAATTGATCTGATTTGGCCAAATTGTGTTACGACCACTGGAAATCTCAGTCTCGTTGAGGGAATCTGATTTTATTTTAGTCTGATTGACCAAACTCCTTTGTTCACATGACCCAAGTACTGTCACTATAGTCTAAAACAGAAACAATCATCTCTTATCAATACATCCGCTTTATTCTTTCATAAAACAACCACAGTAAACATCTTACCACTTGAACCAGGTCAAGATGACCTCTGACATTCAGCTGTAGAAACTCAATATTTTACTTCAAAGTTAAAAGGGTATAAACAGGACCATTAATTTAGTTGAAGCAATAAATGCCATGGTTAGTTGATAACGGCTGAAACCAAACAAAGCATATCCACCTTGACCGGACTTATCTGCCCTAAGGTTGGCAGGCGTGAGAGAGTCTGTGGAACTCCAGGAATGGACAGATTAGCACTGTATACACAGGCATGCCAACACGACATGGTGTGATAACACTAGTCTCAGAATTACAATAAACCTGGTTATTGATGAAGTGCATTAAACAAAAAAGTGTTTTGCAAGCTTGCATATATTAAAAATTATTGTACATGTGTGCACACTACCATTTAGAAGTTTTGGGTTTCCAGAAGATTTTTTCAATCTTATGCTCACCAAAGCTGCATTTATTTAATGAAAAATACAGTAAAAACAGTAATATTGTTAAATATTTTTACAATTTAAAATAACTGTTTTCTATGTTAATATATTTTAAGCTGTAATTTATTCCTGTGATCAAAGCTGAATTTTCAGCATCATTACTCCAGTCTTCAGTGTCACATGATCCTTCAGAAATCATTCTAATGATGATTTGCTGCTCAAGAAACATTTCTGATTATTTTCAATGTTGAAAAATAGTTGTGCTGCTGTGTTTGTGGAAACCATTACAAAGTTCATTAATTTGAAATAAATAATCATACTGACCCTTTTGATCAATTTAATGCACCCTTGCTGAATATAAGTAATATTTTACTTTAAAAAAATCGTATCGAACCTGAAATATATTGAAAGTATATGCATTTTAAACCATGTCATTTTATTGAAGTGTTTTTTAAGTCTAGTGTAATTATTTTCATATGTATAGCAATATTTGAAAGTCATCAATCTTTATTTATTAAAAGCCTGTATAATTGTTGAAATATCTTATATGCCAACAATTAACATCCAGTTCTTACATTTTTTCTTACAAGTCTTTCTCAATAACGTCTCTAATTTACAATGTACAATCACTCCCAGATCAGCTCATGGGCCAAATCTGAAAGATATCATCCAAATCTCCCATTTCTACATGAGCCAAGGTACACAGTCACAGTCAGCCGCACTCCACAAATTAATCCCAGCAGCCTACAATCACTCAGGTGATTTGGTTCACCTCCCGTCCTGAAAAAGCCCTTTGGCAGGTTTTTCCGGACGGTCCTCTGACTTTGCTTCCTGGGACTGTGCTTCTAAAAGGTCCCTCAGAGGCGCAATATTTCACAACGAAGCTGCAGGGTCCTAAACTGGCTAACGTCAGACCTCTTTCTCATTGAGACGTGGTCTGGGAACCATATGTTAATTTTCTCGTATTTGAGGCGGGGTTTACGAATGCCCAGAGCCGTTTATTGGGCGATACGAATGTCTATCAAATGCGCCTGTACGTAGCTCATAGCCAATCGTTTCAATTATACCAGATGACGTATGTAAAGCGACAGAAAATTCGACGAGGAAGACGACGAAATAAACTTGCGTTCTTAGAACACTATCTAAGGCGGCATCGAAAGGTAACTTCGCGTCTGATGCCATGTTGGATCTATATAAACAAACTGCTTCGGTGTGTTGCATTGACGTCGTCATAGTCTTGCTGCTCCCTCCCCGTTCTGTGATTGGTTCCCTTTTTGAGGGGAAAATCTGGTCCATGGTGTCCAGGCTGCCTAGCAGCGTGAATAAAATCGTGCTGCGTGCAAGGCAGCATTGGGAAACCCAGTGTCCTGAAATAGTCTGTCAGTTGGGGTGTTGAGAGGTTCAGCTTCAGCAAGGGGCCTGAAACCTGAGAACATCAGCAATGCATCCAAGAATAAGCTCGGAGCAGATTTGTGTTTAAGTCAAGAGGCACTGTGAACCAATTCTAGCCGTATAGCTTCACAACACAAGAATAAGAAGACTATAATATGAATATGAATATGAATATGGATGGAAATCAGAATTTAATCATTCTGGTGCAGATTCCAATTCCACTTAATGATCCTTTCTCATCACAATTCTTTCAGTACCATTAAGGAAGCAATGAAAGGTTTGGGTCAATCAATCCTCCAAGGCTTCATTCACACTGACAGTCCAAATCTGATTGTTTGTGTATTTGTAAAATTATTGACTGTCCACATTGTGTTTTGCAACCATTCAGGGGTGCGTTTCCCAAAGCCAACTATGGTCAAAACTAGTTCCGTCGTTGCCAATAGAGTTTAATGGAACTCGCGACCAAAGTTGGCTAACGATGCTTTTGGGAAACGCACCCCAGATCCGATTTGTGTGTCCCATGGTGCTCTTTCGTTTTCTAGAACATCTGCATTGGTTGCATATGGCAATGGCATTGGTAGGTATACACCAAAAACAACAACAACAGAGCAACATGGAGGGGTTTGCAATACAGATGCTTTCTTTTTAACAACATGTGTAGGATAAACGTAGGAGGCTGATAGTGTTTTCAAACATATCGATACTGAAATACCCGAAACAGTAATACTCCTTTTCTGCAGTATTGATACACCGATACCAGCTGCACGTTCTCTCTATCTTCTCTCCGACGGCGAGCTGACACACACCCCGCCTCCTGTCACTCACTCATCTCATACACTCCGGTTGAATAGTGCTTGTATTGCGCATAATTTCAGTAATTCCCGCAGGTTTTGACTCTTGAGCTCTCACCAAAAGCGTGCGCACCACTGATCTATATACTGGTGCTCCCATAAAGCCGCCTCAAACAGATCGAGAGCACTAAATTGACTTAGTTTTTGTGGCTTATTGCAATTAGACGGTCAAAAACATAGAAAATGATTTCAAAATCTTGATGAGTATTCAGTTATAGTGTATCAGTAATATTTGAGAGAAAACGCATATTGTGCGTTTAACAGTATAGAGACAGAGCGCATTTAGGCCACGCCCACACCCAGGGGGAAAACAAACCAACCGTCCCCATTGACTTTGCATTGCGAGAGGCTGCCTCCTTGTCATTTCTTGCTTCTAACAAGAGACAGAAAAATGCCTAAAAGCTGCTGTGTGACAAGGTGTACAGCAAACAAGCTAAGGAACCCAGAAATAAGTTTTCATAAGCTGTCGACCCCCAAAAACGAGTGTTTAGGACATAAAAGTGGATACAGGCAGTTGAGACAGAGCGTCACGTGTCTCATTACTCTGAGAACTAACGTACGCCTGCTGGAGGAGACCGTAATCGGCAACACAGGATAGTTTATATTTCTGTAAGATAATATATAAAACAGACATTTGGATATTTGACTCACCAGTGACCAAATGTTTAACTTACTGCACACGTAGTGTATTTTTAGTGCATACTGAGTGTCAGGATCCCACAATTTACCCATTTGTTCCAGCCTGTATCCACTTTTATGTCCTCAAACGCTCGTTTTTTGGGGTCGACAGCTTATGAAAATTTATTTCTGGGTTCCTTAGCTTGTTTGCTGTACACCTTGTCACACATCAGCTTTTAGGCATTTTTCTGTCTTTTGTTAGAAGCAAGAAATGACAAGGAGGCAGCCTCTCGCAATGCAAGGTCAATGGAGACGGTTGGTTTGTTTTCCCCCTGGGTGGGCGTGGTCTTCAGATTATGACGCGTTGCGCTTTGTCTCTATATTGGATCCGTGCATAAGCTCTTAAAGTGACAGCAGCCTAATAAACCTACCGCTGTCTTTCATGTTAATCAAAGAACAAATGACAAAGAGAAAATCACTCGCTGATCTTGTTTTGTAACTTTAATTATAAGCATTAATCCGTATTTAATTTTTACAATGAAAACTATCCAGTGTTATTTTACATCTGATTACTTTCATTTGTGCAGTATTTCTAACCTGAATACTGTTAGACTCACCTAAAAAAACTTAAAGCCATGTTTATTTTATTTGTCTCTTTATTCTATTGTATATAATTGTGCTGCAATTGTTCATTTGTTTTTATTTGAACAATTCTAAGTTGAGAATAAGAAACCGTTCCCAGTTCCTCAACCAAGACCTGGAAAAATTTCACAATTGTTACTATGAGCACCATAAAAATGCATAATCTTAATCAAAGCCTCTTTGTAAAACCTGGCTGTGCCAAACAATAAGAAACTCATGGGTTTAAGGCGGTCACAGAAAAACAGCAGACCACGATTACATTTATTTTCCCTAACTCATTTCAAATCGCCTCAAGGCAGCTGGACGGCAGGCCTGCTTTCTCTTCTGCATAACATTCAGGAGTCAGAAAGTTCCTATTGGCTAAGGCATAAGGCCATTTAATTCACCCTATATTCTCATCCGCAAGGAATTTATTATGAAAGCAAGAAAGACATGAGTTTGACTAAGTGCAATTGAAATAAACACATGCTGGCTTATTTGTGCCATGTTTCCTGCAAAAGCAGAACTCTATAAAACCACTCCAATCTCTTGAAATCCACAGCTCTAGTTTGCTTTAAACAACTTTCACGACCCACTTTACTTCCTTAATATGATGCATTTCTGAGTTAGACAGGATATTCAATGATAATAAAAGTACAGGGGCCGGTTTCACAAAGCTATTTTAGACCGGTCCATTAGTGTTAGACAAGTCTAAAATTTGTTCATAGACTAGTCTAATACAAATTAGACTGTTTCACAAAAATGAAGACTGACTTAATTTAGACCAAAAAAATTAGACACCTTACCCCCAGGCTAACTTAGGTCTAAGACTCTGTTACCTACAGCCAAAAGAAAAGAGAAAATGGCTCATAATTTGTGGTTTGCTGACGACGTTATGGAGAGAGCTATGAGAAGGGAATATTTCCTCTTAAATATTTCTTTTTTGGCATCTTGTACCATGTTTTTATATATTTTCTGTACGTCTTTAACGCTCTGCTCAACGGTTGGATTAACGCTGTTAACTGTCGTAGCAATCTTTTTCCAAATTAAACATTTCTTCTTGTTACTACATTCTCCGCTAATTTTCCCAAGTAAAATGTCCTTGTAACTGTTATACTCCTCCAACAAACACGTTTTCCGCTGGGGTAAACTACACTGAGCAGTTGAATGCACTTACTCGATCCGCCATGTTTTTTGTTTTGAAAAGTGTCTTATTTTACCCAGAATGCATTGCAGTGTAGTCCTACTTAAGATAGTCAGAGTCTTAAGTGCTTTGTGCAACGGTCTGATTTAGATGTCTATCTGAAGTCTGACTATCTACTATATCTAAGCCATAGTCAAAGTCTATCTTTGTGAAACCGGCCCCAGGACGTTATTGGATTGTGAACACAGGTGGTTGGAGGTGAAGGTTTGGAAGTGTTTTTTGTGTTGTCAGAAGAAAAGGAAAGCCATGTAAGGGTTAATGCAATATGATTTAAGTTTAGAAAGACAACTACATTTTTTTTCCGTTTGGAATAATGTACAGGGTGGGCCATTTATATGGATACACTGTAATAACATGGGAATGGTTGGTGATATTAAAGTCCTGTTTGTGGCAGTGTGGCACATTAGTATATGTGAGGGGGCAAACTCCTCAAGATGGGTGGTGACTAGGGCTGGGTACCGAACGTCGATACTTTTATGGTATCGAAAAAAATATTTCGATCCTATGAGTATCGAAAAATTCTTTATTTTTCGGTGCCAAATTTCGGTTCCAAAAGCATCTGAGCACGCAAGCTTATCTGTCCTCTCTGTAGCCTATATTGACAAAGAGCGGAGCTCCGACCCACACACACACGGAGAGGTGCGGACGGATCAAACTGTTGCAGTTTTGTTGAAGTCACAGAGAGTCACGGTTGGTCTCAAGTGTGGTAACATTTTTTTTAAAACTTCACGCAGACAGCGTTTGCTGCGATATGAGCCGAAAGCGGTCACGGTGCTGTTGACGTTACACTTCCTCTTCGACTACTAGACAAGCAGCCACAATGGTGGTTTCTCTGCCCTGATGACCGACTGACTGACTGACAGGCAGTCATTTTATTAATGTTTGGCGACGTCTACATTAATCCGGATACATTTGAAAATGGCGTTTTCATTTATAAACGCTCTCCGTCCACACTAGCGTTTTCGGACGTTTCAGTGTGGATGAAAAACTTTTGAGAAACGTACTCGGTTACTAACGTAACCTCGGTTCTCTCTAGAAGAGGGAACGAGTACTGCGTTTTATCAAAACGCTACGGGAAAAGTCTCTTCACGAAACACTGAAGCAAAAAATTATCCTTTAATTTTCATATATGTAAAACGCGTTGCGGCAGCAGCAGACAGCTATGGCGAGACGGCTTGCTCGCTCATTGGCTGCTCTGCGGCAACTGCTTAAGCCTATCGAGCGAGGCCTGGGATGACATCAGGCCAATGAGGGCGCTTCGCGCCCTCCTCGCCACTTCCCGCCGAAACGGGCGTGGCTTACCTCTATAAAAGGAGCTCGAGAAGGCTGACTCACTTGATTTTGATCGCCGAAGCGAACCAGAGTGAACCGTACGCACGGCAGAGAACGCAGTACTCGTTCCCTCTTCTAGAGAGAACCGAGGTTACGTTAGTAACAGAGTACGTTCTCTTACGAGAGTCCTCTCGTACTGCGTTTTATCAAAACGCTACGGGAACCCCTTGCAAAACGCCGTGCGTGCTGGGATAAAAAAACACTGATCACCGGAAGCTTTTTCAGGCATACAGAGCATAATCACCAGATTGACTCACACAGAGTCAGGGAATAAGGGTGAGAGCCTTAATTCCCTAAACTTTAGCGTCGTAGAATAAACATGTCCACAGACGCAAGTATAATCATCACATAGACAGGGTAGGGAACCTGAACTAATGCGGAAAATGTGGGTCTTACACAGTTCTGCCCAAGAGAGTCGGTAGCGCATAGCGCATGAGTTTCAGCGGTCTGACTAGACGGCCGAACAGATTACACCGACAAAAGCTTAGCCTGCAAGGCGGGAACCTCTAGGTTATAAAACCTGATAAATGTAGACGGCGAGGCCCAGCCTGCCGCCGTACATATATCCTGTAGGGAAATCCCGCTGGACCAAGCCCACGAAGAAGCAACGCTTCTCGTAGAGTGCGCTCTGACTCCCAACGGGCATGGAATGCCCTTGGCAGTATAAGCCAGCGCTATGGCATCAACTATCCATCTGGATAGACTTTGTTTCGAAACAGCCATTCCTTTGGAACGTCCGCTGAACGAGACAAAGAGCTGCTCTGTCTGTCTGAAGACAGCAGAGCGGGACATATAAGCTCTTAAAGCCCTAACAGGGCAAAGAAAACTCGAGTCCCCTTCCTCACTCGATGCCGGCAGGGCAGCCAGGGATATGACCTGAGCCCGAAAAGGCGTGTTGAGGGATTTCGGCACATAGCCATGCTTAGGTTTGAGTATGACTTTAGAGTCATTAGGACCAAACTCCAAGCACGCCGGGCTCACAGAGAGCGCGTGCAGGTCGCCTATGCGCTTCACTGAAGGGAGAGCCATCAAAAACACTGTTTTGAAAGACAAATGTTTGAGGCTAATAGACTGGATAGGCTCGAAAGGGGCACCTTTCATGGCCGCTAGGACCGTAGAAAGGTCCCACAAAGGAACTGAAGGAGGTCTGGGCGGATTCAGTCTCCTAGCTCCCCTGAGGAAGCGGATGACTAAATCATTCCTTCCCAGCGACTGACCCAGCGTTGAACCAAAGAACGCTGAAATAGCCGCCACATACACTTTGAGCGTGGAAGGGGATCTGCCCTTATCCAACAGCTCTTGTAGGAAGGAGAGAACCTCCGTTACCTCACATTCGAGGGGTGAAATGCTCCGAGCTGTACACCAGCCGGAGAAAACCGACCACTTCGAAGCATAAAGCCGCCGTGTCGACGGTGCTCTAGCCTGAGTGATGGTATTCACGACTCCCTCTGTGAGACCAACGGGTATCCGTTGAGCACCCACACATGAAGGGACCACAGTTCCGGGTGTGGGTGCCAAATCGAGCCCCCGGCCTGCGAGAGGAGATCTCTCCTCAACGGCAGTGGCCATGGAGCGATATCTGCCAACTGCATCAGAACTGGGAACCATATCTGGTTCTCCCAGAACGGAGCTACAAGCAGGACTGGGCATTTCGTCTCCCTGACCCGTTCCAGCACCTGTGGCAGGAGGGAGACGGGGGGAAAAGCGTATAACGGGCAGCGCGGCCACCTCCGGGACAGCGCGCTGTCGGTTTTTGAAAAGAACGCGGGGCAGTGCGCGTTTTCGCGGGACGCGAAAAGGTCCATCTCCGCTCTGCCGAATCTCTCCCACAACAGCCGGACTGTTTGTGGGTGTAGAGACCATTCGCCCGGGGGAACATTGTTCCTGGACAGTCTGTCTGGGCCCACATTCTGAAGCCCAGGTACATGCACTGCTCTCAGCGAGCGTAAGTTGTGCTGAGCCCATAATAGGAGGCGTTTCGCCAGCCTGTACAGGGATATGGATTTCAGACCGCCCTGGCGATTTATGTAGGACACCACAGCCATATTGTCCGAACGGACTATGACGTGTTCGTCCTTGATGTGGGGACAAAAACGCGTCATCGCGTTGTGCACTGCCAGCATTTCTAGGCAGTTTATGTGTAGGAGCTTTTCTCGTTCCGACCACAGGCCGAAGAACGGTCTGCCCTCGAGCAGAGCTCCCCATCCCGAGGTGGATGCGTCTGTCGACACCATCCTCACTCTCGAGGAAGTCCCCAGGCTTACACCTGATTGGTACCAGTCGTCCCCCGTCCAAGGCGCCAGGGCTGAAACACAGCTCTGATCGACCTTGAGGCGTAATCGACCGGTCGCCCACGCTCTGCGCGGTACCCGCGTTTTCAACCAGAACTGCAGCGGGCGCATGCGGAGCAAGCCCATCCGGAGAACTGACGATGCTGAAGCCATGAGACCCAGCATCTTTTGAAACTTCCTGAGCGGGGTGACAGCGCCGCGGCGGAAAGACCTCGCCGCGCGCTGAATGATCAACACGCGCTGTGGTGACAGCCGCGCTGTCATAGACTGTGAGTCCAGAACGACGCCCAGAAACAAAATCGTTTGACTGGGGTTCAATGAACTCTTTGTCCAGTTGACTGTGATACCAAGATTCTCGAGGTGATCGAGTAAAATGGTTCTGTGCTCCACGAGCTGTGATCGTGATTGAGCTAGGATCAACCAGTCGTCCAAATAGTTCAGCACTCGCATGCCTCTGAGTCTGAGAGGAGCGAGCGCTGCGTCCATGCATTTCGTAAATGTACGGGGTGCTAGGGACAAGCCGAATGGCAGGACTGTATACTGGTATGTCTGACCCTCGAAGGCGAATCTCAAGTATCGCCTGTGGTGTGACGCTATTTGTATTTGAAAATACGCGTCCTTCAGATCTATTGACATGAACCAGTCTTCTCGGCGAACATGCGCGAGAATTTTGCTGGTTGTGAGCATTTTGAAACTGCGTTTCACCAATACTCTGTTCAACCGTCTTAGATCCAGTATGGGTCTGATACCGCCGTCCTTTTTGGGGACTAGAAAGTATCTGCTGTACAGTCCCCCTTCGCTTAGAGCTGGGGGAACGCGCTCTATCGCCCCTTTGCTTATCAGTTTTGATATTTCGGCTCGAAGTAGGTGAGCTACTTCCGACGAGACCGTAGTTTCGACGCGCGCTATGAAGCGGGGAGGGCGTCGACAAAACTGTAGCGAGAAGCCTCTCTTTATAATGCCTAGCACCCAGTCCGAAACCCCTGGGAGCGCTGCCCATGCTTCTGCATGGCTGGCTAGGGGCTGGATACGGAGCGCGCTCTAATCGCCGTGCGACAGAGGCGCTTCGGGGGATACAAACATAGGCGTTATGCCTGTGGCATTTGAGGCGGGGCGCGCGCTTAATACAGCGGGCGAGACGCTCGTCCTCGACCTTACTACAGTGCTTAGCTGAGTGAGGGAGGACTGAGAAAGTCTCATAGGACCCATGTGAGCGAGTAGATGTGGGCTGGGAGCGGGCACATTTACTGCTTTGGGCGCGGCGTCTGCCTGAGCAGAGCGCGCGCTCACAGATCTCGTTTTTACAGAGAGCCTGTGATGTGTTAGACATAGTGTTCGTGGGCACTGGGAAGTGGGCACTCTCACTATGCTGGAAGCGCAACCGACCTGAGTCGATTTTATGTGCGCGGGCCCTACGTGTAGGGCTGTGCTTATGTGTAGTGATGGGCACTGAGGAGTGGGCATCGAGACTACATTTATAGCACCATCGGCCGTGGCCGGGACACCAGAAAATACACTCTTTTTGAGATTTATCTGGGTAGCCGTGAGAACGGCTTTTGTGTGCAGGCAAGCGGGCGGCAGTGCAGGCTTGCTCTCTGCAGAAAACACTGGAACAGTCGCGAACCTTGGGACTGAAACAGCGGGGCGCTTGGGTGGGAGGCCGGCCGCAACGGGACTCACACACCTGCGCTTTCCCAGGCTTGCTAGGACTTCTTCGGCACTTCCGGTTTTACCACAACCCTCGATCGCGGCCCGCGCGAAGAGGGGCGCCGGGCGCTGGACCGAGAGCGGGGCCTCGAGCTGCGCTGTTGTGGCTGCTGCGAAGAGGCGGCCGAAGGCGGGGGCTGAGGCTGAGAGCTCCGCGGACTCCGTTTGTCACGAACCGCTGCAGAACCGGAGCGCTTCGGCAGGAAGTGCTTGAAGGCTTGAGACGCTTTCTGGGCCTCGGTAAATCTCTCCACGAACTCGGAGAGAGAAGAACCAAAAAGGCCGGTGGAAGACAGCGGGGCATCGAGAAACGCAGTGCGCTCGGAATCGGCCATCTCCGTGAGCGTCAGCCATAAGTGCCTCTCAGCGACAGTGGCGGAAGCCATACACCGTCCCATGGCTTGTGCGGCGGCTTTAGTAGCTCGGAGCGTGAGATCTGAAGCGCTCCTTAAATCCGCGATGCAGATAGCGTCAGGTCCCATCTCGTCCAGCTTACGGAGGAGATCACCCTGGTAAATCTGCAGCGTAGCCATGGTGTGTAGCGATGACGCGGCCTGCCCAGCGGCGGAGAAGATTCGCGCGAGCAGCGTCGACGTCATGCGGCAGGCTTTGGAAGGCAACACCGGTTTAGTCCGCCGTCCAGCAGAGGGCGGGCAAAGGTGGGTCGCTATCGCCTGTTCCACCGGCGGAAGAGAGAGGTAGCCTCGGTCACTGGCATTATCCAGAGAGGAAAATGCGGGTGACACAGATGAGCGCGTCCGCGCAGAGTAGGGCGCGTTCCAAGCCTTCGCAACTTCTTCATGTAACTCAGGAAGAAAAGGAGCGGGCTTAGATTCCGGAGAAGTGCGCTCACCAGGGAGGAAGCTACCATCCAGCCGGGTTCGAGAGGGGGGCTCCGGTGCAGACCACTCGAGGCCGAGGCTCGCCGCGGCCAGCGCGAGTACCCGCATGAGCTCCGTCTCTATGTTGGCTCTCATTGAGGGCTTGCGGGCAGGAGGAGCGAGATCCTCAAAGCTCGCCCAATCCTCGCTGCCTGAAGCTAGCAGAGAGCAGGAATCCTTCTCCCCCGACGCGGCCTCTGAACCGACTTCCTCTGATTAAGCGGCGGCAGACTGCGGGCGCTGGGCATCAGGAAGTGATTCGAGAGAGGCCGGTGAAGCTGGCGGGCGAACCGGCGAGCTTGGTCGGGCTGGAGCGGGTTCCGGGACCCGCTGCGAGTGGCGCTTCTTACGACGCGGCATCGCGGCGGTGAATGCAGGCTTGGAAAAGGATGCCAGGCGAGTCCTCAGAGTCACCATCGGCGAAAGCTCGCAGTGAGGGCATCCGCCGTCAGCGAGCGCGAGCGCTGCATGGTCCTCACCCAGGCAGGAAACACAGATGACGTGCTTGTCTCCCTCGGTGAGTGGGGCTCGGCACGAGCCGCAGGAAGGCATCTTTAAAAAGACGCAGCTCTTTTAGGGGTGAGTGTTGCAGAGAACACACACACACAGAAAAGCAATAGTATGAAAGGATATAGGCGTCGGAAAGCGCAGCAGGTACGGCTGTAGAAGGCGGCGTTGGCCAGCGGCTTCGAGGGCTCGTCCCGCTGATGTGCTTGCTTCAACGACGCTGCTTCCGTGATCCAGCGATGCGTGCGCTTCGCTTAAGAGATTAAAATCAAGTGAGTCAGCCTTCTCGAGCTCCTTTTATAGAGGTAAGCCACGCCCGTTTCGGCGGGAAGTGGCGAGGAGGGCGCGAAGCGCCCTCTTTGGCCTGATGTCATCCCAGGCCTCGCTCGATAGGCTTAAGCAGTTGCCGCAGAGCAGCCAATGAGCGAGCAAGCCGTCTCGCCATAGCTGTCTGCTGCTGCCGCAACGCGTTTTACATATATGAAAATTAAAGGATAATTTTTTGCTTCAGTGTTTCGTGAAAAGAGACTTTTCCCGTAGCGTTTTGATAAAACGCAGTACGAGAGGACTCTCGTAAGAGAACGTCAAATTCACCTTACAGCGCATGCCTGAAACCTAAGTTATCGCGCAATTCTTCTGACAGGATAATTTTATTTAGTAAAATATCTCACCATTCACTGATGCGGTCCAGGTCGCACGCAGCCACCATGTTGGTCTAAAACGCAACTGCTCTCATGTATTGCCGCAGGACAGCATGTGAGTAGCCTAAATTCTGTCATCTTTGCAGGACTCTGATATGAAGAGTGTGCAATGTAGAATATTTTAATACCGTATAAGTTAGCAACAGTGTAAAAGTTAATAGCACAAAACAGGCACAATACTGGTATAATGGTAGGCCTACAATATGCGTCACATAATGGTTTTTAGTGTGGACGTAAGGCCAAAACGGAGAGAAAAATATATGATTTTTATATTTATAATAAATATATAAATATATATATATATATATATAATAAAATATATAATTTTCAAACGAAAACGTAGGCTATTATGGCCTTACTGAGTGAGCAGTTTTACCAGAATTTTTTTTATTTTGATAACTGTTTTGATTCACAATTAAGGTGGAAAATAAAAGCTTTGTGTTTAATGTATTTTTGTTGATGTTGAAATTAATTTTAAAACATATTATGGCTATGGTATCGAAAAAAGTATCGTTAGGAATTGGTATCGAAACTGAGGTATCGAAATTGGCACCGGATCGAAAGATTCTGAACGATACCCAGCCCTAGTGGTGACCATGACATATACTAATGTGCCACAAACAGGACTTTAATATCACCAACCATTCCCATGTTATTACGGTGTATCCATATAAATGGCCCACCCTGTAGAATCATTTACAATAAAAACAGGATTGTGCATTGATAAATTATACTGGGTCATTTTTGATTTGGTTGACTTTAAAGAGAAGTTTTCTTACTGGTAAAACAGACAATATTTACAGAGAATTACCTTGTGCTGACCTTTTTTAATGCATCAGGCAGCTGAAATACCACTTAGGAAATCAAAACTAGATTTTGATCTTTTTTTTTTTTGCACAGTGCGAGAGTGTGGCCAGAGTTGCATGCCATGCACGCACGGCACATGAGTTAAATTAAAAACATTTTCCGGCTATAGCCTAGTACTGAGAGCTCACTGTCTCGATCCATGATACAGCTCACATGAATCTCATCTAAAGATCTGTGAGAGTGCATGAGAAGTGCAGGAACATCTTCTGTCCAAACGACGAGCAAATGCATCAGCACCATGACACTTGAAGGAAATTCAACAAAACACCACAGAAAGCAAGACTGTCATTAAAACTGAGTCAAAGCAGGTGCTTTCTTTTAATCTTAAACATTCCCCATCAGGACCCAAACATCAACAACTAACCCTTTCCTACTGGTGTGTAAATGTGGCAAAATCAAAACTAGTTATCTTTTATTGGCTAAATTACATTTCACAAAGAACAACAAAACTTTAGTCCCAAGAAGCATTAACTAGCTCATAGATGACCACAAAGTTAGAGTTGACATAGACCAAACGTCAAATCTCTTATTTTGATTTCATGGGTCTTTAAAAGTCAACTCGCATAATTTGTTTGCAAATGCCACTTCATTGCAGCAGTTTGAATACACAGGATTAGAGAATGAGATACAGATGATGCTTTTGTAGTAAAGTGTAGCATTTAAAATCATGATATTATATTGTAATTAATGGCAATGTCATTGTTTTGTTCTATTATAGCGCCACCAAATGGTGCAGTTTCATCGTGTTCTCAGAGTGAGTCCATTCATGTGTGTGTCAAATTTGGTGAAAATATCTCATTTTGTTGAGTTATAGACATGAGAGCATAAAAAAATGACCCATGGACGACTTTGATTGGATTTTTTTGCCACTTACTATAAATTTTTGACTAAACTAAACTAATTTTAATTTGCTAATTTGAGTATTAGCATTTAGCCAATGGCCTATGTTTCTAAACTTCCTACGGTGGTTTCATCTCGATCTGTCTAGCAGTTTCGAAGATATTGGCAAATGTTTTTTAAGCGCTAAATCACAACGCTACACAAACAGTAAGGCGAAAGCTAGCATGTTTGATGTCGTTGGACTCGGCAAGGATTCAGGAACCTAAGGAGATGACTTGCGTTAAAATAAGTCAACCGCACCTAGAGATATAAGCATTTGAAAAATAAATTTTACCACTAGGTGGCGCTGGTTCAAAACTTCTCAGGCTCCTTCAGGGAATCTCATTGATGACCCATATCGAGTTTCGTAACGATAAAGAATGTGTTCATAAAATACAGTATTTTAGTACAAAATTAAAAATGGCCGACGTCCAACATGGCTGATATGAAAAAATTAGATATTAGTCGACTCGGCATGATGCCCTGAATCTAACGAGACCACTTTTATGATTTTTGAACAAGTCGTTCAGAAGTTATAAGCAAAAATAGCCCTTTTTCGTATCTCCGGACCAGTAGGTGGCGCTGCGCCGAAACGCAGCATGTCGCCTCAGGTCATGCTTGTGATGACATGTACCAAGTTTTGTCTGAATACGATAAAGCTTTGCGGACAATACAGCCTAAAGTCTGTTTTCACAAGCGCTACGTAAAATTAGTTTGCACGGTATTCGAGAACGGTTCGACGAATCAACTTGAATTCTTGTTGGCATGGTCTGAAGATGATCTGGTTCAATTTTCGTGAAAATCGGAGCAACCGTCTAGGAGGAGTTTGAAAAAGTAGGTTTTTCTGAAAATTATAAATGGCGGAAAGATTTCCATAAGAGAAAATGACGTCATAGTAGGGCTGCACGATTAATTGCAATTTACATGTAATCGCACTTAAATCGAGATGGCTTATCACGATTTTCAAATCGCAAAGGCTGCTTATGCGCAGTTTGTCATTGATGTACGGCTCTGTAAACGCTGCTCCATCTGAAAGCACTGTGGGTTTGAGTCACTTATAACGTGCATTTGAAAAAAACAATACGCGTCAAACATCTTTCCAAAACATGAGAAGCATTTATGAACCTCTTTTTAATAACATGCAACATTTAATAACATGCATTTACTCCAAACTCACTTCATAACGACAGCTGAGCTCCTCCTGCTGTGAGATGATGTGCTTCTTACACAGAATAAGGCAGTCGTGTATTTATAAGTCATTTTTAATCCAAGCGTTTCAATCTTCTGTTTATTCAGCTACAGCGAGATGGATTTAATGGATTGATGCACATTATTGTACTTCTGCAGCAGGGCATATTTAGCATGTTTGCGTGAGAGCGCCCTCTGGCATTCAAATGGGGCAGTATTTACTACCAGTCAGCCGCACTCCACTGACAAGCTGCGCACTAGGGCTGTCAAACGGTTAATCGCGATTAATCGCATCCAAAATAAAAGTTTGTTTTTACATAATACATGTGTGTGTATGGTGTATAATTATTTTCTATATATAAATAAACACACATGCATGTTTATATTTAAGAAATATTTGCATGTATACTATATACTGTGTATATATATTTATATTATATATAATTTATATTATATAAAAATATTGTATATATAAATAACACATTTTCTTAAATATATATATGCATGTGTGTGTATTTATATATAGAAAATAATTATACTGCGTACACAGACATGTATTATGTAAAAACAAACTTTTATTTTGGATGCGATTAATCACGATTAATCGTTTGACAGCCCTACTGCGCTTCAAAATAATCGCATTAAATAATTGCTATTAATCGTGCAGCCCTACGTCATAGGGTGCAATCGAATCGGCTTGATCCACGTAATCAGAGGAAGCAAGATTTTTGTTCAAAAGGTATTAACATAAACATGAGAGAAACTTTGAACCAGTGGCGCTGGGTATGAAAAGTGGGTATGCGCTATATGCAGCGCATAGGGACGTAGCACCATAAGGGCGCCAAAGCGATGGTAAAAAAAATTGAAAAAAAAATTGAAATTATTTTTTGGGTATTTTCTGTAGCTGCTGTTGTGCGTTTCTAAATCATTTCTGAATTTCCTCAATGTTATATAACATTTTAGAGGACTAACAGGCTAGAGTAGGCACCCTCATAAGATTCAATCATAGAATTTTGACATGGGGGCGGGTGGGCGGGGCGCCGTGAGCGCTGAGCGAGTAGTGCGAGGTGAGTAGTGAGTTGTCGTCAAAAAATATGGATAAAGCAAAAAAGCTGCCGGGGGCTAAAAATAGAAAAAGAAAGAGGGAAAATGGAAAAGGAGATGGCATGTCAAGGGATGCAAAAGCAGCTAAATAAGTGGATGGTGAAAGGCAACATGTAGGATGTTTCTTTATTGGAATCTGATCATCTGTTCCAAATTTAACACGCGGAAGCTTTGGTTTCCGCATAGGGTCCAGGCACTTGTTGTGTTACAGCCATGGAGAGCACAGTAAGCAGCGCTCTAAAGTGTGGCTGAAAAAGCCCGGTGAAACTTTAAATAACCATTAAATCAAAATAAAATGTTACTCTTATCTGTGAAATAAGCATGTGATGCGTTTCAACTCCACCACTCAAATAATCAGAATCGAGAATCGTTCAGAACCGGAATCAAAAGGAAGAATGAGAATCTGAATTGGAATCAGAATTGTTACAATCAAAACGATGCCCAACCCTAATTGTTACATAAACTACATTATAGTTAACAGAGAGGGTTCTAAAGGATCTTTGTAGGCTTACTTTTGCATTTTAAGGCATTATGTCGCATTGGTTATAATGATAATGTTTGCCAATTTGCAACTGTTTACTATTTGTTAACACTGTTTAAAAAAAAATTATATATATATATATATATATATATATATATATATATATATATATATATATATATATATATATATATATATATATATATATGGGGGGGGGGTAATTGTTGCTGCATACCCCTCTGACACTGGGTAGCTGCGTCCCTGCTTTGGACAGTTGGTGGCGCTAGAGGGATTGAGTTAGAGACTCCAAATTTGCTATGGTGACAGTTCAGACTGTCCTCTATCAGTGTGCCAAACTTCATAACTTTTCAGAAAAAAACAGAAGAATAATAAGAACGCCAAAGATTTCAAGAGGTGCCCGCGCCCTTTCAGGGCTTGGCCCCAAAACTAACAGCATGCGTGACATGAGGGTAACAAATATTTACTGTATGTCATATAGAAGTGAAACAAGCACAACGCTATTGTAGTTTCTTCAGTAACGAACAACTGATCTCAGTTCTTCTTTACACATAACAATAACTAGGCTATTATTAAAACAGAATAAATAAATAAAAATTGGCACACGTGGTATTCGGACGATGCTTCAAAGCGACATGACGTCATCCTGTACTACTTGTTTTCCCTTTGTAGCCTATATATGGCGGCAAAAGGCGCGTCTGAAAAAACTGTCAAAGAATCATGTAAACATCATAGCATCATTTCACTTGGCTCTATGTACATTTCAAGTCACAGTCAGACCAATTTACATTTCACCTTACACTAAACATATTCAACAGAACAGACAAGAACAGGCTAGGCTACTAACTTATGAATGATGCCCACGCCAAATACATCATGCCCGACACACGTGGCAACCAACCACTAAAACAAAAAGTTTCGCTAAGAATATTCCCAATGTAGTGTCGTGAATACATTGGCGCTAAAATTAATACATTTTAATTCTCCCGCGCAAAAAAAGTCTAAAACAATACAATGCTGTAAACCCATGTGCGTGAGCTTGAAAATTGCGCCTAAAAACACCGCAGACTTTTTACTGTCGGTTTTTGAAAATACAGGATTCAAACGAGAACTATAACAACAGTAACTCAAGTAATACACGTGTAAGTTACCGTCAGATACGTGAAGTAAGTTGGAGTACAAAATCAAGCACTTACCTCTTCACGTGCGCAGAGTAGAAGATTGTGTGACTGAAACTGAGAGAGAGAGAGAGAGAGAGAGAGAGAGAGAGAGAGAGAGAGAGAGAGAGAGAGAGAGAGGAGCACGCAGTCACGCAGTCACGCAGTCTCTCTTATGATGGTGAGAGTACAACACTTTTAATAGTACTTCCTTACCATTTTTATTATTTAAATTTTAAGGAATAGGACTAAAACTTTTTATCTTCCTGAGACCCAGAAAAAAAGTTTTTTTTTACTGTATTATTTTTTTCATGCCATTAAATTGTTTCGAGCATAAGAAACAAATGAAA
Organism: Scardinius erythrophthalmus; assembly: GCF_964197995.2. NCBI lineage: Eukaryota > Metazoa > Chordata > Actinopteri > Cypriniformes > Leuciscidae > Scardinius > Scardinius erythrophthalmus. Next base: position 33,636,178 of record NC_138241.1, read on the forward strand.
AAAGAAAACATTTTTGAAAAAAAAACCTATATTTTTTTCATATGTTATGCTATGTCCTCTGCAAGTTGTTAAAAAATGACATGTATAGACAAAAACAATGGGGTTTGTTTTTTATTCACCAATCAATTTTTAGGTTTCAGGATTTTTTTTATCAAACTTTGTATGAAGATGATTTTCAACTATGTTAAGAAAGATACAAAGGAATTAATTGATAACATATTTTATGCAATATATGGGTAAAATGGCAATAAATGGGTAATCCCATTCAATTATATTCATCTAATTGCATATTAATGTGTTCTTGGGGCAACATGAAAAAATAACTAATAATGGGAGTAATAATTGGCAACAATTTCATAATAATACCTGATATTTAAGAATATTGATATATAAATTCTTTCCCTATCACTTCTTGTGTCTCTCAAAATGCCTGATAAACATGCTTTAAGTCCTGGTGTACGTTTATGAAATCAATGCCCTGTTCTGTAACAGATTATTTATAAATAAATAAATGCCTGAGTTGGAATGGAGATTGAAGATAGCAACTAAAAAGCAGCGCAAGTGTCCAGAATATATGACTGATAATAAAGCATCCAATGAGGTTCATTGAGAGAACTCATTCCTGAAATCTACACAGATTCAAAACTCTCTTACATTTGAGTTTTTTAATGTTATTTCAGTTTAATTGACTTTATTATTTCTAAATGATTACATATGTACAACATTTAAGTGTGTATAAGTTAAAGTCGGCTTGAAACGGCTTGTCGAACAAGAAGGGCGCCAGTAAACAGAGAAGAGAAGAGATGTCACTGCAAGAGAGAGGGGAAGTTATTTTGATTCAAGATTATGAGGGCCCATGAATAAAAATTATGTCAAAAAATAATTTATAATAAATAATGCAATATTCCATAAAAATACAAACTGTCAAAATAATGATTTCATGGTGACTAAATCTCTGAACACAAATAATTATTCCTTCCTATCAGATACTGATCATCTGTTAACTGAAGTGAAATACAAACTGCACATTTGCACACAAATATGAAATCCAGATATTCATTAAATACATTCTTCTGTAAAATCTAGATGTGTTTCTATCTCTCAGCGAACTGAAAGCAATGTGTTTCTTTAGACATCTACCCTCTCTCTCTCTCTCTCTCTCTCTCTCTCTCTCTCTCTCTCTCTCTCTCTCTCTCTCTCTCTCATCATGAATGAGTTGACAGTGACAAACATCTGCTGTTTGTTGTAGTGTGGACATGCACTCCTTCCATGTGAGATTCCACAGCTCCCATCAGAACACAGCTGCACTTACAGACTTTGCCAGAGGAGCTCACAATGTCTAATTTTCAAGGACATGTTTTGTGCTACAGTTTTAGTTTTCTGCCACTATCATGTGCTGAAGAAGTTTGAAGTTTTCAAAACTGAACTCAGATTGCAAAATTACATGTTCAATAATTGCTATTATTTTATCTTTGCACCCTGGCACTAAAAATACGGCAAGCATTATTTAAAACTAAAAGTCTTCCTACGTGAATAACGCATGACATAATATGGAAGAATTCCATGACCTATGCTGCAAATGTCCATTTGAAATCAACATGACTTCAATACTGATATTTTTACACTCAATACACATTCATGGTCTTATTTTGCATGATTCCTCAGTGGATATTATTGTAAAGAGAGTGTTTGACATAATCTTTCAACAACGTAACGTTGATTAAATTTAGTCACCGTTTTAATAAAATCACTATGAGGTCTGGCTCCATTCTTGTTTACAAACAGGAACTTTTCATGATACACTCAATTCTAAATGTGCAAAAATACAGGGATTTACGCAATGCAGTTTCATGTTTTAGACCCACTGTGTAATTAAAATACAATTTAACAGACGAGTCCAGTAAACAAGTTGGTGTTCATTCTCAAAGCACTTTAAATGCATTCTGTCTTGTTTACGTCTGTAGGTTGGGTCTTGTGTCAGAAGAATTTGTATGTTTAAAATAGAACTGGCAAGCGTTTTGTATTCTTTTGGGCTGCCGCTTGAATGTAACCACAAGGTTAGACTCTGTTTGCACTTATACAGCCCGACCGCTTCCACCTACACCCTGTCTAGTCTAAAACCAGCCGTGGTTTGAGTGAGACAGTCCCTCCATGGATATGAGGTTTAACAAGTAAACATCCAGAGAAAGTGAGAGGAGACAAAAACAAGCACTTCTTGGGCAATAAAACTCAGAAGGACAACTGTTTGATACCATCGGCTTTAAAATGAGTGCAACAAACTTGTCGCATTTAGACTGATGGCAAAGAGGCTTCACCGCTATACACTGCCTCCATTCAGTCATAACCCAGACAGCGACAACACATGTGTCGGCCCAGATCCGGCCCACATCTGGTGCGTGTGGAATCCACGTGTACCAGATCAATTCACACCGATCCAGGAGATGAAGGGTGAATGAAATGACTCCGTGATTGTGCCGTTCACTGGGATCATAAGCTCTGTTTGCTCCAGGATGAGTGTTAGGGAAATTCAAATAATGTAAGTCACTTTGGATGGAAATAATCTGTTAAAAAACAAGCAATTGTTATGAAAGAAAATAGAATGTTTTAAGGATAAATATGAGTCATCATCTTTATGAAATAAAATTACTGACACTATTTTTCTAAGGTCAGTTGATCTGGAAAGAGGGGTGCTGCAAAAGAAAGCTGGATTCAATCATTAAAAAGTATATCATGATAAAGAATCACCCAGCTTTAAAACAATCACGTTTTGTTGCTTTGCAGCCTGAAATAAAGACGCAGACGGACACAGTTTTTGTTTTATCCAGCTGTATTTACTCAACTTATAACATCCAAGTGAAAGATATAACACCAACATGTCAGAAAAAAAACAGAACAGAATCACTGAGTTGGAAAAAGTCCACAAACGGTCACCATCAAATTGAACTGAACTTGAGCCGTTCTGTGAAGAAGAGAGTCTAGATGTGCGTATACCATATACGACATATACCAACAGATTAAAGGCTGTAATTAGAGCAAAAAGTGGTTCAACAAAATACTGACACAATTAGTTGGGGGCCTTAAGCACATTTTCGCGCAAATTCATCTAAAAGCGCCAAATTTGGCACAGATGTAGCTCAGGTCATACTGAAATGATTTAGCTAGGGCGCCGGAGCCAGCGACCCTCGGGGCCAAGATGGCGGCCAAATCCAATATGGCCGCCGCCCGAAAAGGGTTCCGGCTTTAACTTTTGAACCACATGAGTTACAAATACAAACTTGATATGTTTTTCAGCTTAATTGATCATGAGAAACACATAGGAATGTTTATATTTATGACCCAGTATATCTGTACCCCTCGATCCTCCAATTCCAATATGGCCACTGTCCAAAAAAGCAGTTTGGGCTGTAGTATGGGGCCTTACACACCATTGTTCGCGCAAATGCATCTACAAGCACCAAATTTGGCACAGATGTAGCTGAGGGGATACTGAAATGATTTAGCCAGGGCGCCCGAGCCAATGGTCCCTGAGACCAAGATGGCGGCCAAATCCAATATGGCCGCCGCCTGAAAGGGTTTCGGCTATAGCTTTTGAGCCAGATGAGATACAAATACAAACTTGATGTCTATTTTACCTTCTTTGGCCATGGGAAACCCATAGGAATACTTACATTTATGATTGGGTATATCAGGACCCCCCAAATTCCCTAAATTCAATATGGCTGCTGTCCGAAAAACGGTTTTGGCTACAAATTTTGAACAAAATGCGCTACAAATGAGGATGTGGTGTCTATTTTATGTTTATTGACCACAGGAAGTCCATTGGCATATTTATATTTATGCTTGTGTAAGTCTGGAACCTGTATTCTTTTCAAGACTGTGGTTGAAAATCCTTTTTTTTACCACAACTTTGAAGGTTATTCTAAATGTTGATTCATTTCCTTATAAAAGTAAATGGTTTTCAGTTTTCCACAGGTGAATACATTTCAAAGTGTAATCATATAAGAAAGAATAAGACACAATTATTATTGCAAGGCAATATTAAAATAATAATATAGTCAATTTTTCCAAAACTCTTAAAGGTTTGCTTAGCATAACAAAAAAACAGCAATAACATAAACAGTGAATTATCATTATCACTCACAATCACCGGATCTCTCATTGTCTTCACCATCATTGTTTGTACAAGCACCCTCACATGCACATATAGAAATGCAACGAACTCCAGCTTTACAGCACTTACAGTGCCCTCTACATGCTGTCTTGCAGCCACAGTGGAGGAGAATGGTGCAGGCTTTACTGGCGTCGCCGAGATTAGTCCAGTAAGGTTCCCAAGTCTTGCTCGTAGAGTCCCGAAACCATCCCCATGCATTAAACTCTGGGATATCTTGCTGGACAGCGGTTGCCTGATTCCAGTAGAAGCTGGCCTTCAGCAGTGCTCTTTTGATGTGCTGAATCAATGCAGCTTGGGTGGGTGGCAGGTTTTCGAGAGACTTGGTACCATTCGAGAAAGGGTGATGTCTAGCTTCATCTACACGGCTGGAACCACAGGTCTTGCTGTACATGATGAGCTCATGTGACAGATTCATAGCTCATGGTCCAAATGGTCCGGCCAACTACTGAAAAAACATTCCATACTACGTTAACACCAGTATTGCTGGGTTTGTGAGGTCACACATGAGCTATGAATCTGTCACGTGATTGGATATTGTGTTTGACACATATCCAGAGGAGAACCTCAAAACACAAACTCACCAACGCAGAGGAACCGGATCAAGAACTAAAGTACATAGGAGAACTCCAATTCCAAAACGTAACTGGATATATCTATTATATACATTATATACTGGATATATTGTTATATATCTAACTATTTGGATAAATCAGTGAAGAGATAACCAAGCATTACATGTCAGGTAAACTCCTCCTTTCCACCAAGAAAGATGCTGTACTCTCCAACAGACCAGGGTATGACATGTCTGCCCTTCAGCCTTGTAATCATCCAGAAGCACTAGAATAATCCTGCATCTTGCACATGCTGGGGCCAATGGCCATAAAAAGGCATTTGTCCAGACTGTCGACAGCGATGTTGTCATCCTTGCCATCCGCTTCTTCAACACACTCGGCCTCACAGAGCTCTGGATCGGCTTTGCAGGTGGAAAAAACTATAGGGACATTCCTGCTCATGAAATCAGCAAGGATCTTGGTCCCCAGAAGTCACTAGCCTTACCACTCTTCCACGCTTTAACAGGCTGTGACACAACCTCAGCCTTCCTGTGCCATGGGAAAAAGAGTGCATGGGTAGCTTGGGAGGCAACACCAGATCTCACAGAATCTCTGGTTACCCTCACCTTGGAGCCTGAACAGATCAACAATGACGTCCATGTCCAAAGACTGGAGCGTATGGTCGTCATCATGTACAGCAAGAGCTGTGGTTCCAGCCGTGTAGATGAAGCTAGACATCACCTTTTCTCGAATGGTACCAAGTCTCTCGAGAACCTGCCACCCACCCAAGCTGCATTGATTCAGCACATCAAAAGAGCACTGCTGCAGGCCAGCTTCTACTGGAATCAGGCAACCGCTGTCCAGCAAGATATCCTAGAGTTCAATGAATGGGGATGGTATCGGGACTCTACGAGCAAGACTTGGGAACCTTACTGGACTAATCTCGGCGACGCCAGTAAAGCCTGCACCATTCTCCTCCACTGTGGCTGCAAGACAGCATGTAGAGGGCACTGTAAGTGCTGTAAAGCCGGAGTTCGTTGCACTTCTATATGTGCATGTGAGGGTGCTTGTACAAACAATGATGGTGAAGACAATGAGAGATCCAGTGATTGTGAGTGAAATGATAATTCATGTGAGAGACTGTTGTTTTTTTTTTTTTTATTGCTGTTTTTTTTTTGTTATGCTAAGCAAACCTTTTGGAAGCAAAAGAGTTTTGGAAAAATTGACTATATTATTATTTTAACAATTTGATATAATATAAATATTGCCTTGCAATAATACTTGTCTTATTCTTTCTTATATGATTACACTTTGAAATGTATTCACCTGTGGTAAACTGAAAACCATTTCACTTTTATAAGGAAATGAATCAACATTGAGAATAACCTTCAAAGTTGTGGTAAAAAAAAAGGATTTTCAACCAGTCTTGAAAAGAATACAGGTTCCAGACTTACACAAGCATAAATATAAATATGCCAATGGACTTCCTGTGGTCAATAAACATAAAATAGACACCACATCCTCATTTGTAGCGCATTTGGTTCAAAATTTGTAGCCAAAACCGTTTTTCGGACAGCAGCCATATTGAATTTAGGGAATTTGGGGGGTCCTGATATACCCAATCATAAATGTAAGTATTCCTATGGGTTTCCCATGGCCAAAGAAGGTAAAATAGACATCAAGTTTGTATTTGTATCTCATCTGGCTCAAAAGCTATAGCCGAAACCCTTTCAGGCGGCGGCCATATTGGATTTGGCCGCCATCTTGGTCTCAGGGACCATTGGCTCGGGCGCCCTGGCTAAATCATTTCAGTATCCCCTCAGCTACATCTGCGCCAAATTTGGTGCTTGTAGATGCATTTGCGCGAACAATGGTGTGTAAGGCCCCATACTACAGCCCAAACTGCTTTTTTGGACAGTGGCCATATTGGAATTGGAGGATCGAGGGGTACAGATATACTGGGTCATAAATATAAACATTCCTATGTGTTTCTCATGATCAATTAAGCTGAAAAACATATCAAGTTTGTATTTGTAACTCATGTGGTTCAAAAGTTAAAGCCGGAACCCTTTTCGGGCGGCGGCCATATTGGATTTGGCCGCCATCTTGGCCCCAAAGGTCGCTGGCTCCGGCGCCCTAGCTAAATCATTTCGGTATGACCTGAGCTACATCTGTGCCAAATTTGGCGCTTTTAGATGAATTTGCACGAAATTACCTATTTATGTGCTTAAGGCCCCCAACTAAATGGGATAATCCTTTTTCCAACTCAATGATTCTGTTTTTATATTTTATTTTATTTTTTTCTGGCATGTTGGTGTTATATCTTTCACTTTTATGTTATAATTTGCACTGAATGAATACAGCTATAAAAAAAACTGTCTTCATTTCAGGCTTCAAAGCAACACAATTAGATTATTTTAATGGGGGGTGATTCTTTTCCATACCCACTGTGTGTGTGTATATATATATATATATATATACAGTACTGTGCAAAAGTCTAGGCATGTTAATACCCCCCCCCCCCCCCCCCATAAAAAAAATGTTTTAAGTCAGTTATTTATATCTTTTGCTGTAGTGTGTCAGTAGGAAATATCAGTTCACATTTCCAAACATTAATTTTGCCATTAATTGTAATAATCCAGTGAGATTTGTGTAAAATAAATCCAGAAGAACTGCGGGAACATCTCTGAGACGCTTGAAGAAACCTTCCTGCAAAGCTACAGTACTGTGAAAAGTACTGGCACTTGTGTTAAAATGCTGTAAAGTGAGAATGCTTTCAAAAATAAAATCACAAATTGAATTTATTTATGATTTAACTTCTATTAACTAATTCAAATCAATATATGGTGTAACGACCCTTTGCGTTTAAAACGGCTTTTGTCCAGGTACACTTACGCATATAGTTCTTCAGGAAGCGAAGGTTTCTTCAAGCGTCTCGGAGACGTTCCCGCAGTTCTTCTGGATTTAGTCTGTCTCAGTTTCTTCTGTTTCTTCATGTAATCACAGACGGACTCGATGATGGTGAGATCAGATCATACCGGCTGTTGTCAGACTCCTTGTGCATACACAAATCTCACTGGATTATTACAGTTAAAAAAGACATTCAAAAAGAATGTTTGGAAATGTAAACTGATATTTCCTACTGACACACTACAGCAAAAGATATAAATAACTGACTTAAAAAAAAAATTGGGGGGATATAAACATGCCTAAGACTTTTGCACAGTACTGTGTATATATAGTCATTCACCCCAAAATTACATCTTTTGAATATCTGTGCCATGCATGGAGCTTTGTTTAGGAGTTGTAAATGAATTTCTGACTTTGGATGTGGAGCTCTTACGTGCCCAAAGGCACATTGAATCGTGACGTATATACCTGGCAGGACAGAGGAACAGGAGCTGAGCACATGGCAGGGCAGCAGTCTCTGTGTCATGCGAAATGAAATCAGAGCCGCTCGGTCACCCCTCGGCCTGTGTCTACTTAGAGGACATATTTAAACCAGAACACACTACGCCTGAATGACAATGCGTTAAAAATGCCTTAGCAACTCTAAAAAGATCTTGGAGACACCCCAAACATCTTACAAACTCTAGGAAATGCATATCAAAACCTGCCAACCTAACTGACCACAATACCACTCACATTTTCTTGAGAAAATGTAACAAACATTCATACTGTGGTACTGCTGTTTACCCAGCATGCTTTGTGGTTGTGCTCATATAAGAAGGAGTTTGAGCTGATTGCTTGCTAGGAATATAAAGGTGTGTAAAACAGGTTTAGGTGGTGCGTTCATAGTTGATTTGTATTTGCAGATAAAGAGAAAGAGAAAATTTGCATGTTATAATGTTACCATTTTCAAGATTTATAGTTCAATTATAAATTAAATGACATTGCAGCTCATCATAAATCCAGCAGGTGCCTAGGAATAAATAAACAAATTATCTAATAAAACTAGATGAATCCAGCTCACTGCTATAGCTTACAAGTTTCGGTCATGAGACATTGTTTTCCTAGATTTATAGCCTAAATGTGTAGTGCCTGCTCGCTGACCATGTTATTCCTACTTCTATTATGCTGTTTGTACTTTTTTACTTCAGAGTTACTTCATGCTGTAGCACAAAATTATTAACACAATTCTAAATGATCAGATAGAATTTGTGGTGCAATTATTAAATTATCTATTAAAATTTGCATTCATTTGAATTTAATAGCATTGAAATGTAATTGATTAATAGTTCTGGACAGGTATTTGTAAAATCTGATTAAATCCAGAATGTCAACAGAAATTTACAAACCGGAACGAAAGCATTGTCAGATAAAAATGTTTACTCAGACAAGATTAGTAAAACTAGCAGATCTCACAGATCTCACATATAGGAGAAAGCACACAAGCATGAAGCGGACCATTCCTACATCAATGATTGTTATCTCCAGGCATGACCAGGGTCTTCCTGCTGAACCTTCTGAGGGAGGAGTATCCTTACATCCACTCAAAACACACCATGCTCCATTGTCCTCATCCCACTATCACCTGAGGCACAGCAGCCAAAGACAACAAGAGGAAACTTGGTGCAACAACCCACTGACCCATGCTCAGACAGCCTGGTGAACCAGCGGACAACATATCATCCAGGCTCAAAGAACCTACTGGGCCATCTGATAAAATCAAAAATCAGACATCAAATCGTTTAGAAAAGAATCAGCACTCCTCTTTCGCACCATGGGCCCTATCATACACCGGTGCAATGCAGCGCCAGGCGCGACGCAAGAGTTTTTTGCTAGTTTCAGCCCGACGCAGTTATCATTTTCACGTCCTGCATCACGTTGTTTAAATAGCAAATGCATTTGCACCCATTTGTGCGCCCATGGGATTGCTGGTCTGAGAACGAGGTGTGTTCAGGCGCATTGTTGGCGCGTTGCTATTTTGAAACCGACTGAAATCTGGTCTAAAGTCAATGGCGCAGAATTTTTATTTTTATTTAAAGAGCGCGTTAGTAATGTGCGCCTATAGGTGGGTCCACAACGCAGTACACTCTGCTTATTACACACACAGGGACGCGCAACAGCACACAAGACTAGCCAAATATTAAAAATAAAAGGATTACAATGTAAAAGATTAATATTGTGTACATAAAGATATGGTGGAATCCGGCTTGTCCCGTAGATAGTCTGCTTGCGCTCTTTAACCTCGCGCACGAGTTTCCTCTCTTCCGTTCAGTCTTTCCACTTGCAAATTCCACCCTGTAAATAGCGAATCTGCCATGGCGTGAGTGCAACTGGCTTTTAAAGGGAATGTGAGATGAGACTCTGATTGGTTTATTGCACGTTACGCCCAAAACACACCCATTACTCATTAAGAGAATAGGAACAACCCTTTTAGACCATGCACCGGGAGCGCCGACCATTTTTCCCGTCGCTAAGCTAGCAAAAGTGGATTCGGACACGGCCTAAGTGCACTTGCGTCGTGAGCTTTAGACAATGCGCTTAGATCATTAAAATATGGCCTGATGACTTCATCAAAAAACACAAACTCATGTCCATTCACGTCCAGTTCTCTCTACAAAAAAATATATATTTTCCTCCTCAGTATTTTTATCTTGTTTTCCAATACAAATATCTAAACATTCTTAAATCAAAACAAAGACTTTAACATGAAAAGCAACATATTTTGTTTTGTTTCACACGTTTACTTGAAAAGCAAAATAACATAAAATATCAAGGCTGCATCCAAAATCACACTTCCCTATACCTGTCAACACTCCCGTTTTCCCCGGGAGTCTCCCGTATTTCACACCCATCTCCCGCCCCCCTCCCGTTTTGTTATTTCTCCCGTGAAACTCCCGTTATTTGTATCGCCCAAACGTCGTTATATGAATAATCACATCAATATATTATTCCAAGGTTGTCCAGTTGCCAGATCTTGTATGAAACCCATCCTACTCGCGCAATCACGTCATACAAATTTCAACCCATTTGTGAGCTCAACCTGGCAACCTACAACCCAGTTGTGCCGTCGATATCTGCGCAGGTAGTAGACGCGGGAAGTTGAATAAGCGTTACTGGTAGAAATGGGAAAAGACTGCGTGTTAAGTAAATATTTAACTCAATTAACGCAGCATCCATTTTTTTCTGTTATCCTTTGGCTGCATGGCGTTACATTATACGATGCGCTTTTATTTATGCTAATGCTTTTAAACCATTCAAGCCATATCTTAGGCTAGGCTACTTATTTTATAAAATTTTAAAAGCGGAAAGCGCATCACTCATTCCTGGGAATACATTTGACATTGTAGCCTGACCTTGACGGAAGTAAATATCCTACGCCAAAAGTAGGCTAGGCTACCAGAGAAAAACTCTCAGCTGTGCTCAGATTTGTAAACCGTAGGCTATAGGCCTACAGTTGCTTTGGTTTTTCAATCCATACCCGTTTCGCCCCGTGGCTCAAAAGGGACACAACAAAAATAGGGACACACGAGAAAGCCAAAATAGAATGCAAAATGTATTAACAAAATAGAACTATACAGAAAAAAAAAACAAAAAAAAAACACGTACAATGGTGACAGTGAACAAATTCACGATCCGTGCACGCTTTCGCAGACGTTGTTTTGTAAATCGTTCTTTCGCAATACTTGTATGTAATATTCAGTTACTGTTAAAATTTTTGAAATACTGTTCCAATAGGTGAAGTTACACAACAATATACTGATTGATTAACAATATTTGGATGTAATATTCAGTTCCAGTGAAAACCTGTTCCAGTTAATGGAGTAGGCTATACACAGGTGATGTGTAATATTCAGTAGGCCTATCAGTAAACTCCACCCGCTGGAACAGTTTCTTACAGTAACTGAATATTACACAACATTACCTGTTCAGTTTTGAAAACTGTAGCCTACTCACAGATTTGTGGCCTATACCTTATTTTAGAAATCTTTTTTTCTGTATATTGATTTGTTGTGTATTGTTAAGATGAATACAACTGTCTTAACTGAATTTTTTCTATGATTTGGCGATGGGGTGTGTAATGCATAGATGACATGAAACCGCATGTGGTAGAACTGAAACCCCCCCAGGTCTCCTGTATTTTGGTACCCAAATGTTGACAGGTGTATGTGACAAAAGAACTATGTCCAAATTCACAGTATGCAACTCATAAAAGAGTATACAAAATTAAGCGTGTTTATGCCTTGAACATTGGTGGGGTGAGGTTCTTTTTTTGGGGGGTGGATTAAAAGAATTACAGTTTTTCTCGATTGCTTAAACACTATAACCAGGCTTTTGAACAAAAATTTCAAAACCATAACGCCATTTATCAAAAAGCACACCCATTTCACTAAACTATAAACACTATTCCCTGTTTTGACACATGAGTCAGATTTGACGAACTTTCACTGCAAAACTCTACACACAAATCCCTTAATTTCTCATTGCCTTGACCATGTTGTCATGTATAAAGCACTAGCATTCAATATTGTTCACTCAAGTCAGCACAGCTTCAGCTCAGTTAGCACACAATTACCCAGGTGGAAACACTAAGAGTCAAAATTTAACACACATCAATCAGAACCTTCAATAGATAAAAGGGCCCAAATCAGTTTATTGCGTTTTGGAACAATGGATCCAGAAAGACATGAAGGAAGAGGGATAAGAATGAGGAGGAGGAAGGGCAAGGACAAGAAGACAAGCAGTCTCAGATGAAATTCAAGCCACTCTAGTTGCCCATGTCTTTATCAATGGTTTGACTATGAGGGAGGCTGGGCTACGAGTAAGGCCAAATTTGAGTCGCTTTACCGTCGCCTCGAGAGCCTTCAGGGAGGAGTGGTGGCAAACAAAATCACTGAATAAGAGACAAACATTTCCAATAGTCTTTGATGAGGTGTATTTTCTTGCAAGAAAAGGCCAGCAGTCATACAGTCACACAGTGTGGCTGCAGAGTGTGACAGTGAAGGGAGGGCATCCTTTCTCCTTTATAGTCTTGACTACCAGAATGTTATCTTTCTAGGCAAATGATGGTATTTCAACCATATGTGGAACATTCATAGACGTGTTCATCATATTGTATCCTTGAGTGGAGGCCCTCCTGTCACGTCCAACACTCTTTACCAGTCCAAAACAATTCGAATTCCATATTAGAATATGGTTTGTGTGTGCTCTTTTACTGTCATATGTTGGTCACACACATCTTACTGTAAGTAAATATAAATAAAAAAAATAGAGGAGAGAGTAAAAAAAAGAGTAAAAAAAAAAAAAGAGTAAACCAGTAAAAAAAAATATTTTTGTGTGTGTGTTTTCTGTGTATGAATAAAAATGTGCCAATGTATCCACTGGTTGTGTCTTTTGTGTTCATCATGTGAAAAGGTTTGTGAGGGGGGAACTACAAGCAACATAACTTACCAGTTTTGGAAATGTTGTTTTGAATTTATTGCACCAGTGTGTTAGACTATGTTGTAGTGTGTGTGATTTTGAGGGCTTGTGTGTCCTGTCTGAGGGCAAAGTTTGGTTTTTCAGCAAGAGTGAATGGTTTTGAGTGTAGAGCTTCATTTTGACCTGAAAATAGGATGTTTGGGGAATTGGGTGAGACGTTATGGATTTGTGTTTATAGTTTTGAGAATACGAGGCATAGTTTCAAGAAATGTGTTTAAGCAATCGAGAAAAACTGTAAAAAGGATTTAAGGGAATAAAGAAGAAACGGATGAGTTATAGGTCTAATAGGTGTGAACTAATCAATTTAAACTATTTGTAAATAATATTTTATTTTAAAATATGCACACATGCAATCTTATTCGTATGTCTAATATGTCAAAAACAAAACGTTTCTGGTCACTTTACATTCAGTTATGCATTGCATGAATCATGTGTATGATACCATATTTTCACTTTAAAATGGCAACATTTGATAAAGTTCAATAGTTTTCATCACTGGATATTACTGCGGGTCGTTTAACATTTCCTTCGTAGAACAGCTGGCAAATATTAAATGTTTAGTTACTTACATCTTACCATGCACACTTTCACCATTAAAAATAAAGCATCACATTTGACTTCGCATTTATCAACAGTAAAGCCCGCTTTCTTTGATTTGATTGGCCATCTCTATCATTTTGACATCGACGAGCACTGTTAGATCGGCTGAGACAGAGCAGCCTAAAATGTTTTAGAACTTTTTGTCATAAAATTTTTTTTTTTTTTTTGCAGCAATACTTCTGCTAACCTCCATTCCTTGATTAGTGTCGATATTAGAAAGACCTTTGTGAGGTAAAAACAAAACTATAGCTTCATATCTGCTTTCCTCTATGCAGCTTATAAGAAAAGATGATGGGAAAGGATGATTTGATTTGAGTTCTGACGTAATACAGACTAGACAAGGCAAAATGGGGAGATAAAGTGGTAGAAATAAGGTCTCAGCAGTAAAATCACATGCAGAATCAAGTTGCAAATAAGGCATGATAAACACACAACATCATTGACTTTAAGTCTAACGTCAATAGATCACATGACTTTTGCCCTTTAGGCCAATTCACCAGAGAAACACAACAGCCTGACTCTTAGGTTAGTCTTATGACCTTCCATTTAAACCACCCACGTCAGAAATGATTAAACATTCTTCATGCAACATCCGTATTGACATAGTGAAGATGCTTTTAAAGTTGCATCCACTGCAGATGAAGGGGGTGTTGTACAATAATATGAGTCAGTGTCTTCAGTCAGAACCTAACTATGGTTTTCTCTGATTCTCCTCTGAACTCTGGCAACAACAAGGCATTTTCACCCACAGAACTTGATATTTGCCCTTTTTCGGAACATTAAACAGATATTTGTGTGTGAAAATCCCAGTAGATCAGCCGTTTCTGAAACACTGATCTCACTGATCCGTCTGGCAACAACAACCATGACACATTCTCATGCTCAGTTTGAACACATTCTAGATGCTCATGAGTTTCTTCAGACGGCTCACTCTTTCTCACACAATTACGCATAAACTGTGTTGCTTCGTTGCAAATGAGTTTGAAAGGTGATTGAAAACCTAAAACCTTAGTTTGAATGAAATGCAATGTCTCAAATCATCTTTTCATGGATTTTGTCAGTAAGAGGGATCAGCACCAATCTTGATTGACATTGAGATTATGTGAGATTATTAGAAGAAAAAAAACACACTTTGTAATAAAACCTCAGATAAACTTTGTTCAAAATGGAAAGCACATGCTGGTTTTGTAGTGCAGTTTGCTTGAAACATCAATGTTTAATATTATTATAATTTAAAAACATTGTACACTAATGAAAATTTGATGCAAATTTGTATCGTCATCCTTATGTTAATCTGGACTAGTTGCCCTGTCCGCACTGTTGGCAGTCCAGATGACCTAAGAAACAAGGCCTACACAAACTTTGGAAACTTTTACAGACCTTTATTCAGAAGCGTGCTCTTTGCCTCATGACTGGACACAGTGTGCCGGCTGTTCTGAAACTCATTAGAAACGACACTTTGGAAAATCGTGCAGAGATGTATTCAGGAGCATCTGGCTTTTATTTAATTAGTTGTGGGATGGTATGAATTACTGACAAGACCCCCCACTTTGGGTCAAATATGAGCCCCATTGATGTTCCTAAAGAAAATCTTGTTACAATGAAACTAAAAATCCAACTTAAGCAAAAAAGCCTTTAAGTGTATTATGAATAAAAGACGCATTAGAGAACAATATGTGATATTTATATTTACATTTATGCATTTGGCAGAAGCGACTTACATTGCATTTCAAGGTACACATTTACTTTCTTATCAGTTCAATATTTAAAGGCATGATACATTTAAAAAAATGTCAAATATTTTTGGGTTTATATTATAGAGCTGGGGAAAAGTAGCACGTATTCTGCAGTTAACACTGGTGGTTGAATGCGTTAAAAATAACATAAAATGCATCATGCATTTTTCACTTCTTGAGGCTATGATTATATTTTTCCACACTTTCTGCAGCTAGTGTTATATTTTATTTTATATTATGGGTGTACTGTGTACTTTATACACACACACACACACACACATATATATATATATATATATATATATATATATATATATATATATATATATATATATATATATATATATATCTCCCATTTCAGCAGATCCCCCCAAAAAAAGTGGTACGGTACGGTTCGGAATTCAGACTACCATTCACAACGTCTGACAATGGAAACAGCAAAAATTGCTGAACAAACACTGAACAAAACTATACTAACAATACACAGTGCCATACCCTTCGGTGGAAACGAGGCATTAGTAGCGTTTAATGTTTAGCTATGTTAATTTAGAAGAGTTTCTAAATTAACATAGTGTGATGGCCCAAACCACACAGGATGAATAACAGGCAAGGCAGGGTAACAGCCAGCAATGGTAATACCGCATACAAGCCTATACCAGGTAAAGGTGCTCAGGTACACAGGTAAAGTTATTTTTGCAGTTAGCCAACAATTCATGATTTGAATACACAGATCACAGTTTATTTCAGGTATAATATACATTTATTTGCTTTAACCATACACTGTTTAAATGGAGTGCACACATTTTTACATTGTAGGGTTATGTAAACCATTTTCTGTTCTATTAATCATTGTTTCTTTGTTACCATGTTGGAGAGCGGTCTGTCCTGGGGAAAGAAATGCGTGGCCAAGGGTGGAGGACTGCGATATCCTGTGGCCTGCCAATTACTGTAAGCCATACCATGTGCTGCCATGTTGGAGGGGGATTTTGGGTTTAGTTTGTTTTGCTTTGTAGTTGATTATATTTGTCGTTTATCATCAAAGTTTATCATCAAATTAGCTAGTTTAAGATAGCCAAGTTTCCAGTTCCACTCCTGAAAAATATTTTAGTTGGAATTACATTTAGATTTAAATTTAGATTAAATGTACAAATAAGCTTACTCAAATATTTCAAGTTAAGAGCAATTAAAATGTGTGAGTACAAAATAAAGATCTTCCGACAGTTCCGCTTACCTAGACTTTGAATTTCTTAAACATTTTGATGTAACCGATTAGTCTTTTTTTTTTTTTTTAGTTTTGCCAACTTGTTCAGGTTTACATGAGGGAAAATACATTTTAGGTCCCATTTAATCCTATTTCTGCCTTCATCCGTTCATTTTAAATTGTCCTGCGGTGTGACAAATGAACTTTTCCATGTAGTCTTTCAATTAATGAGTTCTTAAAAGATGCATGCATAATAATCAGCAAAATGCTTCTTAAAATAGTTTTGCATGGATTTGAATGACACACACACACACACACACACCACAGGACATATCAACATTGCAAACATATTTCATGTCAAACAACCAATTTCAAATAAATTTCTATTTTTATCCATATCCACATTTGACAGTTGTCCGCCACTGTCTTCACTAACATTGGAAGTTGCATAAAGTGATCGCCACTTTTATTATGTGTACAAGTTACTTTTATTGTGCGTCTTTATCTCATTTAAAAGTGTTTTTTATTTATATGGTTGGACGCTGCAGAGACATTTATTTTATTTTGCAAGTTAATTTGTGTAACACTCTTTAACCTCTGGCGTTGTTCTGTATCCTGATCTTTGGCTTGAGTGCTTGACATTATTAAAGACATGAATACACATGAAATCTGAGCAGGTGCATATATATATACCCATCATTCAGTGGAATATATACACGCATGAATCCACCTCAACACGATCTCATCTTGCAGGTTAGTGAAGGAGACGCCCTGATAGTTTCTTCTTCCAGATGTTACTGTGTTATGTGATGTTGTGCGTCTCTGCTATGATTTACTGGCCCAGGGAATATCTGTTGCTGCTAATTTTGGCATTGTCACTGACATTGCTTTACCCTTTTGTCTGTTATTGTGCAGGGATTCAGTCCCATGATGCATCTCTGAGTGCTGTCACATTGTGGTGCGGCAGAGAGAGAAATATAATGTGTATACTGTATGTGTGTACTACATGCCTTAATTCTTTGTGGGTGGCAGAGATTTTGATCTATATTGACATGATGGCATCACACAGTTGCTGCAGATTCGTCGGCTGCACATCCATGATGCGAATCTCCCGTTCCAGCAAATCCCAAATCTGCTCTACTGGACTGAGATCTGGTGACTGTGGAGACGTTTGAGTTTAGTGACTCACTGTCATGATCAAGAAGCCAGTCTGAGATGATTTGAGCTTTGTGACGGCATGTTATCCTGCTGAAGGATCCATCAGAACATGATACACTGGTCATAAAGAGATGGACATGCTCAGCAACAATACTCAGGTAGACTGTAGTGTTTAAATGATGCTCAGCTGGTACTGAGAGTGTGCCAAGAAAATATATAACACACCATTACACCTCCAGCAGCCTGAACTGGTGATATAAGGCAGGATGGATCCATGCTTTCATGTTGTTACGCCAAATTCTGACCCGACTATCTGAATGTTGCTGCAGAAATCGAGACTCATCAAACCAGGCAACGTTTTCTCAATCTTCTATTGTCCAGTTTTGGTGAGTCCGTGTGAATTGTAGTCTCAGTTTGCTGTTGTTATCTGACAGAAGTGTCACAGGTGTGTGTCTCCTTCTGCTGTAGCTCTTCTGCTTCAGTGTTGGACATGTTGAGCGTTCAGAGACGCTCTTCTGCAGAGCTCGGTTGTATCGAGTGCTTATTTCAGTTACTGTTGCCGAACCAGTCTGGTCATTCTCCTCTGACCTCCGCATCAACAAGGCATTTTCTCCCACAGAACTGCCGCTCGCTGGATATTTCTCTTTTTCAGACCATTCTCTGTAAACAAATAGTTGTGTGAAAATCCCAGTAGATCAGCAGTTTCTGAAACACTCCGTGAACAGCCCGTCTGGCAACAACAACCATGACACGCTCCAAGTCCCTTAAATCACGTTTCTTCCTCATTCTGTTGCTCAGTTTCAACTTCAGCGCATCGTCTTGACCATGTCTACATGCCTAAATGCATTGAGCTGCTGCCATGTGATCGGCTAATAAGATATTTGCATATAAATATATATAATGTATATACCGGTACACACACACTTGTGAAAATGGGTAAAACACTAACTCTTACTCAAGGGTTAAACATCACAGCTCAACATCATGAGACTCAACATCATGAGTTTCACATAAAGGGCCTCTTTTACTGTTCTATCTGTTCTTCAAAATCTATATATTTTTGTTCAATCAAGTGATCTATAAACGCAGGTACATGAGTTTCTTCAGGCGGCTCTCCTGATGCATGCTCATTCTTTCTCACACAAGCATGAACTATGTTGCTTTGTTCTTTGCTTTGATTCTATGGTGTTTTGACTTTTTGTATCCATATGTTTAAAGTGAACTAAAATGTTTTGTTTATTTAACATTGTCTGGTGTTTTCCTGATGCTATAGTTATAAGGAATGACAATGTTTTTCCATCTGTTCTTCCGTTCCTCTGCTCACTGGTCTGGAGTCTCCGCTGGACATTTCAGATGTTTTTATAAAGGCCCAGTTGTGGAATCTGCAGCTTTTCGGCGCTTCCTTCACATGCTCGGCTTCCTCGGCCCTGAACTCTCAGTCGCTCTGTAGTTTTCACTCTGTCACGTCATGTTTTCGTAACCCCCAGTGAGCGATGGGAATCAAAACAGTAGGTACCGCTCTATGTGAGACGGTTTTCTATAAACACGGATGTTCAGAAATCTTTGTATACTGCGGAACCCAAAAAGGCCATTTTTATCTTGCGAAGGAAATGTATGTTCTTATGTTCTTATGTTCAGGGTCTAAAATTAACACAGTAAATGCCAAATGTGGATTAAATCAAGCACTGTTGAATGTGTATGAATTAACTGAATTAAATAGCCTAATAATTGCAATTCCAATTTGAATGTAAGGAGGTGTAAATGAAACGAAAATAAATTCAGGATGGATGGATTTGCACATCTCACGCAAAAAACAACAGCGATGTTTGCCTTGGTAAACCCAATAACTATTCACTGTTTCTTCTCTGACTGAAACCTGAGCACTTAACTTTCCAACAGCAAACTTTCTGAGATGAAGTTTATTTGAACCTCGTATTCCTGCAGGCCTCATTTATCTATCAAAACACACCCCTGCTTATTATTCTAGAGAGAGTCAAAAATGAATTGCATAGCCGTCATTCATCAAATATTTGCAGGGTTTATCCTTGTTTTCGCCCGTTAAGGCCCGTTCCTTAAGACGATTAATTCCTCTCATCCCTCCAACACTTAACAGCCAGGCAATGGGGTCTCCTGGCTCGTTCCCAGAGAAAAGACACGGGTCATGTGTGTCTTCTCAACACTCGAAGAACAAAGTGCATTGGGAGGAGTGGGATAACTGAGGTCAGAGGAGGTTAAGAATGTCTAGCTAATTCATTTTAGGCTATTGGCAGTGGAAGGTTATCTCTGCATCATGTGTTACATGCCTCAACCTCGTGGGCGAAGGCAGGATTTACTGTTTGGGTGGGCCTCCACTAATATTGGTGGGCAAATTTAAAGGTGAAGCGTAAAATCTATGCAGCACTTATGCAAACAATAACAAACAGGTCTCTAATCATAAGCCACAGCAAACAATGCCCATGCTTGATTGACAGTTTAAAGTCAATATTAGTGTAACCAAACCCGCAATGAAAGTGATTGAGGACAGATGCTTTAAAGTCACCTAGCTGTGTTTTAAAATCGCCTCTTTTACCCTCATTCACTATTCCCTACATTACTCCACTAATATAGTTCACTTGAAGGAGTGAATGAAAACGACACTGAGTGTCGCTTATGCATAGTTTGAGCTTATATTTTAATAATCATTTGAAACTTATAGCAAACTGGCAGCTCCAGTAATGAAAAGATTTATCTTTAACTTTGTCAGAAAATAGCATGCAAAACTTAATTAAACAATTAAATAATCAATTAAAAAGGATTTTATACTTGTATGATATTACGCTGTAGCCACATTGGACCAGCGGTTTGTGAAAATGGATGGATGAATGATTTATCTTATGGTCAGTGCATTCACAGTGCATTATGGGTATTCAGTTGAGCGTACATCGGTTGCACACTCGTTATCGCGGTGCATTGTGGGATTGAAAGAGTGCACTCCATAACGTCCACTATGGTTTCGTACACCACAACAAATGGCTTTCCCTTCAAAAAATCCCCTATTTAAGAGTAAAGGGGGCAATTTCGGACACAGCCCATGATGAATTTTTTATGGAATATTGCACTATTTATAATATAAAATGATTTATTCATGCATATCATTATTTTTTTAATGCATGTGCTCTCTCTAATCTTCACTTAAAATAACTTCCCCTCCCTCTTGCAGTGACATCTCTTTTCTTCTGTTTACTGGCATGAGGGCGGGGCAACTGTCACTCACATGAGATTGACCAATAGCAAACCACAACCATCCAATCAATTCCTCAAGGACAAAATCAAGTCCCGCCCAACATTTCTTCTTGTTTGAGAAGACAATATGGAAGAATATATCGCAACTTCTGTTGCATGCCGGCTTTAACACTCCAAAAAAACAGCAAAAGCACCATAAGTATCATAAATGTGTGCAGTATAATCCACATCATCTTCTAACCCAGGCTCTGCTTGTGAATGCAGATGGCTGAGTCTGACAGAAGACGTGCTGGTATGTATTTAAGAAGTTGGCTTCATTCAGAACTCTGGTTTTGGCATTGATAACCACTGGGGAATCTGAGGTCACGTTCTCTGGCACCAGTGAAACACTGCTATTTCGTTTCTTTGCATTTCAATACACTGCATCGAATGAAGCTTTAACAACACATTCATGAGAATCTGCCTGCCAGATATTTTTGGGATTTTCTCACGGGATTGCCTGAGGAGGTCTGACCTGAATCAGCATGTGTCCTGCGTACAAATCCGCCCACATTCAACAGACAAGTGTTCTTATTCAGTCGCTTAATTTATTCAAAATCTGACAAAGCACTTACCGTTAGTCTTTTCTTAATTGTATTTATTATAATTAGCATAAATGTATTTAAATGTATTATTATTTAAATGTAACGCATTATTGTACCAAAAAAAAAAAATCAAATGTACAAAAATGTTCAGTAGTGTATATATACAGTATGCAGAAATCCAATTAGAAGTTCGACCGTGTTCGTTTTCAAACAGTCCAGGTCGTGACGCAGACAGTGTTCCTGCGCGCGTGCACAGCTGGATTATACTGTCATTGACATTGACAAGCGTTCTACAGTGCTGCAGTGTTATTACTTACATGGTTCTTCGCGTTTTCCTGAAACGTCCTGCATGTCATCGCGCAAGTTTGCAGAATGTGCTCTGTGATTGTTGTCACAGCTCTGAATGTGATGACTGCGTCAGTTGAAGTTGCTCCAAATTCCTCTCTGAATCAATGGCTATGTCAGTGGATTTCAGCCTGGTTAAGCGCTGCATGCTTTACATCATTATCCGTTTGGATTAAAAATCGTCAGAAACACGTCATTACAACTGATACATTTTAGACAAGTAAAGAATTACAACGCATCAGTGCAGGAGGTTGTAACAATCCGTGCGAGTGGATGAAAAAATAACATGGATATATATGTATTTTTTTTTAATTAAATTTATATAAATTAATAAGTGTGCTGTGATTGTGAAATAATTCAGTCGTTCAATCTGAGCTCATTAAACTGGCTTTGCTAAGCAAAATAAAAATGCCTTTCCAGCTCACGTTCTCAGAACTTTCTGACAAGGTTCTCTCAAAGTTATACGTTCATTCAGTAATGTTGATGGTTCTGGTTTTTAGAAATGTTCTTAAAATGTTGGCAGAAAAACATTATTTATACTTTGTTCATTAAACGTTTTCCTGAAACGTTTTATTTGGACGTCCCTCTATGTGTCTTTTCTTTTTCTTTTCTTTTCTTTTTAAATGTTACTATTACTTATGTAACATAATGTTCCAAATGTAACATTCCCAAAATTATAGAATAGAATGTTCCCTTAAAGGGACAGTTCACCCAAAAATGAACATTCTGTCATCGTTTACTCAACCTCATGTTGTTCCAAACCTGGATGAGTTTCTTAGTTCTGTTGACCCTAATGACTTCCATATAGGGAAAAAAATACTATGGAATCAATGGCTACCATCAACTTGTTATATTTCTTCAAAATATCTTCTTTTGTGTTCAACAGAAGAAAGAAACCCATACAGGTTTGGAACAACATGAGGGTGAGTGAATGATGACATAATTATAATTTATGGGTGAAGTATACCTTTAATGGCCAAAATAAAAATCAAACTTTAAAAAGCTTTGAACATTCAGGGACAATTCAGAAATAAGGTTTTCATTACTTAAAGGAAATGTTAGCAAACGTTCTTACTCATTGCTATAGGGTTATATTGATATTTATAAATATTATGCGTGTTATTCTAGCCTAAATAGTGTGGATGCTCTATAACATAATTATTATAGGTTATATTCTGGATAAATAAGAGCATTCTTGAGAAACTTTTTTGAAACACAATTAAAAAGTGTTTCTCGTCACTTATAAATCTTAATTGCATCTTTGGGGTCTCAGAGGTTGTCTGACGTTTGAGGGTGTGTGTTATGTGCAATCTGAACTAATCAGAGAACAATGTAGCCGAAGACAATAGCCACTGGAGTGCTTGTCTAACAAATGGATATTGATATTGTCCGTTAGTATCTTCTTAACGAAGACAAACTTCATTGGCAGGGGTTTCCAGCTGTTCACCGAGTGTTTTTGTTCACTTCTCCTATTCAGGGGCATGCAAGGATATTTTTATTATTTGCAGACAGATTGGAGTCATAACTACAATAACAAAGAGCTCTTGAATTTAATATGTTTCTTATTTGGATGTGAAATTGTGGTTAGAAATGACGTATACTCATTGTCCCCCTGCACACCCAATCTTTGATTTGTGAAATTTGAATCCTTTGCAGAGGATTAAACTTTTTATAACCCTTCTCTCTTTCTCTGGGCCACATAATGTCAAATCTCGGCCTCCAGTGAGAATTACACAATCCACATGGCTCTGTTTTACAGTTTTTGCCCGTTGCTTGAACACATTTTGCAAAATTTCGCTCATTGTGCCAAAACTCTACACACAAGTAAACATGACACAACACTGGGAAATATACCATTCACATCTGTGTCACATTGAAACTCTACTATCAAAACCTAAACTCTGCTATCAAAACCTAACATTCACTTGCCAAAATTTAACTCTGATGACAAAATGACACATACTTGCATCATATGCATACACTTTCAGATAAGGGGGAATACACTAGTCTACTTTATATAAAACACTGCAGTCTTTGATTTTCACTGTTTATTCAGAAGGCATATTTTCAGGAGGCACATTTTCAAACAACCAAAAATTGTGCAAAAAAAAAAATTGTCTACAATTGCCCTTTGGCCAATTACATTACGACCCCGTCGTCTTGTTTTGCCCAGGTCGAATTCAGCTTCATCAATGAAAATGAATTCATGAGGCTGTGCAGCTCCATCCATGGCCAAGATTCTCTGTAACAAAAAAAAAAACATATTACTGTACTACAGTACACATACAGAACCCTCACCCCATCACACAGGTACCCGTGTAGCTCTCCGAATGGATCCATGTGGTACTGATATGGTACATATTCAGCTGCTACTGGATTTCACCAATAATGTATTGTAAATGTAAAGGACCGTTACACTTGCCCGTACATATTCAGCTCGAAGTCCTTTGACCCTGACACTGTTCCTCTCAAATAGGACACTGTAGAGCTGCTTCATGGTGATGTTGTGTTTTCCCAAGATGTGTCTGATGGTGGTGATGCTCACAGGGTTTATGTTGTTGAACACTTGCCTGTCTGCAAGTATTTTCTGTCGTATCTGGTGGAGACGGATGGCATTGTCTGCCCTCACTAGGTCCACAACGGCAAGTTCCTGCTGTTGTGTGAACAGGCGTTGGCGTCCTCCCCCAGAAGGTCTTCTAGTCATTCTAGAGAAATACAACCACAAATTGTCATCGGTTTGCTTCTTTTTCTTACAGTACTTTACTGTATACTGTATCATCCACTGTACTGAAACATCTCAATATAAGTAATCATGGTATGTTTCACAAAAACTACCACTTTGGCTGCAAAAGGAGCATTAGCACCCTGCAATACCCTGTTGTTTTACATGATGTGGTAATGTGATATACTGTAGTACAGTGCTGTAAATACCATCTGAGTAGAGTAGAAGGTAGAGAGGTGAAGACATACCTGTTTTCTAGTCAGAATGTTCTTACAGATGCCACTGTGAAGCGGCTTAGATGTGGGTGGACTCTCTGCCCAGCCTCATAGTCAGGCCATGGTTGATGACATGGTCCACCAAAGCTGCTCTTATATCATCAGAAATAGGGGTCCGTGCATGGCCTCTTCGACCTTGACCTTGTCCTCTTCGTCCTCCTCATCCTCCTCATCCTCCTCATCCTCCTCGTCCTCCTCGTCCTCCTCGTCATCCTCATCCTCCTCGTCCTCCTCGTCCTCCTCATCTTCCTCTTCCTCTTGCTCTTGCTCTCCCTCCATCCATGCTTGCAAAGTTCTTGAAATGGCTAAACTGAGGGCTTTTTGTAGCTGGCTGATTGGTGTTCAGTTTTGCAAGAAAGTGTCTTCAGGTGTGTATTTGAGTGGTTGCAATTACCCGATGTGTTTTGTATTTTGGATACATGTGTTTTCCAAATGGCACCCTGGGATTTCATTTTTGAACTAAGTGTCTTATGTATGAAATAGAGTGTAGTATGCAGGACCAAGTGTGTTGCATAAAGGAGTAAGTGTGTTGCAGAATTGCAACTAGAGTGCAAAGCAGCGCTTTTGTTTAAGGTATGGGTACATGTGTTTGAGGTATGGTAACAAAAGCTTCAAGTTGTGTTACTTTAGTCTAAGCATGGGTCTATAGTGTTCAAGCAACGGGCAAAAACTGTATTAGTCCATGTTCACATAACACTTTTAAAGAATGCAAAGATTAGATCTAACAGAACATTCATTTTAGAGACAACATTTGCAGCCACATGTACTAACTTGACATTTCTAAACCGCTCTGGAATTTGTGTTGGACTGTTGTTGTAGAATTTCTTCGGGTAAAGCATCAATTTAGACCTGTTTAATGAGGTGCAAAATGTTGTAAAAATGTTTGGAAATATATGATATCTGTGTAAAAAATTGAAAATCTCTGCAGTAAATGGCAAATGTGTGTATATGATCAAACTGAATTCATGAATCACTTGAGTGAATATTGTGGTCTAATAAAAAAATATATCAGTCATTATATATTGTCTGACTATATATATATTATGCATTATATATGTATGTTACATAGTAACATAGACTAAACTAAATATCAACTAAACAGAAACAAAACGTAAAACAACACAATTATGCAAATTTAAAATTAAATAAAACTGATTATCTACATTTATAAATGTTATGTATAAATAACTTTGCTAATACTGCCATCTATTGGTTATTGGTTATACTGTCGTTGGTTCTTCTAAATTTTGTTATAGTAATTTATTATAGTGTGCTCTTTATTATAAATAAAGTATTGTTGTTGTTGTTGTTGTTGTGTGTGTGTGTGTGTGTGTGTGTGTGTGTGTGTGTGTGTGTGTGTGTGTGTGTGTGTGTGTGTGTGTGTGTGTGTGTGTGTGTGTGTGTGTGTGTGTGTGTGTGTGTGTGTGTGTGTGTGTAAAAAATATAAATACATAATATTATTAATAACCCTGCCAATACTACCATCTCCTGGTTTAATGTGGTACTGTTTTTTACACGATTTGGAATTTATTGTAGTATTTCTACATTATCCAATTCATTATTAAGAATAATTATCTTATTTTATAAATAGTAGATCGTCCCGATTTTAAAATAGGCTATTATATTAATATAATGCTTATACAAAACGCGTTAATGTAAACATAATATAGATTAAATGTAATGTGATGTTTACCTAAAATAAACAACGCTGGCAATTCTGCCTAAATAAAAAGCCTTTATAAACAATATTAATTTTAATTAATAAAATTTAGTAATTAAAATGATTAAAATAAATAAAACAAATTAAATAGTAATGTGCTCTAGATTCCAATAAACACGAACTATGTTGACGAACTATCGTGATGAACTTTAATTTTGATTTAAAATCTGTGTACATTTATTTTTACATAATGTTACTAAATGTTTTTAATACATAAATGTCAGAACGTCCTGAATCTATATATTTCCAGTATGTTTGTAACGTTACGGACTTTTATTTTGAAAAATGAAAAATCACCCGGAAAAAGAAGCATCGTACAGTACATGTGAATGTTGTGGTTCATAGATGTCAACTGAAGGCTGCAATAAAGTTGTGTTTGGAAAACTATTTGAATGGTAAATGCTTTTATCCTCCTTTAAATACGGCACTTGAGTGGAGATGGCAGTCGTTTGCTTTAGTAAGAGTCTTCAGCTGCTGAATGTGTCACTGTTCAGGAGTGCAGGAGTCATTAGAAGAGCAGTATGCAGATGTCCAGCCATTCACAGGACTGTTAAAAGCACAATACCACACACTCAAAGAGACTTTCATACATCCCAGTCTGTGCTGGTCACTAAGATACTGTCTGTGGATGAGATCTTCAACAAGAAGTCTTTACATGCCTATCTGAGGAAGAAGGAAATGGAGTATAACACATGGTTGGACTCCATCAGCATTGAAAACCAAGCACTGGATGATGATAATATAAAAATTAAAAGGACTAATCTCTCTGCACTAGCGCCTCTGGTACAAAAAATCAAGGAATTGGAGGAAAAACAGAAGGAGTTGGAGGAAACACAGGACTTGCTGAAAGGTAGTGAACTGTGAAAGATGTACTTAAATTGAAGAGCTTTCTAGAGTGCCATTTCATTTGCATCTGCATCTCATTTCAGACAATGACCCAGAATTACATGAGCTTGCCGAGTCTGAGAAGGAAACCTGTCTGGCAGCCATTCAAGATCTCAAACAAAAGGTGAGGTGTGAAATCCTCTCATTAACATGTCAGTCTCCTTTATTAAATAAATTACCCTTATTGATTGTCATACAGTCTTTGCACAGTCACAGATCTTTTTTAAAGTATACCAAGGAATGAGATGGAGGACATGTAAACACTTACAGACCTTATGGGTCTCACAAGTTTTATATATATTTATAAAAAGATTAACCCTGCTTTATTATGTTATTATCACAATATTATTATACATTATCAGTAAATGTACATGAACTAGAAATGAATATATGGAACTAATTTAATATTTAATTGAAAATATTATATACTGCATGTATGTGTGTGTGTGTGTATATATATATATATATATATATATATATATATATATATATATATATATATATATATATATATACATATGTATAAGTAAATGTACAAGCTAATAATTTATGCAATTTTAAACAATACAGTGAATGTATCCAGTAAACAAATTAGAAATGAATACATAAATATGTAAAATTATATATATATATATATATATATATTAATTCATTTATAGTGTACATTCACTGTATTGTTTAAAAATAAATAAATAACACCCAGTTATAATATATATAACCAGTGAATATACAAATAACATTAATAGCATGACTTGATAATAAGTCAAACCAAGTAAAAATGCTGTAAAAACAACAAGTTATAAACATAATGTAAACAGACACTCAATACTTAATGTTCTGTGTTCCAGATTTTATCTCTGCTGATCCCAGAAGAGGACTCAGACATGAGTGACCTGGTCCTAGAGGTCACTATGGGGGTCGGAGGTCAAGAAGCTATGCTCTTTACCGCAGAGATCTTCGATATGTATCAGTCTTTCGCTGCTTTCCATGGCTGGGACTTTGGAATCCTGGAGGTCATGTCTAGTGAACTAGGTTGACACATTCGTCTACTTCTATCCTGTCATAGGCAAAGACTCTATAAACTCTTAATAATTTGTGTCAGTGATTGTGTTTTTGTTATCATGTGCCCTGAACGCTCATGTCCAGTGGTGTTTTTGGCTTGTTTAGGGGGCATCAGACATGCAGCAGCCAGTATCAGTGGTCCACTCAGCTATAAAAAGCTAAAGTTTGAAGCTGGTGTCCATCGTGTCCAGAGGGTCCCGAAAACAGAAAGTAAAGGTCGCATACACACCAGCACGATGACCGTGGCCATACTTCCTCAACCCACTGAGGTACACACAAAACGTCAGCTCTAATGGCAATTCAGATGTGTAAATCAGTTGTACGAAGCTTCTTTTTCTGGGTGATTTTTCTTTTTTCAAAATAAAAGTCCATAACGTTACAAGTAAATTATCTGATTACACATCAGATGTGTTGCTTTATACACATGCACGAAGTAAGTGCATGTGTAAATTAGGTGTTATTATTAAAAAATAGAATCGGTATTTCATGAGAAAGCCTTGTTCTTTGAGCAGTACTCAGGTATAAGTGGTTATTCATCTTATTGCATTGTTGACTTTCTCTTTACCCTCACAGATCTCATTTACCATCAACCCCAAAGATCTGAGGATAGAGACGAAGAGAGCCAGTGGAGCAGGAGGACAGCACGTCAACACCACCGACAGCGCTGTGAGGATCGTCCATCTACCCACAGGTCAGCAGGATGGAGATTAGGGTGTAGAGTTTAGTAGAGACGCTAGGGACATGTCCCTACCAATATCCAGCCTATCAATAAGTTTGATCAAACAATTAAACAAATATTTTTATGTAACCACTGTTGTTGTAATTTTGGCCACATCTGAGAAGTCAAAGTAAATACGCTTGAAAACTTCAAGTTGTATTTTAGGTACTTATATATTTAGTAAGTATGTGCACAGTTCAGTTGAATGGTAAAGTTTACCCTCTTTAACTTAATGTGTTAAACTGAATGTACAAAGCTAAAGTTAAAAACAACACTAAAATAAGAGCGTGCCGTTAATGAGATGCATGTAGAAGTTGTGTGTTTCTACGCGTTTTCTTTCAGAGTCATCGGTTTAGTTCATTTTTGATATTAAAATAAAGTGATGCGCAGTGTCATCAAGAAACAAAAAAACACTGTGTAATTCGCAGAAAGTGCTCTATATACATTATGCAATATTTACTGATTATGTTAATGTATGAGAGATGTTGACGATTGCATTATGGACAGAGTCAAGTAAAAGTCTCCTTGCATCATTACCTTTAACTTATAACATTACATACATAATTGAAGTCAATACAGACTAAAAACATTAATGTCAATCCCTGAATAATGTTTTTTGCTGATATGAATGTATGCTTGTCTAAATATTCTATCATGAAGTACAGAAAGCTAAATTGTAATGTTGTTGGTTTACATAATCAAAATTATGTTATGAGTTATGAGTGGGTTGACTACCATATCTATAAATTAAGGCTTTAGATGACATGAAATTGCAGTCAAAAGTGCTTTTATGTCCCCAACATATATAATATGTTGTTATTATATATTTACTGTATTGTGTATATTAACAGTAATATTGTGAAATATTTGTTAAAAAAAATCTATTTGAATGCATTTTAAAATGTAATTTATTCCTGTGACGCAAAGCTAAATTTTCAGCATCATCACTCCAGTCTTCAGTGTCAGATGATAATAATAAATGTCATAATAACCATAATAAATATCATAAATAATAGATATAACGGTTTCCACAAAAATACTAAGCATCATGTGACACTGAAGACTGGAGTAATGATGCTGAAAATTCAGCTTTGCATCACAGGAATAAATAGCATTTTAACAGTTCTTTTAGATTGTAATACTTTCACAATTTATTCATAATTTGTCCTGATTTCAGGCACAGTGTCTGAGTGCCAGCAGGAGCGCTCCCAGATCAAGAACAAAGAGACGGCGATGACCCTCCTGCGAGCCAAACTCTACAGCGCCCGGCTGGAGGAGGAGACCAGCAAGAGATACCAGGCTCGCAAACTCCAGGTACATGAAAACCTGACAGTCATTCATCAGTGCACGTTATTCAAAAGAAGAAGAAAAAAAACTTCATAATCTTGCTGTTTTAGCCACATCAATTTGGTATTCTGGCATGTAACTCACACATTTCATGATCCAATAAATTCCCGCCCTACGTTTAGTTTCTCTGAATATCCTGTTTTACCTGGAAGTACATTGCATTAACAGTTGCAAACATCAATTCAAATTGAATTTAACTTTATTAATGCACAGAATAAGGCTACTGTAGAATTGTCAGTGTTGATGTATAAGTGACTATCTAGTATCAGATATGATTGGTTTAGTTGATTTATGTTAATTCTCTTATTACAGATTGGCACCAAAGGCCGATCAGAGAAAATCAGGACGTATAACTTCTCACAGGACCGGATCACTGATCACAGGATTGGAAAAACCATTCATGACGTGCGTGGATTTTTACAAGGAGAGGAACTGCTAGAGGAGATGATTGTGTTTTTGCAACAGTTTTCTGAACAGGAATCCCTCATGGACGTTCTCGAGGACAGTGATCAGAATCAGTAGTTATTTGTGGCAATAAAGATAATGTGTAAAAGTTTGGCTTCATGGGTGTCAGATTGAATTGTGAGCAGAGCCGTCTGGTCTAAGGAAAAGAGCGCAGTATATCTCACCATCACTCTGAGGAGCTTCACACACACTCTGTGCTTTCTCTTGAAGTTCACACAGCGCTGTGAAATGCTTTGGTGAGGTGACTAATTACAGCCAGTTTGACTTTTACAGTTGTTTGAGATTTCTAAAAATAATTTTGTAGAGATTTAACTCACAAAGAGCCATTTCTAGCACATAAAATAATATGTAGAGCTGAGTATAACATACATTTCCACAGGACTTTTATATAAAAGTTGATGTAATATAGTTTCAAATGTAATTTATTCCTGTGATCAAAGCTGAATTTTCAGCTTCATTACTCCAGTCTTCAGTGTCACATGATCTTTCAGAAATTATTCTAAGATAATTTCTTACTATCACATTTTTATTTATTTTTTAAAAACATAATACACTGCCATTTAAAAGTTTGGGGTAAGTAAGATTTAAAAAGAAAAAGAAATTAGTACTTTTATTTAGCCAAGGCACATTAAAATGATTAAAAAAAATACTGTAAAGACATTAATGAAATTGATAAATATTAGGAAAAAAAGGTCTATTTTTAATACATGCTGTTCTTTTGAACTTTCTATCCATCAAAGAATCCTTAAAAATCAGTTTCCACAAAAATACTACGCAGCACAACAGTGTTTAACATGAATAATAATCATAAATGTTTTTTGAGCAGCAAATCAGCAAATTAGAATGATTTCTGAAGGATCATTCATGTGACATTTAAGGCTGGAGCAATGATGCTGAAAATTCAGCCTTGATCACAGAAACCAGTTCATTTAAATTATAATCATATTTCACAAAATTACTTATTTTTTGCAGCCTTGGTTAGATTAAGAGACTACTTTTAAAAACATTAAAAAACCTTAATGTTTCCAAACGTTCGCCCGATATAATCTCTGTTAAACCAACAATAAAAAAATAATAATAATAATAAACATTTTAAAAGTCCACTTTATTTATTTATTGTTTTAAAAGCGTTTTTTTCCTCAGGCGAGCCTTTGATTGGGTGGCGCTCTTTATGCATGTTGACGTTTAGGATCTATCTGCGTCATGACATCACTTCAGTCGTCCGCCGAGCGCTTTCATTGGCTGCGGGTCATTTAAAGGTATTCCACTGCGCTCTGATTGGCCAGAGGTTTTTTCGCCAAATTTCAAATGCATTTGCAAGTGGCGCTTTTTCCTGAAACTCACTAACCATTGTGTTGCCGCTTAAATGCTTGCACTGCCACTGCAATAGCGACCAGGACGTGTTTGTAACGACATATGAGGACTATACAAACGTGATTTTATCTTTTAGAGGTAAGAGATGACTACTTTAATGTTATATTTTTGTAGTTTCGTGAAAATATAAGCCTTTAAATAGGATTTTGAACAAATTGTTGTTAGTTGTCCGGCCATTTTTGCGGTCCCTCAATGTGATGGTCTCAGATTTGAGTTGCTAGTATTGTATTTTTGTAAAATGCAATTTATCTATTTGTATTATAGAGACTGTTCAAAGACATCTTATGAGCATTTTCGCTTAAGAACATCGATTGTTAGTTGTCCTAAAGCTAGTATGTGGCCTCAGTAGTGTGCATCATGAGGAGCCACGTCAGGGATGCATGCACTTAGGCGCGCAAAATTAAAAGTACAAATAAGCGCATCCCCTGTATAACATCTGAACACATTAAATATCAAGCAACCAGAATGATGTAACGTTATTTTAACATGCATTATCAATGTAGTTTTAATATTAAGGCTGTAATGTTTAAGACGTGAGAGCCAGGCTAATGTGCTTCCATTTGAGCCTAAAAAAGGAGGGACCTTGTGTTTTGTGTTTCTACATGAGTTTATGTAACTCTTTATATAAAAGTATTGGACATATAACAAATCAATATGATCTGCAATTAGTTAATGCAGTTCCAATATAGGCCTACTTTGTAAAAAATGACTTCCATATTAGGTATTTGTGTATCTAAGCTTCTTAAGTGAGTGTTAATGTGATGCTAAGTCATGTGTTCTGGGAATATTTTTTAAAATGAAGTTAGTTTTTGCCGAAAACAAGTCAAATCTGCCAATTAGGTTAGAAATGAGAACTTAATTCAAATGGAAAAATACATTTTTTTTTCTTGTTTTTAGCAAAAAGGAGGGAAAAAAGGCTTCATACCTTATGTTTAGCATCTCAAATGTATCTTGATTTAAGAGTGTTCGAGCCGTCATGAGTGTTTAGAACTTCTTATTAGGAGATAAGAGGGGAAAAATAATTTTTCCTGTGTGTACTTAATACTTATATTTACTTTTACTGTTTGTAAATGTCAAACTAGTAGTTTGGCTAATGTGGATTTATAAAATGTTCACGTTATTGGGTTAGTAATGACATATAACAATTTGTCCAACATACTTTAACGTGTCTTGTTTCTCATTTCCTCTAGTTTGCGGTCTGAATCGGCCTCAGTATGAAGTGTCCAAGCTACAGTGACGATTGTACTGTTTTAAGCCACATGGAGAAAGCTAAATTGGACCTCGGTGAGATGAAGCGCCACACCGTTTCTCCACGGAAAACCTCCGCCCCAAGCTCACCGGTGAAGGCCATCATCTCCACCCCAATAGAGGCCAAAAGCAAAGGCCCGCACAATAAAGAAAACTACCAGAATAAGCGTCATTCTCTGGAGGTGGCGTCCGACGACGAGGTGATTATCAGCGGTTGTGGCCTAACTGAGGACAGTGGGTACCTTTCCCTCCAAAACAGCCGGGTGGATCACGGGGACGTGGGTGGTGTCGACTCATTGGAGAGGAGCAAAGTGGAAAATGTGTCCTCTAAATCCTTGGACGCAGAGTGTCATTCTGCGACCTGTCTGCCCGTGCTGAATTTCCAGGAGGAGGTGTGCAGAGAACTGGTCAAAAGCTATAAAAAGAGCAGAAGTTACGACTGGACCGTCGTCAATAAGGTTGCTGTGAATTTCGGGCTGCATAATGTGATCGGTGGGAAGATGGGACTTCAGTTTGTGGACATCCTTTGTGACCTGTTGAAGAAAGACATGAGGCACATTCTCGCCAGGATCTTGGGCCTGCTGGGAGATTGCGACTTAGTAAGGTAAAGTCCTGTTTAGTTTCGTTATTTTTCCTGTGGCTTGATCCAACACTGATGTGGATCTGATTGACTGACTGTCTGTTTGGTCTATTGCAGCTGTAAAAAAGTGAGCCGGACGTGGCGGAAAATCATTTCCCAGGATCATGTGGCCCTTCAGCGCTGCGAAAAAGCCGAAAGAACGCGAAGGGTAAGAGACATTCAGATGACGACTGGACTGATTCACCCATGTGCTGTTTTATTAACATTTATATAATGCAAAGTTCACATTGTAATGGTTTAGTTTTTAGCTAAATTAAATAAACTTGATTTGGTTAATTCAGGCGCCAAACAGAATTAAGTTTGTCAAATAACTACCTCTAGATAGCTCAAAGCAAAAACCACCAGTTACACACAAAAAAGCATTTTTTCTTTCCACAATGCTTTGATTTGAATGTTAGGGTTTTCTTTTACTAAAGAGTCACAACAAGAGTTTAGTTTCAATCTTGTATTCACACACACTAAAACCCTCAATACTCAAACCAAATTGCCGTTTGTGTCAAAACAACTTCCAAACTTAAGTTTCGCTTAAAGTGTGAATATTTGTGGTTCGAACATGATTACAGCCTTCAGAATTGTTGTTTTGCTATCTTCCAGTTCTAATTGTTTGTTTTTTGATTGCAGGACTCGGGCCGCCCCATGGGATCATTATCACGAGACTTCACCTTGAGCAGGGTGGTGTTCTCCTGCATGCAGACCGTCGCCTCGACGCCCGTTCACAAGACTGTTAAGAAGTCGCAGTGCCAGACGGGTGGAGCGCAAAACTCCTCCAAATCAAGTCGCTTCCAACAGTTTCAAGAGGTAAATTTAAAAAAAATCCTCCAATAACACTAAATTATGGATCCTTTTCACACACTGTGATGTGTTTTTTTTTTTTTTTTTTTAAGTGTACTTTTATAATACTATAATACTTTGGCATGAAACGACAGAAGATATCAGTACTGTTGCATGATTGGCCGAGGGAGGGATGAATTTGTCTTTCTTCTGACCAACATACCAGGGATGGAAATTAGCACCCGCCACCAGCCAAATGCGGGTGATTTTGTGTTGTGGCGGGTAAACTCGCTTCACCTACCGGCCACCGTGGCGGGTAAATAAAAATATACTGTTTCACACAGACGGCGGACACTTTTAGAGGACATAAGTGTACGCTGAAATAAAGTCTTTCACCTCAGAAAAACGGACTTTCTTGTCCTGTCACGTCAGCCGTTATCCTGTTCTCGTAGCGAACACTCTTCAATTGCACGCGCATCCGGCGGCGCGCGCTGTGTATCCCCTCACTGTATAAAGTGCTAAATAAACTACGAGCATGCAACGCCGTTACGTTGTAAATTACACAAAATAAAAGTAATGCAGGGATGATTTTCATACTATTCACCAGGAGCAGTTTCCATGGTTCATTAACAGTTATTGTTAATATTGTGTATTCACCATGGTAACTGTCGTTTCCATATTAACCCCAAAATGCCACTTTATTTTTCTTTGTGTTATTTTTTATATTTTTAAATGACTGTAGTGGCTCATACCAACATTGTATTAACAAAAACTAGTTTGGGACTGCTATTTAATATCTTTAGCATAGGCCTAATGTTTATTTATTAGTACTAGTCTTTACCATTAGTCATATTCTTACAATTCATGTTAAGTAAAGGGGGACAGTACTTGTGTGTGTGGAAATAGCCGGTTTCAATAAAACTACTTGTGACATGTCATATTTGGCTTTGACTTTGACTGAACATTTGCTCTCACTTTGCGGAAAAAATATTGGGATATCGTATATCGATATTCAGTCTAAATAATCGGGATATGACTTTTGGTCCATATCGCCCAGCCATAGTTTCATTGTTGGGACTAAAAACCTAAAACTGGAAGCCATAAAAGACCACGAATCATTCAAATGCCACATCCAGGTAAAAAAGATAAATATATATAAGAGAGAAAGAGAAAATGTCAGTATTTCATTGAGACTTGAGATTAAATAAACTGCTTAAGTATTGTAGATCTTGTAGTATTAATTTTCACATGCAGTTACACATTGTCGGTTAAAAACAAGAAAGTGGCTGGTAAAAACATTGAGTGGCTGGTAGATTTTGAAATCCACCAGCCACAGTGGCCGGTGGACAAAAAAGTTAATTTCCATCCCTGCAACATACTGTCTCTAATTTTTCCTCTTATGGTACATTTTCACGGCAACGATGTACTAAAAATGATTAAAAGCATTGTATTCTGCTGACAGGCAAGTAGTTGGCGATGTGACTTTGTAAAGAAACACCAATCGCTAATTTACTAACCGCTTGCGCCAGTGCAAACCCTCTTTTGGTGTTGAACTCAGGCTTTCCTAAAGACATGCACTAATAAATTTGCGCTGAACAGGGTTGTTTTTGCGGCTGACATCATGCGCACTTGTAGGAGTTTCCCTTTCAGATGCAAAATTTATTGGAGAAGAGTATTTAAATTAATCACACAAGGTGGTTTACTAAGGTTTGCGCCATTATTTACCACCCCAAAAACCCACGTCTTAAACCAAACCCTAACTGGTAGATTGTGTTGGTCATTTTGGAAATGATCCGGCTGCGTCTGTTCTTTAATTTGCGTGTCATCTGTAGATCACATTGGTGCTTTTTTGGAATTGCTCTCTCGCTAATTTGCCCTGTTTAGTAAATCTGGCCCTAAGTCTAATACACCTGCACATGATGTCACAGTTTTCACTTCTTTTTTTATTTACAGACTAATGGTATTGGTTTCAAAAACTTGAACCTTGAAACCAGTTTTCAAATGTTGTTTTCAGCCCCCCCCCCCCCCCCCCCCCCCATTAAACCTATTAAAACACAAATTATTTGTAGTTTCTGTTCACCACTATAGAGGTTTCCCCAAATATGACTTAAGCTTCTGAGAACCTGGGGAATGAGAACAGGGTCAATTTGTCTCTCTTCGGATGCATGCATGAGTTTAGTTGTGTGTTTGGCAGCTGATGTGAATGCGGTTTTCTTCTTCCAGGCGGCCAGATCCCTCAAGCAGCACGAGTCTCTGCGATCGTGTGTTCTCTGTGGCTCTCCGGCACGCTTCGACTCAGACATGCAGCAGGCCGTGTGCACACGCATCAGCTGTGCCTTTGAGTTTTGCACACTGTGCCAGTCGGCGTTCCACAACTCTGACCCGTGCCGGAAATCAGTCCGAGCCTTCACCCCTTCCCAGAAGACGCTCGTCGCCGGCTCCGCTCGAAGCAAGAGAAACGTCCGTCGCCTCTGAGCACCACAAGGGAAAATGTTACAAGAACTTTTAACAAAAAATGCCTTTGGGTTCTTAACTGTTTTGAAAGACTTTTTAAAATGTTTTATCCTCCTAAAATGTGAAGTGAATTGTGCACAAAGAGGAATACCTACAATCATCCCTTGCCAAAAAGATTCAACAAGGAGGTTAAACAGCCTCTTCTGTTTTGTAAATGTTGTTTTATAAGATTTTATAAAAAATTATGAATGTTTTATGATGAAATGAACCATTCTTGTCTATCTTTTCACAGATTTTCACACACAAATGTACATATTTAAATGGTTAAATAAAAGCCTGTATATTTTTACATTTTGATGCTTTATTGACTGGCAATTTAATTGAGCTCCCAAATATGTAGGAGGGTTTTTTTTTTTTTATTTATTTTTTTTTTCAGTTTAATTGCTTGATGCTTGACTATTGAGATTCCTTATTGGCTATTAGAACCAAAGTTGCTTATTGCATACTTTTGCAGTGTGCTTCATTTGTCACATGACTTTGTGCATGCTAACTTTATAGGTGTTTATATAACTATCTGCTCTCTCGCTGTACTCTGTGTGCAGCAACGCTTCAAATCAAACAAACCCTGGGTATTGGAAATAGTCATACCAGGGTTTCTGAGGGACATTAAAAAGCATTAAATGAATTTTGTGACAATTAAGGCCTTAAATGACATTAAAAATCATTAGATTTTAATCCTATAGGCATTAAAAATTGAAGTTTTGAAGAATTTATCAATTTATTTGAATATAGCCTTCATAATGTTTTAATTTGCTGTCACAAAATATGTACTTTCGTGTGATAAACATGCGGAACCAGTTTAGTAATTGTAATTTTGGTATAGTTACATCATTGTCAAACTGAATGGTTTCAATTCAGAATTTGGGACATGTCTATATTTTTTTTATAACAATTATGTATGTATAATTTCCATGGTTAGTCATGGGTCATGTACAGCATACATTTGTTTTTTAAATGCCATTAAAAAAGGCATTAAATTTAATTTGAAGATACCTGCAGAAACCCTGCATTCTTGAGATGACTTCAGGTTGAGTGCATTGCATTATGGGATCCAATTCCCAGTACACATTTTATGAAATGTCCACTGCTGAAATCGCATACTTCTATAGTAGGTGAAAAACAGCATGTGACAAAAGTATAATTAGTACTCAGGCAAACAGTCTCCGGATGATCTACTGCTTCCACTGAGATTCTGATATGATGGACACTTTACTATCCCATGAGGCCACAGGAGAGGATTTATGAACGGCAGAATGGCAATTTTTTCAATTTTAATACATTATCAAATGTAATGTATTACTGTGATCAAAGCTGAATTTTCAGCATCATTACTCCAGTCTTCAGTGTCACATGATCCTTCAGAAATCATTCTAATATGATGATTTGATGCTCAAGAAACATTTCTAATCAGTGTTGAAAACTTTTTTGTGGAAACCTTGATAATTGTTTCCAAGAATCTTTGATGAACAAAGTTTTAAAAGGACAGCATTTATTTGAAATAGAAATCTTTTGTAACATTATAAATGTCTTTACTGTCACTTTTGATCAATTTAATGCATCCTTGCTGAAAAAAAAATATTAATTTGAAATCTTTAAAACTGACCCCAAGCTTTAGAATGATAGTCTACACACTAAGCACAATAAACATGCTATGGTCTGCTCCGTATAGTATGGCAGTATATGAACCATTTTGACATTATTTTGATTTCTTCATAACATCTATATTGCTCTCATGAACTCATAAAGACATCATGACTCATATCAGCTGTTTGAGTTTGTGTACAACTGGTCAATCATTAGGTTTCCTGTTAGTAGTGTGGGCTGATGAAGACGCAAAATGGAGACCAGAAACTTCTGACGCGTTTTTGTTTTTAGCTAGATGGCACCAGAGAGCTTTTCTATTGACACCTATTCCTCCTGTGCTGTTTAATCCACAGTTTCACCACCTAAAATTAATGTATTTTATTCTGTGAAAGACTCAGTTATGTGTTGTGTGTGTGTGTGTGTGTGTGTGTGTGTGTGTGTGTGTGTGTGTGTGTGTGTGTGTGTGTGTGTGTGTGTGCTTTACAGTATCAAGCACAATAGTGTTTCTTAAGGAGCAGCGGATGAAGATCTCAGACCGAAGGGTTTCCACTGAACTAACACCAATCACTCAATGTCTAATGTGATTCACAGACAGAAAACAGAGCTAAACCTGAAACACAATTAACCTCACTACTTGCTGGAATCTGAATTAGTGTCTCCCCAGAGAAAATATCTCATTTATAGCAGAACATATAAATTATGTGGCCACTTTTCTCATTTCCATTACGTTTCAACCATATGGACTCAGGTGTGTATTTTCAGAGTACAAAACACTGATTGCAATAATAGGCAAAGAGTTTCTTTTCCCAGTTGTTTTGTACTCCTTAGCATCTAAGTAAAACTTTTTCTTGATAGATATTTGGTCCACATGTGAATAACAAAATTATTATTATTTGTGATGCAATAATGCAGCTTCCTCACATGCCATTTAACAAATTTAAACCATATAACATCCATATAAATGTGATTGATTACTGTGAAGTCTGAATATTGTTTAAAATGCTGTGAGAGGATATAAACCAAACTGTAGACAAGTAAAAACCATGTCAATGTTTGATTGAAATATTATAAGTATAGATTTCACTGCATGCTGATAGACATTTGTTTTCTCTTACCCATGAAAATCATAAGCATGCCTTTATAAAAAAAAAATATATAAAAAAAAAATCACAACTTAAACTTGAAATATATTTGCAATTTTATTCTTGAAACAAAATAAATGTTATCTGAAAATATATATATAAAAAATTAAGTGTATTTTATTTCAGCTAGTTGCCAAGAAAACATTTCACATTTTCATTGTACTAAAATAACTAAAACTGAAATAAGAATTCATCAAAACTATACATAGGCCTACTTAAAAAACAAAACCTGTTAATGATGAAACATGCAACAAAATTACTAAAACTTTTATCTAGAATGAAAATAAAACAAAGTATAAAAATTATACTAAAATAATACCACGGTACAGTGAAGATGTCAGACTATGGTAATTTTGATATACAGTTTACCATGGTACCATGTAAAAAAACATGTTAATACTTTTTGTTAATGTGACAGATTTAACACTAAATACACTTTTCAAAACTCACAAAAGCTAACAACCGCAAAAGAAAAGCATTAAAGTTTTTGAGCATTTAACATTTTAAATGCTTTAATGTTTTATTGATCCTTTCTCAGCATTCAGCTAATTCATAACCATAAAATTGAATTTCCTCTCTTCTGCTGTTTCGTTTAGAAGTTTTCCTGATTTACTCTTGGAATGCACTATGGCTCCATTGCTAATATTTTTAGCTTATGATATAAATTGATTGCTTTTTCTCATTTGTATGTCGCTGTGGATAAAAGCATGTGCTAAATGAATAAAAGCAAATGTAAATCTTGACAAAGAACCACCAGACAAGACGGGACCTGTCTGTCTGTTCACTCTAAAGGCTGAACCATCAGTGTGTAGTTGATGATGCTGTCACTGTCCCACAGACTCTTGTGACGAGCGGCCATTTCCCCAAGGCTGAATGAGGCTCTTAAACGACACCCCCGCTTTCCTCATTACATTTATTCCTTCATCTGTAAACACACATACACTGGGGTTGCAGTCGCTGCATGCACAAAGACAAAAAATAGGAGCCTGCATGCATGTGCAATTGTAAAAAGGACAGATTTGGAGTGAATTATTGGGATCGTAAAAGCAAGGTTATGTCATATTAGAGAAATATTCCATAATTAAAGGGATAATTCACCCAAAAATGAGAATTCTGTCATTTGTATGAGTTTCTTACAAGTTTAGAACAACTTAAAGACTTTTGGCATCCAAACTTTTCCCCATTGCGAATGTATACAGAAGTCAATGGGGTCCAGCAACTGTTTGGTTGCCACTTGCCAACATTTTTCAAAATATCTTCTTTAGTGTTCAACTGAACAAAGAAACTCATACGTTTAGAAAAACTTGAGGGTAAGTTAAATGATGACAAAATTTAAATTTTTTTGGGTGAACTGTCCCTTTAAGGTCTTCCTCTCAGTATAATTAATCTCAGAGCTGACCTTTCTGGACGAGAAAACCTCTGCGCGAGCGTGTATTATTGTATTTCCATTTGATTTATTAAACCACAGCCTGTACAAATGAAGCTCCAAATCATCGGAGGATACGGAGAGCAAAACAGGTGTTTACACTGAAACACACATGCACGCACACACAAAACATATTGCTTATTATGAGTCATTCTGTTTGGGAATACAAATCTAATTTTTCTGTTGGAAGCTTTCTGCTGTGATTAACCTTTCAGACTAGATGCAAAGCGCTCTGAGTATGTGGGTGGGTGATGTTTTAACATTATTTTAGTCACATCTGGGTTTAAATTTGAATTAAGGGCATGTGGGTTCGTTGGAAATGTGGACTGTAGATTATTGGCTCTAAAGGAATGCATTATTATGAAATCTGTCTTATAAAACAGATAGTTCTGACTCACTGTCAAATGCACGCACACTTGCTTTTTAACCATAAATGTCTTACTTTTAGGCCCAACTCAAAAAATATATATTTAGGCCTAAATTTAAGATTTATGTTTTTGAATTGCCTATAAAAAGTCCATCAATTTGGATTACACAGTTTAAACATAAACAAACTTTGTCAGTCAAACTAAAAAAAAAAAAAAACAAGGAATACGTTTATCAACTATTTGCATATATTAGGCTTAAAAATAATATATATTTTCAAAATGCATAGATTCAAATTTCTTAGAATCATAAATCTGTTAGTTCACCCAGAAATGAGAATTCTGTCAGTAATTACTCTCCCTCATGTCGTTCCAAACCCGGAAGACTTTCATTGATCTTTGGAACACAAATGAAGATCTTTTTGATGAAATCTTCTGTCCCTCCATTGACAGTCTATACGCAACTGACACGTTGACGCTCCAAAAAGTTCATAAATAGATTGTAAAACTAATCAATATGAATTGAGCGGTTTAGTCCAAACTTTATATGATGAACA
The DNA here is from genome assembly GCF_964197995.2 of Scardinius erythrophthalmus. Taxonomy (NCBI): domain Eukaryota; kingdom Metazoa; phylum Chordata; class Actinopteri; order Cypriniformes; family Leuciscidae; genus Scardinius; species Scardinius erythrophthalmus. Next base: position 33,678,988 of record NC_138241.1, read on the forward strand.
GATTGAATTTAGACTTTTATTCACATAAACATTCATCAGCTCACACATCATTTATGATAAACGGAAGCTCAAGCATGTTCACTTGACGTGTGAAAATCAATGAGGTTCATTCTGGTGTTATGCATCACGTTTGAGCTTCAGCAAGAACCAATGAGGTTCATTCTCATGTTACGCATCACGTTTGAGCTTCAGCAAGAACCAATGAGGTTCATTCTTGTGTTACGCATCACGTTTGAGCTTCAGCAAGAACCAATGAGGTTCATTCTCATGTTACGCATCACATTTGAGCTTCTGCAAGAACCAATGAGGTTCATTCTCATGTTACGCATCACGTTTGAGCTTCAGCAAGAACCAATGAGGTTCATTCTCATGTTACGCATCACGTTTGAGCTTCAGCAAGAACCAATGAGGTTCATTCTCGTGTTACGCATCACGTTTGAGCTTCAGCAAGAACCAATGAGGTTCATTCTCATGTTACGCATCACGTTTGAGCTTCAGCAAGAACCAATGAGGTTCATTCTTGTGTTACGCATCACGTTTGAGCTTCAGCAAGAACCAATGAGGTTCATTCTCATGTTACGCATCACGTTTGAGCTTCTGCAAGAACCAATGAGGTTCATTCTCATGTTACGCATCACGTTTGAGCTTCAGCAAGAACCAATGAGGTTCATTCTCATGTTACGCATCACGTTTGAGCTTCAGCAAGAACCAATGAGGTTCATTCTCGTGTTACGCATCACGTTTGAGCTTCAGCAAGAACCAATGAGGTTCATTCTCATGTTACGCATCACATTTGAGCTTCTGCAAGAACCAATGAGGTTCATTCTCATGTTACGCATCACGTTTGAGCTTCAGCAAGAACCAATGAGGTTCATTCTCATGTTACGCATCACGTTTGAGCTTCAGCAAGAACCAATGAGGTTCATTCTCGTGTTACGCATCACGTTTGAGCTTCAGCAAGAACCAATGAGGTTCATTCTCATGTTACGCATCACATTTGAGCTTCTGCAAGAACCAATGAGGTTCATTCCCGTGTTACGCATCACGTTTGAGCTTCAGCAAGAACCAATGAGGTTCATTCTCGTGTTACGAAGCACGTTTGAGCTTCACCAAGAACCAATGAGGTTCATTCTCGTGTTACGCATCACGTTTGAGCTTCACCAAGAACCAATGAGGTTCATTCTCGTGTTACGCAGCACGTTTGAGCTTCAGCAAGAACCAATGAGGTTCATTCTCATGTTACGCATCACGTTTGAGCTTCAGCAAGAACCAATGAGGTTCATTCTCATGTTACGCATCACATTTGAGCTTCTGCAAGAACCAGTGAGGTTCATTCTCGTGTTACGCATCACGTTTGAGCTTCTGCAAGAACCAATGAGGTTCATTCTCGTGTTACGCATCACGTTTGAGCTTCAGCAAGAACCAATGAGGTTCATTCTCATGTTACGCATCACGTTTGAGCTTCTGCAAGAACCAATGAGGTTCATTCTCATGTTACGCATCACGTTTGAGCTTCAGCAAGAACCAATGAGGTTCATTCTCATGTTACGCATCACGTTTGAGCTTCAGCAAGAACCAATGAGGTTCATTCTCATGTTACGCATCACATTTGAGCTTCTGCAAGAACCAATGAGGTTCATTCTCATGTTACGCATCACATTTGAGCTTCTGCAAGAACCAATGAGGTTCATTCTCGTGTTACGCATCACGTTTGAGCTTCAGCAAGAACCAATGAGGTTCATTCTCGTGTTACGCATCACGTTTGAGCTTCAGCAAGAACCAATGAGGTTCATTCTCACGTTACGCATCACATTTGAGCTTCAGCAAGAACCAATGAGGCTCATTCTCATGTTACGCATCACGTTTGAGCTTCTGCAAGAACCAATGAGGTTCATTCTCATGTTACGCAGCACGTTTGAGCTTCAGCAAGAACCAATGAGGTTCATTCTCGTGTTACGCATCACGTTTGAGCTTCAGCAAGAACCAATGAGGTTCATTCTCGTGTTTCACAGCACGTTTGAGCTTCTGCAAGAGGTTTGTTCTCATGTGTGAAGCAGGTTCGGTTGAGCTTCTGTTTATGTTCTCTGATCAATGTTTATATGTGAATAAAAGCCTAAATTCAATCTGTTCATGATATAAAGTGATCGAGACTCTTAAGAAAATTTAGAGTAAACCACCTGATTCGGATTAGTTTTGAGATCTCTTTATGAACTTTTTGAAGCTTTAAACTGTCAGTAGCGTAGCTGTCAATGGAGAGACAAAAAAAACTCTCAGATTTCATCAAAAAGATCTTCATTTGTGTTCCGAAGATCCGGGTTTGGAACGACATGAGGGTGAAACTACAGCATTTTCATTTTTGGGTGAACTAACCCTATTATTAGAATCTTACCTTTCATGCAGAGTGTAATAAAGCTGTTTGTGAATGTAAAAGGTCTGCAAAGTTTTAGAGATCAAAATGTGTGTGTATACTATTACTTGGCCAGTTTCTGGTTCACCTCATAAATTCTGTTAGTCATTTTCGAAACCATTGCAAAACTTTTGATTGAAAATACTGTACTTTCATTTGCAACCTAATCCACATTATAACCTGACAGAAGAATGTTTATTCTGATCATTAAGTTGACCTATTTTTGAATCATTGCTGTCTTGTGTTATATCACCCTTTTTCTCTACACTGGAAGAAATAATAACCTAAAAATGGTAACATCTAACTCTTATAGGTTAAATCAGGAAATAGCTATTTATGGTAACAATGGCAGGCTGCCACTTTTTACAGTGTACGTCTATAAGATTTTCTGCCCTTCAGTTTTCTTAAATGTGTCATGTGTCCTATATTGGAGCTGTGAAGTGAGGGGCACGTGTGATGTTTATTATGAATGACTGGCATCTGTCATATGACTACATCAGGTCTCCAAAGGTCGACTCCTGTCACTGCGATGGTCTTCAACTCGCACTGCCACCGGCCCCAAGGACAGCAGATCCGCTCTGATGCTCACATTCACTCATCCAGAAGAGTGTGAGACTGAGAAATTCACTCTGCAGAAGATGTCAGGAGCATGCAGGACAGATGTTGAAGTGAGAAATTAGTCATTTCCATATGAAATAACGATTGTCCTTCATTGTTGTGATCCACTAGCGTAAATTTCATCGCTACAGTCCCTTTCCTCCCCAAATTAGCATAACGTGATTTGCGGAACATGTAGAGATTAATAGATTGACTGTCTTGCATGGCTGGATGATTCTGTTAAGATTTGTTTTTGTGCATGATAACTAAAAAAATGAAACCTCTCATTTTTTTCTAAAGATGCAGTGCTCTGTTCTCATCAAAATGGAGAAACACAAATCATGCTTTTTCCAAAATTTGGTTAGTATTGTTGTTTGGGATCAATAAAATATATATATATTTATATTTGCGAAAGAAAATAATAATTTAATTGAGCAAGGATGCAATTAAATTTATCAAAAATAAATGCTGTTTTTTGAACATTTTATCCATCAAAGAATCCTAACACACACACACACACACACACACACACACACACACACACACACACACACGTCTGTGTGTGTGTGTGTGTGTGTGTATATATATATATATATACATATACATACATATATAGTATATATTTATATAGCATGGTTTCCCCAAAAATATGTAGCAGCACAACTGTTTTCAACACTGATAATAATCAGAAATGCTTCTTGAGCAGCAAATAATCATAATAGAATAATTTCTGTAGGATCATGTGACACTGAAGACTGGAGTAATGATGCTGAAAATTCAGCTTTGATCATTTTAAAATATATTCAATTAGAATTTTTTTACAATATTCACAGTTTGTATTTCAGATCAAATCAATGCAGCCTAGGTGAACATAAGAGACTTCTTTCAAAAACACCAAACTTTTGAACGGGAATGTAATTCCTTTATGTCCTGTGAAAGCGTGTTCAGATCATCCTTACCTGCTAACAAGTATATGAGCAAGTACCATGTTTTAGACATGATACCATGGTAATGTCTTGTGTTTTTGGACATGTCCTATAGAACCTTGGAGTAACATAATATCTAAATATTGTAAAAATTCAGTAACACTGTATATGGTATTATCTGAATTCTTAGAGCAACAAAACTGCCTACAAATGTGTACAGGACTAATGTGGCATGTGGGAAAAGTGCAATGCACAAACAGACACGCTCACTAATGCTCAAAACAAGTGGTTCCTGGCCAGCCATTTCTATGTTGAATCATTTTAAGTGGTAATGCACCCATTATCAGAGTGGAGCTGGTCAGTGTAGAGTCTATCCATCTATTTTTACTTGCTGTGGTCAGCAGGCCCATTTAGCCATCCGGTAATGAGAGCTAATGAGCTGGCCCTCTCCACACAGCCCTGGGCAAATCACATAGCATCTGATTTGCACCACAACAATTCAATAGCCAAAGATTAAGCCTGGTCACCGGAGTCTCAGGGGCCATTTACAATACACCGTTTTCAGCTAAAAACTTTTTATGCGTTTTGGCCGTTCATTTACAAGACAACAACGTTTTGGGGGCCTAAAAACGCATGACATCATGTGCATGCGTAATCACGTGTTCAATCTATTGGTATGTATGGTGTTTCTTGACCTTGCCAACTACTGGCCTAGCAGCAGAATACAGCGTTTTTAGTCGTTTTTGAGGGGACCATTTTGCAAACGTTGTCGTCTGTGCGCGAAAAACACAAAGGAAAAGCGTTTACGTTCAAAAACGTGTCCTGAATATTCACGAGCTGTGGAATCAGATCGAGAAATTCATATTTTGCATTTAGGAAAATCTGTAGGCCTATTGGGATTTAGGAAAAGAGCAACTAGTCTGTTCTATACTGACCATCCTATTTAGCAGAATTAACCTAAGGTTAGGGTATACTGTTGTTAGGGTATAGTACACTCTCAGAAAAAGGTACAAAAGCTGACACTGGGGCGTGTCGGAACAAAGGCACTTTGTTCCTTAAAGGGTTAGTTCACCCAAAAATGAAAATTCTGTCAGTAATTACTCACCCTCATGTTGTTTCAACCCATCTCATTCATCTTCAGAACACAAATTAAGATATGTTTGATGAAATCTGAGAGCTGGATCACTCCTCCATAGGCTTCTCTGTAATTGAAACTTGACGGCCCAGAAAGTTAGTCAACCTTAAGTTTATCAAGCCGCGAGAATACTTTTTGTGCACAAACCCCTCCCAAAATAACGACTTTATTCAACTATTCATTTTCTTCTGTGTGGGCCTCTGAGTGAATTCATGTAGTGTAACAGTGCATCGCAAGGTCAGAACGTAGGCTCACTATTGGCCGACGCTGGTCATGTGTGTGATGCTGGCCAATAGTGAGCCTACGTTCTGACGTTCAACCCAGAAGCACTGCGCTGTAACACTACTGGAACTCACTCAGATGTTTTTTGGGGGGTTCTTTAGCACAAAAAGTATTCTCGTCGCTTGATAAACTTATGGTTGAGCCACTGTAGTCACTTGGACTATTTTAAACATTGTCTTTACTAACTTTCTGGGCCAGCAAGTTTCAGTAACATAGAAGCCTATGGAGGAGTGAGACAGCTCTCAGATTTAATCAGAAATATCTTAATTTGTGTTCCGAAGATGAACGGAAGTCTTATGGGGTTGGAACAACATGAGGGTGAGTAATTACTGACAGAATTTTCATTTTTGGGTGAACTAATCCTTTAAGGGCGCACATTGGTACCTTAAAGGTACATATTAGTACCTTAAAGGAACAAAAGTGTACTTTTGAAAAGGTACTGCCCCTGTGTCAGCTTTTGTACCTTTTTTGAGTGTGTGTAAAGCCTACTGTTGTCATGTACTTGTGCCTTGATTTGAAAATCCAGATTCAAGATGCTTGATGAACGGTGAAATCACATTTAACACAAGGAACAATAACGGGAACCACCAGCACTAAATGTAACACCAGACTCTGAACAGAGGATGACTGATATGCACTGACTAACAGGGGGAGGTGATTAGTTGACTTGGAGATTAACCAGGGTAAATATGTCTGAAAACCTAGCTGACTTGTTGCCTGAAGGGACCTCATGAAACTGATTTCAGACAGACTTCTTAGGAAGCGTAACGGTTTAATGATCTACAGCAAAATACAGAGAGCTTTGTTGAAAACTAAGTGAATATTTAATGACTATAATTGTAATTTCTCACTATATAATATCAGAAGTGGAAAACGTTGGGCAAAAATGTACATTTACACACAAACTGATCAGCAACCGCAACTTTCAGACGCCATCTTTATTTCTGTCATGGAACGCACAGGATTGTGGGATATCAAAGGCAGCGAAGGACACATCCAAGTTGAAGCTAACTTTGGATTCGGACGTGCCTTGATGCCTTCTTACCTCTGAAAGCAGCATTTTTAAGTTTCCGGATGCATAAAACTAATAAGACAGCAATGGAGACCAAGGAAACAGCAACTAAATACACAGGAACGGAAGAAGGCACAAGACAAAAGAAATTAGTTGATGAGAACAAGGTAATCTTGACAACTGTATAATATTTGATATATAAATTTCTAAGGCCTCTAAATGATCAAATCGTTGCTGAAAAATCTGTTGTGCACAATCTACATGCCTTCTGTCATCTGATCGAAAGTTGACCTTTTTTTGCAAGTGAAAGGCCTTTTAGTATTGTAAAATTTCCACCTTCAGGTCTTGGATCACGTGTCTTTTTGCTGTGAAATCTTATTTCTATAAAGAAAACACAAGAATAGCTTTTAATACTATTTTAAGATGAACACTTACTGAGCAAATTATAATTGTATGCATTTTATGTCAGTAGTTACTGATATAAAGATCTCATTGATTAAATTACAAGCTATCAGAAGTCCATACTTTCTGTACATAAATATCAGCATATTATGCACAAAATTGCAAATATTTGCTCAGTTTGGGCCTCTGAATAAAATTGAGTTTTTTTTTTTTACTCCATACTATATACTGTAAAAGCCTGATGCCTTACACACAAATAAGACGACACATTACAAAATAGTGTATCACCACTCAAATGTGTATCAAATATGAAACAAAACATAAAGCACACAACATAAACTGTCCCTCTTCAAAAAATAATACAAATATTTTTTTACTATTATTTCAGATTTCAGGCTTTACAGGGTTAAAGGGGTGGTATAATGCCCTTTTCACAAGGTGTAAAATAAGAGTGTGTATGTGAAGTTTTAGCTCAAAATACCCAACAGATATTTTTATATCGCATGTTAAAATTGTCAATTTTTGAGGGTGAGCAAAAATGGACCGTTTTTGTGTCTGTTCCTTTAAATGTAAATGAGCTGCTGCTCCCGGCACAGGGGTCGGAACTTCAAAACTTGTGTCCTTTTACCTCACAGACATGCTCTGAAAATTTCAAAAACTTTTAGCCTTTTATGTTCAAACCGAAGTCAGAAAGATGGAGAGTTTGAAAGACTCAAGAAGAAGTGATAACATGTAGACAACCTTTCTGAATGGTTAGTTGGTGAATTTATGTAGTTATCTTCTAGTCATTGATTAGCATATCCTGTCTTGATAATCTATAAATCACGTTCCCAGGGGCGGGGTTTATGTAAATTTTAGGGACGGGAGGAATGTTGTGTAGTCCCTACCAGTCGTTTGTTGTATAGTCCTTAAAAAGCAATTTCTTTAAAAGCAAATATCTCCCTTTGCTTTGAACTTTGAGCGTTGTAACTTTGCAGATGTTGTTTATGCTCAAACAGCAACATTACTCACTAACTAAAGTTAGAAAAGTGAAATCATAATCAACCACCCCTTTAATAGAATTAGAAAAATCATAATGTTTCTTAATGGAGTTAACATGGATAAATGAATATTTATTGCTAGCATTTGGCTATATAAAGCCCATTGCTAACAATAAATGTTCATATATAAATAGAGCATATTACGTAAATAAAAGTTTTGGTGCATGAGTAATTTTCAATTAGTCATCTCCGTTTTTACATTTCCTCCTACTTAGTGCTGTAATGATATAAATCCAATGTGACAAATTAAGACCAAACACATGCTATTTAGTGCATGTTTTTTTCTGATTGTTTGTTATTTTTCCATTCAGTTTGATTTCTGGCATTTCCAGGAAAGATGGGACGTGCAACTGACATTACAAATGACAGGCTAAAATGACACATGCATTAAGAGAAGCACGGCCACAGAAGAACACATAACAGCCTCTTCACTTACCTAAGCCAAGTAGAACACTTCAACAATAACAACCTGGCTGACCAATCAAAAGAATAGGGCACTCATTGATAATAACCTATTCTTAACTAAGCTTTAACCACGCTGTTAAGAATCAAACGTTTGGGTTACCTTAACTTTAACCCTGACTTTAACCCTAACTCCATTTGTATTTCCAACAGAAAAACACAAACCTAACTATTATATATAATATATATATATATATATATATATATATATATATATATATATATATATATATATATATATATGCATGTATACTATTAACCTATTTATTATATACATATCAAACCTTCATCATAGCTATAAATGGCTTGCAATGCATAAAAAAACATGCACATGAAAAACAAACGTAATATTTCGTGACAACGCATTGTTGACTAATCTGCTGGCTCAAACACTCTCACACTGGCACTGGACCATCCTTATTTTTGAGCTCTGACCACTTAGCTGTCTCTCTTTTAGATATTTATATCAGTTATAGTTTAATTGGTACAAACCAAACCACATTTCCAGGCCAAAAGACAACTCAAAATAAATCTAATTTGACAGACAAGCCTAATTTTGGCGACCAGAGTCCCATCTTACAGTGCATGTCATCTTATATAACGGCTTCTTTGGCATTCCATATCCTCTGACATTTATGATTCAATGTCCAGAGTTGCCTTTAATGCGTTGTAGACGCTTAGTCACAGGCCGGCTAATACTAATGACCGTTTCCTTTCGGAAGTTCTCAAAATAAGACTCACAAAATGAGACCTTTCTCTGGAATTACAAGAATGAATGATCGCACACCTTTTGCTGTTTGATTTGGTGGAAGAATGGAGAGCGGACAAACCCTTCTGAATATATCTGTCTTCAGACTGCATCATAATCACATCATCCTATGACACTCATACATCATTACTCCAGCTGTCTGTATATTTACCACATTTTTCTAAAAAAGTGAGTGCTATGCGATATTTAACATTTTTGTTTTGCTCTGCACCTGTGCTCCTTAAGTCCAATTTATCTGTATTTTCAGGGATGAAAACATATGGCAGTCATAAGTCACAGAAATATAATTGAGACAGTGTGAACATTCTTCAAAGTAATGGCCCATTATTCTGAATGGCTGTCGGTGGAACCAAACATGACCATGAATCAATTGTAGTTCATGGTTAAAGTTTGTTTCACGCTTGTGGCCGGACCAAGAGCAACATTGAAATTGAGCGCACTCAAGAATTGTATGGCTCTTCAACCTTTTATTATACTTTGAATGGCAAAAATAAAGATTTCCAGTGCCTGACCCTCCCAAACCCAAATGATCCCTCTAGAGTTAGAATTCACACAGAAGCAACATCAATATTATTTTACAAAATAATTCAATTTACAAAATGCACGGAGATACATCATCATTCGAGATATTTCACGGGTCCAATCAGCAGTCTTCAGGTCCAAATATGTGGTTCTCTTATTGTACCAGTCCGGGGCTTGTTTCAATGCATTTATTGATCTACAATTTACAGGAAACATGTCAAAGCAAACGTGTCGGTTCCAAGGCCAAAGCACACTATGTGCATCTTAAAGCTAACATCTCTCATCAAAGTTTAATTTCTATGTACAGTGCAAACATTTACGTTTTCTTTTTCTTCAACACGTTGTTTTTAGTATTATGCTGATGTCCTATACTAGACTGTGTAAATGGAAAACCTATGATGGTCAAGGAGAGTTGTTTTCTTGCCTTCAAACCCACCTCAGAGCGGCTAGAAGAGAAAAGATCAGTGTTTAAATGTGCTTGAAAACCAGACTGTTGGAAATACAAAGCCATGCACGTCTCCGTCTAACTTACCAACGGTATATGATTCAGAAGTCGGTCTACAGTGACGTCATCGTAGCTCTCCCGATACGAGGTCTCTCCGCCAGCCGATTCCTCCTGCATGCTGGGTGGGTCTTCTTGACTGAAGAAAGGAAAAAACACCAGTAAAATACCTTTTTCATTGTTTAACACCACAAAACATGTTCTTTGGTGAAGAACGTGAAGCTTTATACCTTCTCTTCCCTGTTAGAACAGAGTTAAGATATTTCTTCACCGCCATCTGCTTGCGAAAGCGGCTGTAGTTGTCTGTGAATATTGCGTCTGAATGACGCTTCATCGGCGCCTGGTCTTCCATCAAATCATCACTAAAATTGCACAAACAAACACGTCAGATATACATTCCTAACAGTTCATTTGACATTAAACATTTACTTTTATTCATTTGGCAGACCAGTCTTACAGGATTATAAGATTATACGGTATAATCCTATGGACATTTTGAGATTGATCAGAGTCTGCATATGGAAGAAGCAGAAAACAACTTTCTTTGCATCTAAAATTACCAAAATATAATCCCCGTTACACCAAGTTCAATTGATCTGTCTCCTAATTAGAGGATCTGATTTCTCCTCTCCCTAATAAAACATCTAAAAACTCTCTCTTCTAAAACCAGTCTGAGACAATTGATGGTTTTAGTTCGCCACCAAGTTGGTTTCCACTATTCAGGTCTGGTTTAATGGTTTTAGAAGGTTTTGGGACCACCTGGATGACCAGTGAAAACCATCAAGGCTGGTTCCAGCATGGCTATGGATCATGTCAAGGATTTCACCTCTGCCGGATTGTCAAATGCCACTAAACCCGGATGCATTGGCATAAAAAAAAAAGGGTTACCTGACTCGCTTTCCGATCAATGACTCCAGGTACCGTCTGGCAGATAACTGTCCGAGAAGTTTACTGTATCCGCTTGTGAAGAGCCCGTCTGCGTGTCTTGTATCTCTGCACAGACACAGAAACCAATCATTTCACAACTGAAATAACCAACTTTACTCTAGAAACCAGTGAATGACAGTCTATTTCAGTTGCTCTTATAGCACTGAGTTGTAATAAAAGATGCTTGTTTCAATTAAGATTTCGAGCAATGTCTGTCTCAGTTTCCATCAAAATTCCAGTTAAACTAAAAACGTAAATATTCTAAAAGCTTCTAGAAGAACTCGTATTAACATTCTATAAGAATAAGAACTATTTTTCCGGAAACTATGATTAACATGGTACATTTTGCATGTTTGTGATTTCAAGCATTTGGAGGTGATTAAAATAACTCAATGACAATTAAATGACAATTTTAATTCGGTAGCCTATTGAAATTAGGCTACACTGAAACGGTGTGAAAACTAAATCGGGATTTTCCCTATTGATCGGTTCATACAGCGTATCAAAATTGTAATCTACCTACTTAAATATCCAATAAGACAACAAAAATAACTTTCTTCTCTTTCTTTCCCTGTGTTTTTATTTTAAATCGTCTTTCTTGTTTTCTTTTCTGGTGCGATTCAGTCACCTGCGCGCGCACAGCTCTGATGGCGCGGACAGCGCGCGCTCGTATTCTGATATATAAAATGCTTTAAAACCTTACAAAAGAGTTAGGAATTATGTTTAATTCGTGTGCTTTCATAGAATAAAGCTCTTACCTCATGGAGGCGAAGGGTAAACTTAAGGTCCGGGCATATAAAACACTGGAGAGAGTTATGAAGAGCAAAATCTGAGAGCCGTTCCTCACGAGCATTGCTTTAAACCTGTGCATACATGAATACATACTGTAATTTAACATTGCATTAATTAACAATCAAATGTAAATGCTTTTTATAGCTTGAATGCAATTGTAAAGGCATTTGAATGCATTTGCAAAAACTAACTTAAAATGTGCACTCTTTTCGCAAACATTATAATTAAAAGGGGCTTCTTTATAGAAGATATTTCTATTTGATTAATTATAAGATTTTTTTGCTTTGCCTAAAACCATGATTAGTTTGTATTGAAAATACTAAATATTACTTAAACTGTTTCAGTGGACATAAATTAATGTAGCCTATATGTCATGCAATTTCTTGAGTTTGTAAAATAAACTAGTCTAAATGAATGTAACATGCACAGAAGTAAAAAGTGACTATGGTAAATGTTCAAATATTAAAATCAAAGGAACTTACATGTGCTATGGTGATGTGATCCGCGCGCTGATAGGGGTCCTGAAATGCCTCCAGTCAAATCTCCCAAAGTGACCAGGTGGTTTTTAAAGTTCCTTTTCGCGGTCTTGTGTCTCTTTGATAGTCTCACCCCTCGCCCCGTTTTATATGTCTGAATACTTTCCATCAGAGAGGAAGACAATCAGATTTGATTTGTGTTAATACGTCACGAAGAAAGTCCCATTGGGATGGATGTGTTCGTCATTGGTCGGCAGGCACACTTCACACACACACACACACACACACACACACACACACACACACACACACACACACACACACACACACACACACACACACACACACACACACTGGTGAAATCAAGTTTGTGATTGCTCAGAATGTTTTTTTGTCATTGGTGATTCATTCTTTGGATATTTGTTTGCATGGATGCATTTTTTGGTCAAAGAAGAGATGCGAGCATGAAACATGAAACAATAAACCTAGCAGGACTTCCCAAGGTAAAAGAATAATTCCTGCACAAAATTCCTTTTGTCAATTTTCCCCTAAATTTGGAACTGATCAAAAAAACATTAAAGGGAATATTATATGGATTTCTACACAATTTTTTTTATAGATAGATAGATGATAGACAGAACAATGGACAGATAGAACGATAGAACGATAGAACGATAGAACGATAGATAGATAGATAGATAGATAGATAGATAGATAGATAGATAGATAGATAGATAGATAGACAGACAGACAGACAGACAGACAGACAGACAGACAGACAGACAGACAGAACAATGGATAGAATTATAGATGCATAGATAGATAGATAGATAGATAGATAGATAGATAGATAGATAGATAGATAGATAGATAGATAGATAGATAGATAGATAGATAGATAGATAGATAGATAGATAGATATAGACAGACAGATATATAGATGATAGACAGAACAATAGATATATGATAGATAGAATGATAGATAGATAGATAGATAGATAGATAGATAGATAGATAGATAGATAGATAGATAGATAGATAGATAGATAGATAGATAGATAGATAGATAGATAGATAGATAGATAGATAGATAGATAGATAGATAAATGATAGACAGAACAATGGATAAATATAACGACAGAATGATGGACAGAGAAAGAAAGAAAGAAAGAAAGATAGATAGATAGATAGATAGATAGATAGATAGATAGATAGATAGATAGATAGATAGATAGATAGATAGATAGATAGATAGATAGATAGATAGATAGATAGATAGATAGATAGATAGATAGATAGATAGATAGATAGACAGAAAGATTATTTTAAACAAACATAAGTGAATGGATATGATTAAGGATATCTTTGCACAGCTGTAGTCTACCCTCATCTTAACCCCGGTTCAATCCCTTTGCTAACAGGATCATTCTCTGCATTAAATACATCACTGCCAAAGTAATGAACAAACATGTTCAGTCGTGGAGAGCCGCTATAGTGACATAAACCAGACTCTTTTAAAGCATCAACACAGGAAATGTTTATATGCATAAGTGTCCACTAAGACCCTAGAGATGGTTGTCCTGATCACTCACTTGAAAAGTCGTCATTTATTCTCAGTAATATTATGTTAGCCGTTGGCCTGGCATTAGGACTGTCCTCATAGTTGGAACGAAGTCGAAGAGTCCTGGTTTACACATTTCTCTGCAGTAACAGAGACCACTCGACCTGTGACCTGAACAGCATTCTAATGATTTGATCTGGAAGGCTGTTTTCTGGGACTGGATCCTTGTGGATGAAGTGATTAATGAGGGAAGCAGATTGCAGACGTGATGCCAATAAATCAAGTCGACAAAAACAATTTCAGTCTCTGTGCTGTGTTCACTCCGTAGCATCTAGACAGAATCTAAGCTTGAGATTTCCTTTATCTGGATCAATTAGATGATGAAGTTTAATAAAGTGTTAGGGAGTTGTTCAAATCTGAAACACCAAATATGAGCAATAGAAATAAAGATGCTTGACTTAACAAGCTGCAGGTTCAAGTCGTTACTTCTCAATAAACTGTCAAAACAAAATGAATATAATGTCTTTAAGGAGCTCTAACAAACTGAGAGAGTTTTAAAACATTTAAAATGAATCAAAATGTTGATGTTAGGTTTGTAATATTTAGTTTATTCATTTGTCTTGAAATTCATAGAGGAAGTTCTGATCTGTCAATATCTTTATACTGCGGCCCAAAAACCCTGTGACGGATCAGTTAGACAAACCCTTAAGTGCATCCAGATTAATCCAGTAAATACATCTGTATATCTGGCCACACGGAGGACATTAGCTTCAATAATGCCATCAGAGCATCATTAGATCTGTAATCAAAGCTAAAGACAACAGCATCATCCTCCCGAGACGTCACTCCACTCGGCCAATCGCATTAGGGGGTTTATTTAGCGTAGCACATCCATTTCAATCTAAATTATATTTATTTTAGAAATGCATTTAAAAAATCTATCTATCTATCTATCTATCTATCTATCTATCTATCTATCTATCTATCTATCTATCTATCTATCTATCTATCTATCTATCTATCTATCTATCTATCTATCTATCTATCTATCTATCTATCTATCTATCTATCTATCTATCTATCTATCTATCTATCTATCTAGAATTTAAAAATATTGTACACAAACACATTTATGCACAACTCCATAATTAATGATGATTGCCTAGAATATTTCAAGCCTGTGTGTTGTCCTATGACTAATAGTTTCATCTTTGCACACTGACTGTTTTCCGTACGTCATCTCACACACGAGTATCATGCAGTTTCTTCCCATTGCCCATGTATATGCTCTCGACTCAGACATGGATGTGACAGCTCTTAGTCTTTGGCGAAATATTTTCTTTGCACGACATATTGTGAAGTTCTGCATTCGATATTGCCAATTTAACTAGCTGAAGTTTAGTTGTGCACGCAGTGGAAAGACTTGGGTTTAGTAATACACAGAAACAGTCTGAGGTGATGCTTCCCATATGTGTGAGAGGGAGGAGTTTTATTGAAAAATAATCGACACATTCATTCAGGAACACACTATCTACATTAAGAATCTCTGCAAGTCTATAGAGGAAGCGTGCAACCTTTATTCCGTCTCTATTGAATTCATATTGATCTCAACACATCCATCTCTATTGTGTCAGAGTTTATGGGAAATAAAATGCCTGAAATTCAATACCACCTCAGAACCTCTATTGGTTTCACTCAAACAGAATCGATTTTTCTGTTGATTGCAAAACAAATATACATATCAAAATATGAATAGCTTTTATACAGCATGTATAAAATCCAGTACAATGCTTGCATCAAATGCCAAGCAAGTTTTCTAAAAATTGATTTTCCAAGCATACATATCTCATATCTCATTGTCTCAGGGCTCCATAGTCACTACCTTGTTCTTCTGAGCCATGAGAATTCAAATTCAACTTATTAAGACCTGCAGCCTTGGAGAGCTAATAGAAAAGTGTTATTAATAATCTGTGGCTTTAGGTTTTAGTGTGCTTGTTGCTATGCAGTTATTTTGTTCATGATTAAGAAATCACCAATATTCAGAGAATAAATATGGGTGGTATTCAAAATCATAGCTATACAATGAAAATATTTATTATTTTATCAACATTACATACAAAATCTTTTGTCATTATCATTTAGCTGTAAAGCAGATTTGAACATTTGAACTTTCTGAACATCAGAAAGAAACTTTTACTTTAATTCATTTAGCATACGCTTTTATCCGAATCAACTTACAAATGAAGAATACAACAACATAGTCGTTATTAATCCTAAGAGGCAGTAACATGAGAAGTGTAATCATCAGTGCATTAAAAATAAATCAATATCTGTGCTGTCCCGTGTTTACATGAATGTCTTTATACAGGCACTCATACGGACGTGTGGGCTATTATAGGGTAGTAAACTTCCAATGAGGGCTCAAAATGTCTTAAAAACACATTGAACACTTAAAAAAATATGAAAGATTTAACTAATTAAACTGCTAAATCTGCTCTAATATAGCCTATTAGTATGTTAACCCTTACGCTGTGTTGAAAACCCTGTAACACCTGTGATGCTTCCAGTCAAAAATGACCGGCCTCTTAAAAAATTGCTTGAAAATCGCTCGTTATGCCATATTATCACCAATTATTGGATTCAATCTTTTTGTCAACTTCTTTTCTTTCAATTAGCACAGGTTTTGTATTTCTTTTTGGAACTGATTGATTGTAGGCCTCATTGATCTGAGCTTATGCACCTGCAGTTTTTGGGTGAAAAAAGCATTATTTGTGGACAATTTAGTCAATATTCAACAAAATAATTTGTGCTGTTTATCTCATAGCTTTAATGTTTAACCAGGAAGTTTGTTTAGTACAAAATGGAACAAAGTCCCACTTGTGGGTGTTCCTGGTCAAAAATGACCGACCTACAACAAATAAGTGTATAAATCTCTTGTTATTGCTATTATCACCAAATATGGCATTCAATCTTTTTGTCAACTTCAATTATGACAGGTTTTGTATTTATTTTTGAAAAGGATCTATCATAGGACTCATGTAATGGAATATAGCTATCGAACTAGCATTTAACATCTATTTAAAATTCCTATTTTATATTTAGAAAGATAGGGGTACTGGCCACCTGTCCAGGTTTTCCCCTGCTTTCAGTCCACATGCCATACAAAGGATACAAAATAAAATATATGATTTTCAATGTTGACACCTTTCTTTAAGAAAAATACTGCCAAGATACTGAGGTGTTACTGTTTTTTTGGACATTCACAACGGATATATATATATATATATATATATATATATATATATATATATATATATATATATATATATATATATATATATATATATATATATATTGGCCATATACGTGATAATACTATGGTATTGTGTAAAGTACCATATAATCCACGGCATGTATCGAAAAACCACGCTAAACCCATAATACAGTGAATGATAGCACCATCACTTCACATTGTACGCGTGCGATTGCGCTTCCAGAACGCAGCTCTCTGATTGGTCAGAAGTTCGGAAGTGCGTCACGGGTTAACAACATGTCCGCGTTCATTTGAAACAGTGTAGTGTGCTCTGCTCGATCGGTTTTCACTGCATACTTTGATGTGTTTGTATGTTGGGCTCAACGAGCAGGAGATTGCAGAGGGAGAGGCATCTGTCAAAGGGAAGGACCGCACTTCAGGACAGGAAGATCGACTATTTGTTATTAGCAGGTGAAGATTCGAGCGGATGTTAGCAGTAGCTCGGCTGCTAATGCTGACAGGATGACAGTCTAACTGAAATATAAAAAGTTTCGTGTTTTTCCCCTAAACACTGTTACACGTTACAAGCAAAAACAAAAGATAAAGGATCATGTGCAGTGGAATTGAGGAATTTACTAAAGGATTTCCCCGGAATTCATTAAGTAATGAACAAATCGCATGCCATAACAAATGTAACGTTAACTGTCACTGATACACGACACTGGATTAAAAACTGCAGTAAATGTTTTATTTTTGTCTACAGCTGATAAACTTTTGCTTTGTGTGGTGATTTTAGGTGGACAGTTCACGAAATATACTTATAGATTGACAGATAGATGTATGGAAATAAATATTATATGTGTTGATAGATAGACAGAACGATTGATGGATAGACAGGCAGAATGATGAATAGATGGATTGATAAAACAATAGATAGAACTATAGACAGACATATAGAACGATAGATAGATTAACTTAGATATGCATATGTCTGCTAGAAAGATTGTTAGGTGGATATATGCCCAGATGTTTTGTCATATAAACTGAAAGAAAGACATGTATAGACCGACAAACAGATGGGCAGTTATGCTATAATGTTGGCTTAATTTTATATTAAGTATAGTGCAATTATAATGCAATTTCAAAGATATATATATTATCTAATGTTACAACATATAAGGTCTCTATTTTGGATGTTTATGCTGTTTTTCATTAAATATGCACATTCACCTATTTTTTTATGTGCTTCATTGAGCACTAATTCATATTTTGTGAAAAGCAGCAGCAATGTCAAAATTAACATATGCTCAAAAAAGTGATTTTGAAAAGATGTTTGCTATATTATATGTTGTATAATATGATACAAAAGGGCATCAATAATGCAGACTTGCCAAACTGAAGGTAACAAATGTCAACCCATTCTGTATTAATAACACCGTTTTTTTTCTGTGTCCTTGTCTTTCACAGAAATAATGCTGATATTGGGAACTCATGTCGCACATCTATGAAGAGAGAGCCACAATGATAGCCGCAGGCGAATTGCAGTCGTTTGTCCCATTCGGTCGTGAGCACTGCAAAAATCACCCGAATGCCGTGAATCTCCAGCTGCGGCAGCTCCAGCCGGCCTCTGAGCTCTGGTCCTCCGACGGGGCGGCTGGGCTCGTGGGATCCCTTCAGGAGGTCACTCTACAGGAGCGAGAGAAGGTAGTTTTCCCCCATATGAGGAGATGTTTAGCAGCATGTTTGCACTGCTCTTTTTACTTAAAGTGAAAGCAAACTTTTGTTAATTAAAATACTAAATGTTTTATAGGGTTAGTTCACCCAAAAATGAAAATTCTGTCATTAATTACTCCCCTTCACGTCTTTCCAAACCTGTACGACTTTTGTTCATCTTCGGAACAAAAATGAAGATCGTTTTGATGAAATCGGAGAGATTTTGACAGCTATGCAACTACCACTTTGATGCTTCAGAAAGTTCATAAAGAGATCGTAAAACTAATCCATATGAATTGACCAGTTTAGTTAATTTTCTGAAGAGTCTCAATCACTTTATATGAACAGATTTAATTTAGGCTTTTATTCACATATAAACATGTGAATAAACACACATATAAACATATTTATGTTTATAATAACACACATATTATATGTATTATATTTTTACACATATAAACATTGATTCACATATAAACCTAAATTAAATCTGTTCATCATATAAAACGATCTTGTCTTTACATATAGTTTGGACTAAACCGCTCAATTCATACGAATTAGTTTTACGATCTCTTATTTGAAGTGACTTTTTGAAGTGACAAAGTGTCAGTTGCGTAGCTGTCAATGGATGGACAGAAATTGCTCAGATTTAAAGGGGTGATGAACTGAGAAATCAAATTTTCCTTGAGCTTTTGACATATAAGAGGTCATCATACTATAAAAATATCCTGTAAGTTTCAGAACTGAAAACTTCCTTGTTAGTCCAATAAAAGCTTTTATTGACACCAGGCACAGCGAACAACAGGTTTTTCAAAGTGGGGATCTATGAGGTCAAAGGGTATCAAACCCCGCCTCCGCAGAAGAAGATCAACGCCTACTTCAACACTGCCTGTTTAGCCCCGCCCACTGATTCGCGAATTACATGAAACTCATTATAATATGCAAAACTGTAATCCAGTCATAGCAGTGGGTGTTTACTTCCAAGTCTTCAATGCGGCAACGCCCATAAAAACCGAGCGTTTCAGGAGCTAGGCTCAAAACCAGGGTAGAAAATAGCCTATTACTTATTTATTTTGATGTTTTTGAATGTAAAAACCAAGCGAACGTCATAAGTTGACCTCAGACAACAATATAAAAAAGACCCCTTTAATCAAAAAAGATCTTCATTTTTGTTCCGAAGACGAATGAAAGTCTTACAGGTTTGGAACGACATGAGGGTGAGTAATTAATGCCAGAATTTTCATTTTTTGTTGAACTATCCCTTTAAAAGTATGATTATGGTGTGATTGGCAGGAGCGCTGGCGGCTGAGGAAGGGAACGGCTCCTGATGAGGTTGAATATGAGGAGGAGCTGTATGTGGCTGGAAACATGGTCATCTGGAGCCGTGGCAGTAAGAATCAAGCCTCATATGTGTACAAAGCCTTCACGGTGGACAGCCCAGTTCAGCAGGTACTATCTAACTTGTGCTAGACCTTTTCTCAGAATAAACCACTTTTCCAAGCCATTTCTGGGTAAAGTGAGAAAATATAATAATTACCGTTTGGTATTTTTTTATGTAATACAATCATTCCTATACATTACCATTTAAAAGTTTGGGGTTGGTAAGGTTTGTTTATGTTTTTGACCGAAAGTCTCTTCTGCTCAACAAGAATGCATTTATGTGAACCAAAAACAGCAAAAAAAAACCCCCAATAATATTGTGAAACATTTTTACAATTTAAAATAAGTGTTTTCTATTGTAATATGTTTTATTCATGTGATCAAATCATTACTCCAGTCTTCAGTGTCACACGATCCTTCAGAAATCATTCAAATATGATGATTTGCTGCTCAAGAAACATTTTTGATTATTATCAGTGTTGAAAACAGTTGTGCTGCTTCATATTTTTGAGGAAATTGTGACAGATTTTTTTTTTTAGGTTTCTTTGATAAATAGAAACAGCATTTATTTGAAATAGAAATCTTTTGTAACCTTATAACTATCACTTTTGATCAGTTTAATGCATCCTTGCTGAATAAAAGTATTAATTTAGTATTAAACCTACTGACCCCAGTGAACGGTAGTGTATAGACATTTTTGAAGTGCTCAAATACTTTTTGGGGCTGCTGTATCGAGAATCACTTTTCATACTTTTCATAATTCAGTATAATATAATTTCACTTATTGTTTTATAGGCTCTATGGTGTCATTTCACCGTTCCTCAGTCTAAAAAAGATGGTAAGAATTTAATAAATTTTTGTGTTGTATTATTGTTGCCACACAAGTTAAAACATTTTCTTTTTATTTTAAATATATTACTTTATTGCATTTTAAATGCTTAATTGCTTCAGTAGCAAGTATATGATGCTGGCTCTTTTTAGCGGTTGAGTGATTATTTTTCCTCCTAATCTCCAGTAAAGGATGTTGTGGAGCAGACGGTGTGTATTGTCCAGAATACCTGTGTGAACGTCCACAGCATGAGTGGCAAAGAGTTCATATCTCCACTCCCCTTCCAGGTCAGAATGCTTAATGTCTGTGTCTGTTGGGTTTCTCCACAGTACATCTATGTCTAAAAACAATTGACAGAGGCCTGGCTCACAAATCCGGTTTAAATGGCTGTATCATCCTTGTGTGTTTGCAGCAGAGCCTTTGTCATGGGCAGAACGTTTGCTAGTGCCATCAGGGATTTAGTCAGCCTGACTGTCTTTTTTAGCTCAGTGACTGATTATGTGTGGTAGTTGTCCATTTCATGAGGCATAATGGGTTATTTGGCACGCAAGCAGGAAAGGGGGGCGGTTTTGGTTTTAGTAACAGTATTTAGACAGCGCAATTTACAGTTTTGACTAATGTTGGCTTTATTTTACACGAGCATATTCTGGCATGTTGCCCCAGAGGCTTTTCCTAAACATTTCAGACTTGTGCGTTTAAATGGGCGTAAGGGAAATGGGACTAGAACTGGGAGCCTGAAACTTTGGCATTGCACAATAAATTTTTTCCATAATAGAATTAAAGTTTGTCTGTTTGTTTGTAAAAATGTCTAGATTGAATACAAGCAATACAGCATTAAGTACTCTGCTATTGTAAATATAGTATGTGCATAGTAACAATGTCCCTTTGCTGTCTATAATTCTTGCATAAATAGTATTTTCCATAAGCTGAAAAATTGTAATGTTCCGTCTTTCTCTTGATCGACTGTTACTGGGTTTCGCTTGTAGGTCTCCGCTCTCTGGTCAACAAAGTTCGGCCTGCTTTTGGAGCGCAAAAATAATACAGTTGACGGCCCCATGAGCCCCATCAGGTATTTATTTATTTATTTAAATTATTTTTTAGCATGCAGAATGTTAGTACTGTAAGTGCTTATATTTGAGCGTTGTAAAATATGCTTGTGTAAGTATGAATATGGTGTTGAATGATTTGAATCTTGTTATCAGGGAACCTCTCCCGACCCTGTTCAGCATGCTGCATCCCTTAGATGAAATCGCTCCTGTCGTTTGTAAGTCCAGCGGTAAGACTTGAGAACTTATTTTAGTATTATTTGTGACTGATTATATGATTTATTAATATTTTAAATTAGCTTTTAGTCATTTTAGTACTTCACCTTCAAACTTCAACTTATTTTATTTCAGTTAGTTGCCAAAGACAATTTTTATTTTATTTTATCACTGTACCTCAGTAAGGAATGTTTAAGATTTGGCAATCATTTGCATTTTTTTTGTGTTTTAAATGTTGGTGCAATTATTAATTATTTTCCACTATGACACACAAAGTCTCATGGTTTTGCACTTGTGTTCTCCGTAGTCCTCTCTGTCTTGGAACTTATCCATTTAAGCCATATTTAACAAGACCATTTATTAAATGAACATTTATTGGATTAATGTTGAGACCCTTGGTCTAAAATTACCTACCTGTCAATGGCAAGTGATATAAAATATTTCTTTACAGTGGCCATGAAGCTATATTTAGTATTATTTATATTAATTACATTTATATTACAGTTATATATTGTGATTATTGAGGAGTTGGTTTTCTTGCATATTAGGGCGTTTTTACATCTGGTCATCACCTCATGCATTTTTATTGATCGTATAGTTATCCAATTTGGAAAAAACTGTTCCATTTACACTTAGCTTCATAAATGTATTTCCACAAAATAAATAAAAATCTGATCTTCAGTTTCCGTTCACGTCAACAAAAACAACAGATATGAGCTGCGTTTCATTTATTACTACTTAATTTCAAAGCGGCATCAGCACTGGTAAGATAATTTAGTCTCATAATAATTTCTAATTTAGTATTTTTAATGAAGATGATTGCGTTGAGATTCAGGATGCGACGGCGAACATTTTCATTTGTGGCAGTCTGCGTGTGTGCTGAGGCTACTCGTCTGTGGCAGGCCATATCTGTGGGATCATATGCGTGTTGCAGTAGCGTTGTCATATCTGGCTATTTATTTATTTATTTTTTACAATTTTGGGAGGAGTAAAATTTATAAATGTGGCTTCAACAACCAGATGCATTTACACTTGTCCAGTTTCACTTCAGAATGCATATTAAACCACCTCCTAAAGTGGTTTGAGTGATCGGATTTAAATTCGTCTTGAAAGCGTTTCGGAGGGCATTTACACCTGGTCTTTTCACGATCGGATAGTATACATTTAGCACTTGGAAAGTGTTAGTTTTGGACACCATTGAATTAAATGAGGTTTTATTTAACAAAGTTCGGGAGGAGCAGGTTCAGATAATTAACCAAATCATGCACAGCTGTTGATTAATCAGTAATCAACTCAATGACAGAGTATAAATTCACAGCAGACCTGTCTCTGTTCATTGAAAGTTTGTCAGCATCCCTCCTCCACCCCATCTCCTCACTTCCAGTTCCATCTACACTTCCATTTCCATCTACTCTTACCAACTGGGGGGAGTACTTTGGGTTCGGGCCTAACTCCGAGCTCGGAGCCCTCCCCCCGGACAGCACGCCAAATACGCATAAACTCATTGTATTAATTATATGTAGATGTGAACTCGTGAACTCTATAATAATGACACTGATGTATTGTCGATCTCTGGCTTCAGAATATGTCATGTTGATGCTCTTGTTGTTCCCCACTCACTGGTTCAGGTCTGTTTGAGGCCCGACTCCAGTATGTTTCGGACAGCGCTCAGAGAGTGGTGTTCACGTGCCTCAAGCCCTCCATTATCATGACGTACGACACGCAGCAGTGCACACACACCGTCTGGACCCTACGCAAAGTCACACCTGAGGTATGGTTGCTTCGTGCAGTCATAATGAAATATCCTGTTTCCATGTTTTTTTGTTCATGGTTAGAGGATGACATCATCATTAGAACTGGTCAATGTTCTAACGTTTGAGATTAAAAATGTTAAAAAAGGGACCCTATTATGTTTTTTTTTCCGAATCTTACCTTTCATGGAGTGTGTAATATTGCTGCTTGAGCATGTAAATGGTCTGCAAAGTTTTAAAGATCAAAGTGCACAACAAATAAAGTTATTGTCTCCTAAAAGAAAGAATTAATTCTAAAACTGCCGAAACGAGTCGTCAGCAATTTCAGTCTCACTTCCTGTTACAAACCTATGTAGGTTTGGGTAACACTTTATTCTACAGTGTCCTTGTTACATGTGTTAAATCCTAATCCTACCCTAATCCTATAGTAAGTACATGTAGTTGCTTAATATTACTCAGTACTTAAATGTATAATTACACTGTAACAATGACACCTTAAAATAAAGTATAACCTAGGTTTGTAACATTTAACTCTTTTTATTTCAGAATTTGTCATTGAAGCGAAATATCACTAATTAGTAGCAAATCACATGAGAAAACTACCTGAGCACTACTGTGGTACTAATAAAAATAATCTTTAATAGATACTGTATATATATATTTTTTTTTTCTTTAAAAGAGGAATTTTGTGCATGAACTTAATGTGCAACATTTAAAAAAAGTGATCAAACATCTGGACCTGTTCTGCATGTCCGTGTTGTTTTTTGCAGGAGCAGACCACAGTATTGAAGTGTCCAGACCAGCCCGGGCCGGTTCAAACTCCCAATGCAGCCCCCAGCTTCCTCAGCACCCACCTGAGAAACGTGAACCGGCTGGACTCGCCCGCCTCGCCCCTGCACTGTCACGCTCTGCACAACCAGAGCCGAATTCCTGCCTCTCCAGCCCTGCACTCTCGGGTTCACTCGCCTAGCATTTCAAACATGGCTGCTCTCAGGTATGTCTACACACTACTCATGCTCTTTCTGTGCTATGTATATTGTACACAGTATATGAAGAGTTCAGATGCTAAAGCCTCTAAGTGCCATCTGAAATTTTCTTCTAGAATGATCATTTTTATCAAGCTTGTAAATTAAAGTTCAGTAATTTCCCTTAAATGGCAATGAAGATTACCTATTAATTGTCATTTAAGTGAAATGAGGCTTAGAGGCTTTTGCATCTGAACTCTTCACATGTAAATTTTATGTAGGCAGTAGAAGATTTTTGTGCAAAAATGATTCATATACACTACTAGGGCAGTAAAAATGAATTATTTTGATTTTTTTTTTTGCAGCAAGCATTCATTAAATTGATGAGAAGTGACAGTAAAGGCATTTATAATGTTACAAAAGATTTAAATTAAATTTTGTTCCTTTGAACTGTTTATCAAAGAGAAAATGTATCACATTTTTCAGAAAATGATTAAGCAGCGAAACTGTTTTCAGCATTGACAATAATTAGAAATGTTTCTTGAGCACCAAATCAGCATATTTGAATTATTTTACATTAGTGTAACATTTCACAATATTACTGTTTTTACTTAATTTTTTATCAAATAGATATGAGACTGTTTTCAAACACAGAAAGTCATACCGACCACAAATTTTTAAATGGTAGTGTAAATATTAAATAGAGCTTCAGTGACGCATGGAATGAAAGCGTAGTTCAAGCAGACCACTGATCGCTAAACATTATCAGCTGACGCTCAGCTGATTGGTTACTCCACCTCCTCCAATCAACTATAGCAGGGTTCCTCAAACTCGGTCCTGGAGGGCCGCTGTCCTGCAGAGTTTAGCTCTAACACTGATCAAACACACCTGAGCAAGCTAATCAATGTCTTCAGGATCACTAGAAACTCACAGCTAGGTGTGTTTGATCAGGGTTGGAGCTAAACTGTGCAGGACAGTGGCCCTCCAGGACCGAGTTCGCAGTCTGTCTTTACACCCACCTCCACCCCTTCACCTCCTTGCATCTTCGTAATAGAGCAGTGGATTCTGTATAGAAACTCTATGTATGTAATCATTGTATCTCCTTCTGTAAACATTTGCTAAAAAACAACATTTGGTTATTAAAAGGCTTGGGGTATTTTTGTCTCAAGGATGTATCTCAAGCTGTCTAGTATGGAAGCTCGAGCACCTTAGAGCCTAAGCCTCTCGCCAAATCCAAAGATTGTCAATAAATTTCGTTCTCAAAGTGGTCCTGACTGAAATATAAATTAATATAATAAAAGTTAAGAAAAAAATATGTAAATGTGCACATTTGTGTCTAAATATGCTCTTTTGGTTTCTCTTTAATTAACATCAGTCGGGCTCACTCCCCTGGCATTGCCGTGCCCTCTTTCTCTGGAACTCAGCGTTTCAACATGTCCTGCCACACCCCGTCCCCGCGTGGCCACAGCATCCTGGCCTCTCCCAACAGCACCCTGAACGACACGGCCCTGCTGCCCGAGATGGAGCCCATTCTACCAGACCTCTGCATCGAGCAGCTGTGGACAGAAACCAGCGCTATCTCCAGGTCTGCTGAGTTTTGTCGTGCCGTGTTTATGAGCCGAGAGCATGAAGTTACTGTTGATGTTTGTCCTGAAATCAGTGTTGTGTCCATGTTACAGGGAGAAAGGTTGCCAGGCCTCTAAAGTCTTCATCACCTCTGATCTGTGTGAGAACAGGTACCTGTGCTTCCTGGTCGAGTCCCACCAGCAGCTCAGGTGAATGTGTGTCTTATTTATTTATTTTGCTTCTACAATAATGGGAAAGACTGATTTGCTTTCTTATTATTTAACTATTTTAAAGCTCTAGTGCTTCTATTCTTAAACTAAATGATCTGTCTTGTGTGCTATTTGCAGGTGTGTAAAATTTCTTGAGAGCAATGAAACTTCTCAACTGATATTTGCATCAGTAACTGTTATCACCGCAAAAGATGCCGCCCCTCTTGAGGTGAGTATTTGAATTAGAGGACTGGAGTCAAATAGTTGATCTACGAATGGCATGGTGCAATCTTGAGTTTTCCTTCGGGAACAAACACATCACATTTAAATAATTCCCACTCAAGGCATACACAACAAAAAGGCACGAGGCTGGGTTAAGTTGTGTTAGTGGTGTGTTGAAAATTACAGTTATGGTAAGGGGCGTGACATTTACTAAACACACTCGAAGTGGTTGACCAATCACAACACATCGGTCCAATCAGAGCACAAGGAAGGAGGGGCTTCATAGAGACTGGAACTAAACAGAGCGTTACTGACAGACTGGGAAGAGAGGAGCCGCAACAATGTAGGAGTGGTAGTATTTGAGTTTATTGCCACATCAGCTTCACAGGCTATATCATTGCAAATACAGATTATACATCAGAGAGAAAAAAACTATTTATTTGTTATAAAACAAAATGTTATACATAAGACACGTACAAAATAAGTCCTTAAAAGTTTGTCCTGATAATAATCTTTGCCTCATGACATAAAAAATTTGGCAGACCAAAAGCATGTGTTTTATCTACTTGTTGGTGCTGCAATATTTGCATTTTGGTGTTTCTTCACCCTTGAAAGTAAATATCCATGGGTTAATCTGGTTGGACACCTTGTATGCACAACTTGGTCATGTCTGGATTTAAAGGAGTAAATGCATCTTTCCATCACAGGATTTATTTCAAATAGTTTGTTAGTTTGACATTAAATCCCATTCTGTTTGCCATTTATCCAATATATATTTGTTAATTAGTGGCTCCAAATCAGAAGCTGGGGCTTGCTAATGTAAAATATGTATATATAGTATTAAAACCTATTCTAGTATACCTCAAAAACAAAATCAAATCTTTGAAAAAGGGCTTAATAGGCCCCATGTAATTGATCATTATCATAAACATACTGGTTTATTGCAGCAATAATGTTACCATTTACTGCACTTAATTTTTCTAGTTATTTACCTATAATGGCTAATGAATCATAAATGTCGCACATTCAGAGAAAATAGCTTACTTCCACATTCTACATCTGTATTGTGATGTACATCTGTGTGAAATGGATTATCGAAAAACAAAAAATGTATGGTGGAGACTCTTCTATCCATCGGTTGGGTATTGGATTTTGAGATGTGGGCATTGCATTCAAAAATCGAGGCAGATCCAAATGCGATCTCTGTTGATTTTAAGAAAGTTGCAGAAATTTAAATTATGACATTTTAATTTAAATTACGAGGTAAAAAAAAGTAACAAAACAAATGCATGGATGTATCGTTCACAATAAGATTAATAAATTGAACTTGAAATGAACACCGTAACGAGTTTCGTTATACACTTTTCTGCTATTATTGTGCATAATTCATCTGTGCTATTTTTAAGTTGAGTTATTGAAAGTTAATCGTGTTTCCTGTTGGTTAATGTTAACTAATAGCCAAACGCCCACTTTTCGCCATCCAATAAATTGGAAAATCAATGTAAAATGGGTTGCAAATGCCGTTTCTGTGTAGAGTCACATTTCGCCTAATTCATTGTGATCAGATCTTGCTGCTTCTCATGATGAATAATTTACAGTTTTAAAAAAAAACACTTAATGCCTGTAAATCTTGAATGTCAGTTGTAAGTGTCGTTGTCATTTTGCTGTCGTCATCAGGACCTAAATTTCCTCTTGTTCTTCATTTCTTTAAAGGACATTCATGCTATGCTGGTGCTTGAGGCCAATGGAAGTCTGGTGTTGTACACAGGAGTCACTCGGGTGAGGCTTGATTGCATCTGCGGTTTTCACCTCTGAAATGACATTATTAGTGGCCTGAATCATTCTTCCACTTTCAGCTCTTTTGTTCTGAGATGTCTGAGTCTGTAATATGCAGTGTCCCCACCATGCATAGTTCTCTTTTTTATTAAAAAAGCCAAAGGCATCTGTGCATTACAATTTGCACTCAAAGCCTAGTGTTGAGTCTAATACATCATCTCATTCCATCATGTTCCCCACCAATCACCAGAGATTTGAAAATTGGTTTCAGGTGAGTCACTCATATCTGGATGAGAGATTGTCATTAGTGCCGGAGAGAATGCAGTGATTCTTTGCAGAAACACAGGCATGTCTGTTTATACTGTTAGATTCATACAATTTATTAATGTCATTAAATGATGCTTACAGATGTATGCATGATTGATGTATAAAAAGCCTCTTTCTCTCCAGCACTGATGATAATGTGTGTTTCAGATGTGGATGACTCACCTCTAACCAATTTTCTAGGTCTGGTTCTCTAGTGATTGGTTGAAAATATGATTGATCAAGGTGACCTATCCAACTGAATACAAAGGCTGTATCCCAATGTTATTCTTCTTATAGTTATATAGTATGTGATGGTGATTTGTCCTATAATACATGCACGCACACACACACATTATTTTTTATTATATAGGACAGATCACCATCACATACTATATATTAAGACCAATAACACTGGATAGTGGGATGCAGCTTTTGTATTCTGTTAAATGTCACCTTGATCAATGCAATTTTCAGCCAATCACTAGAGAGCTAGACTTGGAAAATACTAGGTTTCAGGGTCTTTAGTATCTAGAGACACTTATCTTGCTGTAGCATGTCATTATACTTTCCATCACATGTGTCAAACACAAGACCCGTGGGCAAAAACCGACCCGCCATCTCATTTCATGCGGCCCGGCAAGTTAATAATAAAAAAAAAACTTGAACGAAATGTCTCAGTTAGTGCTGCCCAGTCAATCAGTTACCGCTTTTCTTGTGAGTAATAACCCTTCAAACATATCACACTTGTATTCAGTACGTTCAGTGCACGACCTGACGTAACGAACTGCTCTTGCTGAGTAAAGACCCGTTCACACTAAGGACAATAACTATAATGATTGTAGAGTGTACACCACAACTATAACGATAACGGCACAAAGCCATTTGAATAAATTTCAGAATGATTTTTTCCAGCCAATCAGAATCCATCCTGCTTTAAAGAACTCGAGAATTTAAAGACGCAGACCACAAAACTGCAGTGCGCTTATAATAAACAAAGATATTGTGCGCTGGTGTGAATGTTAACATAGTTATAGTTATCTTTAATAGTTATCTTCCTTGGTATGAATGGGCCTTAAGAGACAGATGTGCTCAACACTTGTCACAACTCTTCGTTATATTCAATGACAAATGTACAAGTAAAAACATTCATAGTTCGTAAAATGCACAATAATGTCTTTGGAAGCTACAAAAATCGAAAAAATAACCTTTCAAACATGCTTTTTTTTTTAAAATGTTAAACACAAGTCTTTAATAAAAACAAAAGTCTGTTTAAAAATTACTGTTATAAAACCAAGGCATAAACATATGGACTTTGTTTGATATCTAAAAAAGTTTACATTGGCAATTTTATCAAGGCCCTGCAGTAAATAAAATGGTTTGAGCACAAACTTAATGTTTGTTACATTATGTTTAAAGAAAATTGATAAATTAAGACTAAAATAAAAAAGTATAATGAGTGATAAAATTTGTCCTTAATTTTCAGTCAGCCCTTTTTAAGGTACACACAAGCTGAGTTTGACACCTCTGCTTTATATACATATCAGAATTATTATTCTCATTACCTACAAAGTAATTCAGTTTTAAGCCTTTTGTAATACAAAACCGTGCAGTTTTTAAGCTAATAATCATGACTGTTTTACTTCCAGGTCAGCAAAGTGTTCGTCCCTGGCCTTCTGTCTCCTAGCTTCAGTGTGCAGAACCACCAGCCGCAGTTAATCACTCCTCTGGAGAACATCAGCACCCCCGCCAGGGCCACAGTTCAGCATATGAGCCGACTGGAGGAGGTACTGCAGTGTGCTTATTGAGGGAGTGTGTGTGTGTTATATTGTAGCCAATTAGTGACACACTAATTGAGTCATATATGTAAGACAAGACCACATTCTTAGAGAGGACTCTTGATATTATGTCCTAATGCTTAATGGCCTTCCATTTTGTTCTTACAAATGGATCAATATCAGTATTAAATCACAGTAATATGGCCCGCTCCATTATTTTTTGCTCTTAAACAACAAAAACAACTTGGCCCACAACATGAGGCTGGTTTGATAATCTAATTTCGTGAAACAGAGATCAAGTAGCCTATATGATTGATAGAATGCTTAGTAAATTATTAATCATACCAAATGTAAGTGTATTTAATTATGACTGTTGTTTTAGACCATTTAACGTGAAGTATTACACCATTGATAAAAGCTTCTGCAAATGTCCCCTAAAGCACAAACAGCATTTTATTTTGTTCACTTCAAATCCCGAGAACTACAGATATACTCAGGACAGATAATGTACTTGTGTTGACAAACACATTTCATTAACAGTTTATTCCTTTTTATGATGGTAATTTACTACCAATAACGGCCACAAATACCTATTTTAGTAATATTTTCAAAGCGTTTCATGCCTTTTTTTATTATGATTAACAGTTTATTGGTTTTTCAGGACATTTCAACACACACACAAATCCATCAGAAAAATTAAGCAGTACACATACAACAAAATAGAATGAAAGGAAGACATAACACGACCATAGACAAAACTATAATACATATTATAAAATTATTAAAGAATAAAAAATAATAATAAAAAAAAAACAGTGATGCACAAAGCTCTTGAGTTTACAACCTTGCCTATATGTAGGTACAGTATTCTATCAAAATGTATCCATCAGTCATGTTTTCTAGTTAAATGCTATGTTTATGAGCCAGAACGCCATTAAACGCCCAAAGTGTACGAATGATACTTCCCCCATTTCAAGTTAT
Source organism: Scardinius erythrophthalmus (assembly GCF_964197995.2). Classification (NCBI taxonomy): domain Eukaryota; kingdom Metazoa; phylum Chordata; class Actinopteri; order Cypriniformes; family Leuciscidae; genus Scardinius; species Scardinius erythrophthalmus. The sequence continues at coordinate 33,710,788 of NC_138241.1, forward strand.
ACTCCTCCACTTTATCAAGCAACCTATAGGACAGTTGTTCAAGGGCAGCCAGCTGACCCATTGCAATCCAGTGCAGGTGCAGAGGGGGCTTTCCATTCTTTGACCAGAAGTTTCCGGCCTAGTTTCAAGCCTTTTTTGATAGGAAAGTGAATGTTAAAATGCCCCCATTATGCTATTTTAAAGGATCCTTATTTTGTTTTTGAGGTTTACATGCAGGAAAAAAACAATTTCATTTTCTCATGATACACATTGCAGCATCACCGCTTTACTCTCAGTGTCTAAAACGGTTTGATATAGGGATTCGGTCTCTCTAAATCCCTCCCTTTCGAGTTCGCAATCACGTGCACTCTGTGTATTGGGAGTGGTGGTACTGACTCTACATTTTACAAGATTAGATATTTGTCAATGACTCTCAGGATCTGTTGTGCACCAAATCCTCACCCATCATCCTGTCAATCATCTCTCCTTACTAGCTTCACGTGATAAATGAAATCTGATGTATTGTAATACATCCGATTACCGCAGGAAGCCTGAACATGTCCCTTTAGGGGCACATCCATATCCATTACCGTATCTGAATTTCAGCTCTATTCACCACTTGAATACGCAGTGATATGAACAGTTGGCATTGTTTTACAGTATAAATTGTGCATGTCAAGTGGATTCACAGCACAGAAAACAGTGTCTTCTTGACATGTCAACAACACAAACCAAATTATTCCAAGCCTCAGCTACAACTACAGGGTTTGAGGGCGGGTCAAAGTAGATGTCGTATGCGGGCAGCCAATGAAAACCATAGACTGCCATTATGCAAATGTGTTAGGTTCGAGCAGGAAGTAAGACTGGAATTACTTTTTGCATTCACAAACAGCTGTATCACACACTGAATTAAAGGTAATAAAAAAAAGCACTTCAAATAGAAACAGGTGGCTGTAGAAGGGATGGGCATGAACGTGCAACACCTCACATCACTGTTTAATGGTGTAATGTTTTCGTGTTTTATTATCCGACTCCTCATCTCCTGCTCTAAGGTTGGCATGCCATCCCCTGTGTTGGAGGTCCGCAGCGCGACGCAGCACCACGAATCATCATGGCTGGAAGACTCTCCTTTCCAGCAGGCTGCACCTCATATCCACACCCTCCGAGACCCCGTCAGCAACAGAGTCACGCTGGTTAGTGCAGCCCGGCACCTCTAACCCCCTCTCTGCATTTGGTTTATTGATATTCCAGAGTCAAACAGAGTCATGCTCTTTTAGAGAGGGCTGTACAATTAGGGTGCGCTGGTACTGATGGCTGAATGGGTAATAATTGATATGATGACTGGTATTATTAAGCTATAATTATTTATCTCTTGTTCATGAAGCTGCAGTTTGCAATAGTTCATGCACGCTTTTAATTAAAACCAGACTTTAAAAGGCCCAACGAAACGGAAGTAGCGACAGACTTTTCTTCTTTCTTTGTGACGTACTTCTGAGTGTATTAGATTATCGAGAAGAAGAAATGTAGGGTGGACACATGGTTCTTTGCATCAGATTTTGATTTGAACTAAATGATTAAAGAAGTCAATTTTGATATATTTAATATCAAATTAAACAGGCATGGATGAATTGTTAACAATAAGATCTCTAACATGCATTTACAAAATATATAGAGTGAATTTTAATTTCATGCTGACTTTAACATCTTTTAACAGAATGACACTTCAGTACTTTTGAAAACGTGTATAAAAAGACTTTGAAAATCAGTTCCAATGTGATATTATGTGTTTCCAATATCAGCTGATTCTGTCCAATCCTGATAATTAATTAATATATATTGGCCGACACTGATATAATTACCAATATATCTTGGATCTCTAATATACAGTGCACAATACATTTGTTTAGACACATTGTTTGCCGAATTAAAGGGATAGAATTTACACCGAAAAATGTCAATTCTGTCATCATTTACTTGCATTAATTTACCCTCAAGTTGTTCCAAACCTGAATGAGTTTCTTTCTTCTGTTGAACAGAAAATAAGATATTAAAGAATGTTGGTAATGAAACAATTGACGGTAGTCATTGACTTCCATAGTAGGAAAATAAAATACTATGGAATGGCTAGGTTACAAACATTCTTTAAAATATCATATTTTGTGTTCAATAGAAGAAAGAAACTCGTACAGGTTTGGAACAACATGAGGGTAAGTAAATGATTTAATTTTTGGTTGAAATGTCCCTTTAATTACAATTTAGCCTATGCATAATAGTGGACAATATATTTTATTCATTGATAACAAATGAAGTATAAAATAAACACTTATTTATTTACACATTATTTACCCCAGATTCACAAGTTGCCAGTATATTTTGGAAGGAACACTCTTCTGTTGTTCAGCAAAGTGGACACAGCTTTTGTCCGATGGCAGTAATCTCAAAATGCCCACATATGTTGCGGTGAATCGACCTGGCTCACTCCATATATCGCTGTCTGTACCATTGACATAAATGTAGGAGCTGCATTCTAAATGCATTTTCAAAATGTCAGAGAGGGTCAAGATGCTTGTGTTTGTGCTGACCACTGCTGCTAAAGGCAGGAGCTGGTAATTGCTTTTGTCGTTCAGTGCCCGGCTGTAATTGAGGGACAGACATGTGCACCAGGAGCCCGTCACTGTTTTGACAAGACTCAATAAAGTCTGGTCCCCTGCAGCCAGCCCCTCTGCGTTGTCATTTCCCACTGAACGGCATGTCCTACTAGAAGAAATCCCCTCGCAGGCCTGTCAAAGCAATCTCGCCACAACCAACTTATGTGGGATGATATGCTTCAGAGAAAGGGGTTTAAAAATAGCCAGTCTAAGGTTTGTTTTCATCCAAGTCATTGTAGAATGCTTGCTGGAATTTTTCTGCATGCAGTTGTTCTTTTTTTTTCCAATTTATTTTAGCAAAGGGAACAACAATAGCCTGCTTGCTTTTGAATAAATTCGACCAGATATAAATAGCAACGTGACGCCTTTAGGTTCAGACTCTATTTGATGATGTCTGCGGTTCAGTATGTGCTGCTAATATCCGCCTCTCACTTTTCTTTTGTTCAGGAATTGAGCTCCGGTTCCATGTTAAGAATCACCATTCCTGAGGTGGCCACTTCAGAGCTGGGTAAGAGAGTACACTCGGATAAAAACTCGTCCAACAGTGTGATGCACTGCTTCAAATGCAGCACAGAGCTGAGTCACAAGCTGTTTGTGAGCTTGAAAAGGCACAACAAACCATCAAAACACTCATTTAAAATAATATATTATAGCTATATTTGGAATTAATAATTCTAGAATGGGTGGGTGATTTTGTAGGGGAGTGCAGAATAAAATAATAATAATAATAATAATAATAATTAAAAAATATTTGTACTGTTGCAGACATTTTTTGGTTTGCAAACCATGCATTTAGGGCAGAACGATTTGGGATTTTTTTAATTTAAGTGTTCACACTTGGAACAAAACACCCTTTACAAAATGATTTTTACTTAAAAAAATATTTTCAGTCAGTATTTGGTAACACTTTACATTAAGATTTAATTTGTTCACATTAGTTAGCTACATTAGTTAATGAATGAACAATATGTCTTCAGCATTTATGAATCTATAGCATTTATTAATCTTATTTCACTCTCTTTTTAACCAAAATTTGTGTCTGGTAAGAAAAACATTAATAATCCCATAAGGGAAATTTTGCCAGACCTCAAACATACACATAATTATTTCTATAAACCTAAATAAGTATAAATGTCAAGTCAATAAATTCAATTAATATTATTTAATGCACTATAAACTAACATGAACAATCCATAAACTATTTTATTTCTTTTAAGTAACATTAGCAAAGATTTTAATAAATGCTTTAAAAAGATATTTCTCATTGTTGGTTCATGTTAGCTAATGCATTAACTAACATTAACAATGAGACCTTATTGTAAAGTGTGTTGGTCATGTCATATTCATTAATTTTAGACTATGATTAGATTATTTAAAATAAAATAAAAATTCTAGAGAAAATTTATTACATATTGCAATATTATATTTTTCTTTTCATATTTTTGTTAACAGTATAATTTTGTATTAAATTAAATTACCACCATGGTGCACAAAAACTTGATTAACGAGATTAACACTGCCGTTTTTCCAGCCACACTCCTATGAGACCTATCAGTATTTTGTGTAGTTATTTTGTAGAACTCAGATCCTGATTTATATGGCATAAATGATGTGCTCAAGGATCTGTTACTAATGAACGCACTTATGCTTTACTGCGAAGTAAAACTGTGAGTCATTCCTGCCACTTTCTACATTTAGACATGTGACCTTTACTAATGTGTTTGCTATAATTATTTCAGGAAGTATACATGATACATGCTTAGGGTCTGTTCATGTCATTAGAGCAATTTGCTATTACTTTTTCTAATGACTTTTTACAATTATAATGTTCACCACCTAGAAACCACCCAAAGCATGCTAGCATGACGGCGATGACTTTTAAATGGACAAACAGCGCTCGCATCCCAACTGCGGGAGCAGGTTTCCCGTGGCGGATTCATTTTTGTTTTTTTTCTTGGCCTTTCGTCTTAGACTGATTGCGTGCGACATCTACCCATCCAGCTTTCTTTACAATTTTCTCAATTAATGCCAGCTTCCTGTTAATAAGTACTTTAGTTTGAAAGTGGTGGGCTTTGTACCACTAATAAAGTGACATTTTATTCAGGTCCATCCTGACCTTTTGGAGTTTGTTTGCTAATTAAGCTCTAGGCAAAGTCACTGAGAGTTTGGTGGTGTGACGCTGAACGATAACAAATAAAATGAAAGAAGTGGAAAATGCCATTTTAGATATCCCTAATTTATGTCTAGTTGGGAACAAAAAAACTACTTTTACTCGTTTTGCTGGAATTGTATATTAACCAGTGAAGATTTCACTAGCACAAGCTTGTGGGACAAATTACAAGCTGAATTTAATACTTTGAAATAGGGGTTTGTTTAAATTAAATTACTAACCCCAAATTATGAGGAGTAGTGACAGTCATGCATGTCTTAGCAAAACATGAAATTCTCTTATTCACTTAAATTATATAAGCTCATTTCCACCATGGAATAAAAAATTAAAAGGTAATTGTGACTTTTTATTTCACAATCCTGACTTTGTTCATCATCTTTGAATGATCATCTCTCATTTCTGATTTTTTTCTCAGAATTGTTTATAGCACACAATTCTCTCTTGATTTCTTGCAATTTTGAGTTTGTCTCGTGCTTCTGTTTTTCTCAGAATTAACAGAATATTAATTGAATTAGTGAATGATTTTGTCCATCAATATGAACACAAAATGGAATGTACATATTACCAAAACATTTCTTGAATGAAATATGCATTTCGTGATATAGACAGTCATTTCGTCCACATAAGTAGGTGCACCTTAACAGAGATCATAACCTGGAGAAAAAAAGTCAGCTACAAACTGGGAATTGCGTGTCAGAATTGCGAGATATATACTCAGAATTGCGATGTACACTCACTGGCCACTTTATTAGGTACACTTTGCTAGTACTGGTTGGACCCTCTTTTGTCTTCAAAACTGCCTTAATTCTTTGAGGCATCGATTTAACATGGTTCTGGAAACATTCCTCAAAGATTTTGGTCCATATTGACATGATCGCATCATGCACTTGCTGCAGATTTGTCGGATCTGAACGATCTGAACTGTTGATATAAGGCAGGATGGATCCATGCGTTCATGTTGTTTACGCCAAATTCTGACCCGACCATCTGAATGTTGAAGCAGAAATCGAGACTCATCAAACCAGGCAACGGTTTCCCAATCTTCTATTGTCCAGTTTTGGTGAGTCTGTGTGAATTGTAGCCTCAGTTTGCTGTTGTTATCTGACAGGAGTGTCACCGGTGTGTGTCTTCTTCTGCTGTAGCTCTTCTGCTTCAGTGTTGGGCATGGTGACGCTCTTCTGCAGACCTCGGTTGTATCAAGTGCTTATTTGAGTTACTGTTGCCTTTCTATCAGCCGAACCAGTCTGGTCATTCTCCTCTGACCTCCGGCATCAACAAGGCATTTTCACTCACTGGATATTTCTCTTTTTCGGACCATTCTCTCTAAACTCTAGAAATGGTTGTGTGTGTGAAAATCCCTGTAGATCAGCAGTTTCTGAAACACTCAGAACAGCCCGTCTGGCACCAACAACCATGACACGCTCCAAGTCCCTTAAATCACCTTTCTTCCTCATTCTGATTCTCAGTTTTAACTTCAGCAGATCATCTTGACCATGTCTACATGCCTAAATGCATTGAGCAGTTAAACAAACGTACCTAATAAACTGGCCGGTGAGTGTATAAACTCTAAATTGCATGAAATAAAGTCAGAATTCTGAGCTACAAAGTTGCAATTGCTTTTTTTATTCAGTGGAAAATGGAAATGGGCTTTCATAGTTAAATATATGTTGAATATTCAAATCAAAAAAGCTATTTCCCGTCAATTCCATGCCTTTGTGTATTTAACATTTTTAAAATTTCAGATTGTTTCCCCCCAAAATGTAGTATTAATATTGGTACATAGGGCTTATTATATCAAGGTTCAAAAAATGTCTTTTCTTTCATTTCATTTCATCTTGCTACAGAAATCCACTCCAACCAAACCAAACCCCATGTATCCCTCCACCCTCAGATCTCTCTGTATCAGGTCTTGTAGCCCCCGTGTCACGCAGTCGAGCACTCTGGCAAACAGTCATCTATAAACCCCCTCAAGTGTAGTGTCCCTTGCTTCGCTCGGTTCCCCTGTGTTCTCCACCCCCTCGCTCAGATGTGTGTTCCAGCTCTGGCTGTGTCCTTTGAAGCGCCGGCCCCCTCCCTGTGCACCCTTCAATAGAGCAACATTCATCTCCATTATCGTCACCTACACTTATTTTTGATGTATACACATGGGGGTGGGCGATATGACCTAAAAATGATGTTTAAATGTTATTTTTAATGTTAATCTAATATATATGGTATTAATTCATCAGAGATCTGTGGTGACAGCTGACTAAAAACATGTATTAGTGGTGTTTGCTAAAGAAAGCATCATTATAACAATTGGTTAATACACTTCTTCTTCGGTAAAACTTAATAAGGTTCATTAGTAGTTTATTTATTAATCTTAGTTGGTATTAATATCAAAGGTTGTATTTATTAACATTAGTTAAAGCACTGTGAACTAACACGAACAAACAATGAACAGCTTTATTTTTAATGACTAACATGAACAAAGATTAATAAATATTGTAACAAATGTATTGCTCATTGTTAGTTAATACAATAACTAATGTTAACTAATGAACCTTATAAAGTTTTACCACTTCTTCTTATTAAACTTCAGCATGCTTCAGACATGAATCATTCGTCAAATCCTTAAATAAAAGGAGTGCTGTTACTTACCAAGTGATTTTTGCCTGATGGATAATGAAATGAGTGAAACAATCGTATTGACTCACAAGAGGCCTGCGGGGGTTTAAAAGACACTTAATATTCAGAAATATTATCGATTTGACTACACCGATATATTCGGATGTAAACCTAACTTTATTGAGCTGTATGATGATGACACTATTATTGTCTTGTGTACAGCTGCTTCAAAGCAAATTCATTTCATAATTGATTAACTTTTTTCAGGAGGCACTCAACCCTTACCTAGAGACTAAAATATTACAGAAAGCTTACTTTTGTTATTAACGGCTGATCTTTCTTTCACTCCCACAGTCAAACGTTGCCTGCAGGCCGTCAGGTTTATTTTACCCAAGGACACTGCCATGAAAGTGCTGGTCAAGTGGTACAACAGTTACAACGCCCCTGGAGGTCCCAGCATGCACCTGGAGTGGAATCTGTTTGTTACATGCCTAATGACAATGATGGGTTACAACACAGAACGACTGACGTGGACTCGCAACGTGAGTGTGTCTTTGGTCTGACATCTGTGTCTGTCTTTGCGTTTGATAACCTTGGGGAATTAGGTACCCGTTTTAGCACACTAGGATTGATCAAAAATTTCAATAAATGAAAACTTTATACGAGATTTACAATTTACTTAAAGTCCCCATGAAATCAAAATTGACCCTATTTACTTTGTTAGCGCATATTACTAGTCTTGTGGTGAACAATTAATCCGTGCAAGAAAATATTTAAAAAAAATTTTTTTTTACCATGGTAATCTTTAATCAAAATCTGAAAATGCCCCTCCCCTCTGCATTGGAGGACCTTCTCTGATGACGTAGGTTTGAGGAATTGGGTTGAAAACGCTTAACCACTCCCCTCAAACCGTTAGTCTGTTATGAGCAGAGATGGAGAGGAGGAGCGCTAGAGTAAAACCCTGCCCTCTGTTCAATATTCCGTTTCACTGGGAAATACGTCATAACACTGGAGAAAAGTCGTTTGCAACTTCCGGTTCACGGGGACTTTAAAAGCACAATTTACTTAAACCCTTTTAAATGTACTTTTTTTGTGTTTTAAAATGATCATAGTTAAACATTGTGTCTATCAATTTAAACAATTTACTATACATTAAAGATTATTTTCTACAAATGATTTAAATATGATCTTTAAATTATTTTTTGTGATTTTTTTTTGCATTAATGTTATGTAAAGTGTTTTGTAGATCTTATTTGCTTGCATGCAGTTCATATAATTTTGTTTAAATAAATACATAAATAAAAGTATTTATTTATCAAAACAAAACACTGTTTATTTTATTAATCTCTCAAAATAAAATACTTTATTAAAATAAGAACACTATTTATTAATTTATCAAAACAAAATCAGGGCTCCAGACTGCGACCAAATGGTCGCATTTTGCGACCAGAATTTGAGAGTGTGCGACTGAATTTTACACCCAGTCGCACATGTGCGACCAGTAATTTATTTTTTAATTTTTTCACGTTAAACGTGGAAGGGGCGCGAATGTGTGGCAGGCCAATGAGTGTGAGAAGAAAAGGGAATGGCCCCTGTAACTGGCTAATGTGTGGAGGGGGAGGGTCCTAGAGATAATCGAGCGCGCGTAAACGTCAGTGGGAAGGAGACGGAGACAAATATCAATGTCACGGACAGACACAGTAGGATGATGATGATTCAGAGTCAGAGGTTTGTAAGGTGATAAAGGCCTGAACCCACTATTTTCGGGAAGACTGGCTACGAGAATTCAGCTGGTTGAGGTACTGTAAGGAGATGAACTCCATGAGCTACGAATGTGGCAGTCGCTACCCCAGAACTGCGGGGAAAACGAAATTTGCAGACAGTGCAGGCACTTCGCAGTTTAAACACTCAATCTCAGCCTCAAGCATAGAGTATGCCGTGACATGTTAATAAATAAAAACAAAATGAAAGTGGAAAAAAAACTGCGCTACTCAGCACTCATTCTGCTTCACAGACCGTTTAATAGTTCGAACCAATAATAGACAGAGCTCCTCTCGCCAGTCGCGGGCCGATCGCGATCACCCGAAACAGTTACATCGTGGAGATCCAGTGAAGAAATCCATTGAGTTCGCGACAGAATTAATAACATTGCTGCGAGATCAAGTGAGAAACATTCAGATTTGACGCAGAATTCTCTGTTATAAACCATATAAGATCAAACAGCGCTGACGTGGAAACCAGGAGAAACGTGCAATGAGCGAACAAGTTATAGAAGGCTTGGTCCACAGATCAGCAACATTCACCTTGGATTTAATGTAGTAACAACTGTAACTATGGTATACTGTGGTTATAACAGTAGCCTACACATATTTTTCCAGCACTTCAAAACTATATTATCATATTTAAATGTTATTTTTTAATGTGTTGACCAAAACATTTTTTGTTCTTCCTTTAAAGATTGTACCTATTTATAAAACTAAAAGTTTCAAGAAGTAGGAAAACTCACACTTATTTTTTAAAAAAAAAAGAAAAAGATTAAATTACTATTGTAAACATAGCTGCAGAGGACGCTTACTGGCTATTTTCACTCCATAATATCTATGATAATAATTAAAGTTAACTTTATCTATACACCTCAAATTAAGCTCAGTGCTTTGTCATCCCACAGTGCTACCAAATACGTTCTGTAGAACTTAGTGCCGCTGCCCTCAAATGTTAGTCTGGAGCCCTGTGAACTTAAAATAAAACTGCACATTGTAATTTCTGTACGTTAAGGCTATTTATTATCAAAGCATTTGTCAGTAATAGTTATTTTGGGGGAAAATGTGAATAATTGCATTGCAAGGTGATTTAAGGTGTGCCCCTAAATTTTCTGCTTGCGCTCCTAAAATTTTAAGTCAGGGGCTACAGCGCTCCTAATAAAAAAAGTTAGTCTGGAGCCCTGAAAATACAAAACTATTTATTTATACTGAATTACATAACATCATTGTATTATAAGATGGCCGATAGCTAAGTTTCCAATTGGTGAATGAACCCTTGTCTGTCTTAAATGCTCATTAACACACTTGTCATCTCCACAGCTTCATTTTGAAGTGCCTCTCTCTCCAGTAATAGCCCCTAAGAAGGCCCGTCCTGCTGACACGGGTTCAGATGAGGTGAGTGACCCTAGACATGCCAGAGGTAAAGGTCATCTGGTCATCTGTTCTCTGCTTGAACTGCAGGTTGAAGGTTGAAATGTTGATTTAGATGTGTTTTTTACAGAAAGGCTTATAAAAATATATACGTTGCGGTTGTCGTTCAGAAGGTCAGTAAGAGAAAGGAAGCAATACATTCTTTAAAAAGCAAGGATGGATTAAATTGATCAAAAGCAATTAGTATATTCTTACAAATTATTTATATTTCAAATAAATTGTTTTCAATGTTTCTTGAGCATCAAATTAACATTTTAGAAGGATTTCTGAAGGATCATGTGACACTGAAGACTGGAGTAATGATACTGAAAATTCAGCTTTGTAGCTCAGGAATAAATTACATTTTAAGACATATTTAAATAGAAAACAGTTAGTTTAAATTGTTATAATATTTCTGTTTTTACTGTATTTTTTAAATAAATGCAGCCTTGGTGAGCATAAGAGGCTTTCAAAAACACAAAAAAATCTTACTGGCTCCAAACTTTTCAACGTCAGTGTATATAGTGTGTATCAGCCCTCCACTGATTTCCTGTAGTGAATGTTTTGAAGGTATTTATTTACTCATGGTTTGTTGATATGTCTACATCTGTTCTGGCATCAACAGGATTGGGCATACCTCCGTTGCTCCGACTACCATTGGCAGATTTCCATGCTACCTGCAGTGGCGGTTCAGGGCCTGGAGTTGGTGTCGCCCCCTGGTGGAGTGAATAACCAAGAGTCTGCTGTGGGTTTGGAGTCGTCCGCCCTCCTCTTCCCACATATCCCGGTGCTCTTCTACGTTCTGCACCTGCTCTATGAAGACCTGAAGCTGGATGAGCTACAGCGGAGCGGGGCGAGAGCTCTGGTTGGTCTGCTGCAACAGCTGGCCAAGTAATTTTTTATTTTATTTTGGCCTGTTTGATAGAAATAATAATTAATGAAGTGGGAGAGACCAGAGTTTGTGTTTTTTATGATTCATGCACACATGCACTAGGCTCCTAATCAAGGAAACTCACCCAACTCCTCAAACCTCCCATTTCACATTGTCATTGCTGCTTTTCTTTGTGGCGTATCCTAATTATAGCTGTAATGTTTTTCATTGTTTATTAAAATGTCAAGTGCATGCTGTCATGTGGACATAACATAAAATAAAAACAGCAGTGAGAGTTTAATTGGTTGCCTTTTGATAAACCCATGTGGGCTTGAAATTTAAAAGCATTGAATTATAATACACAATAAGACCAGATAAGGCTGTAACCATAATCCTCTATTGAGTACTGAATCTTTGGCTCCTGTACATTGTTTGCGCCTTTTGTTTGTAGGTCAGCATTAGGGCTGGGCAACATTTCTCTTAATATTTTATAAGTAATAATATTATAATATAATATTAGATAAGTCTTTTGACAATATTGGATGCATATCTCTACTTATAAGCATAATTTCCTGGAACCATCATTTCAACCAAACAGCACATTGATTCTTGAAACATGGGGCAAGATATGACCCACAATTTTACCTGCTATTATTTTTGAAAATAGCTACATTGTAACTTTGAAATTATCCAGAAATTATCACTAGAAACTGTGACAGAATTGAATGTTTTTACTCTTTATTCTATCAATATTATTATATTTCACTCTTTTCACCCCAAATCACCCTTCCTGATGCTATAACTTTTGTATATTCTACTACTTAATATAATATCACATTATGAATTTTATATATTCTATATCTTCTATATTTCATATAGATTCAAAAACATGTAAAACCTTAGAAAAATACAAGTGTAAATGTACTGAGAGAAGGTAATTTTTAATTTATAAAAAAAAATACTCCTCCTTTTTAACACAATTTGAGAAAACACTTAATATCAGTAACATCAGTGTCATCCAGCATCCTTCAAGTTCCTTACTCCATATTTTTCTTGTTATACGTTCAACACAGGCTCTGACACACACACACACACACACACACACACACACACACACACACACACACACACACACACACACACACAGACACAGACACACACACACACACACACACACACACACACACACACACACACACACACACACAAACCATAGCCTATATATTTAGGATTTTAACAAATCATACTATTTTTTTTGAAGCACTCACTTTAGATTTTGTTTGGTAGATGGAGCAGACAGTCCATTTGAAACCATCCTGTACTCTCAATTTATTCTTAATCAATTAATTAATTAATTAATCTTAATTAATGTTTGACTTGACAATACATGTTTTTTTTTAATGTTGAGTGGATTGACACATTGACTGAGGTAAAACTGGAAGAAACAGGCGTCCGCTCCCAAAGATAAATCCTGTTTAGAACCTGTTCAGGTAAATCCAAACGTTTTGGTATTTACTAATAATTGTGATATTCACAATATTGGTGAATACCACACTAGTCTTCAGATGTACAGCGACCAAACCACAGATCCCATTGTTCAGAGGTTTGTTAAACTTTGCTGTGTGAGTCATGCTCTGGTTTGGCTTTAATACCAGTATTAGTGTATATATTGACTGCCTGACGACTCTGTTACCAACTATTCATTTTTTCTCTCATTTCATTAGGGACCTACAGCAGGAGGATTTCATTGATCTGTACTGGCGCGATTACCCCTCATTCATCAAAACGTTCAAGGAGGCCTGCGTGATTGATCAAGGTACGAGTCCGATCAATGCGGTCGGGACTCCTCATTAGCAGCTAAAGGCATTTCTATTCATTTACCAGACAGTGCTGACTTGTTAGGAGTTGGACTAAATGTGTTTCTAGCCACGTTTAGGGTTTGAGTGACAGGCTTTGTTGAACTGAGGATTCTGTTGGTTGTATATGTGGGTAGTCGACACATAGGTGACGCATAGGACGTGAAGATTTATTTCTCAACGTCAAGACTTAAGGTTAAAAGTCCCATTAAAAGGTTTGACACATGCATCTTCTCACCTGTGTCGATGCATTTCCATTTGAAATTGAAAGTTAGGACAGGAAGTATTTAAAGTCTTGTCTTTTTTGTGCATTTTGTGTATATGCCCTTGAACAGGAGAGTATTTCATAATTATTTTAATTATTGTCAATTATATTATTCAGAATAGACAAATATCATTTACATATATTAATAATATAATTTATACTAATTATTATATATGTTAAAAAAAACAGGTTTTTAAAAAAGCTATAAATAATTTTTTTGACTAATAAATAGTATACATTATATATGTGTGTGTATATATATATATATATGTGTGTGTGTATATGTATATATATAAATCATTTATAATAATTATTACATATTTGTTTAATTTTATTTGGTCAGCTTTTTATAAATGTATTAGGGAAAGTGGTTGTTTTTAGATGCATTGACTGGTCATAATTTCATTTATTCATCATTTTAATCACCTTTCTGCTGTTTACTTAAAGGTCCTGCCGTATATTATATTCCATGTACACTACCATCAAGTTTGGGGTCAATAAGTTATTTTTTATTTTTTGAAAAAAATTAATTGTTTTATTCAGCAAGGTTGCATTAAATTAGTTAAATGTAATTGTTTATTTTAAATAAATGCTGTTCTTTTGAATCAAATTTCATCATCTATTCATCAAAAGTCTTGAAAAACTGCATCATGGTTTCCACCGAAATATGAAGCAGCAGAACTGTTTTCAACATTGATAATAATCAGAAATGTTGCTTGAGCAGCAAATTAGCATATTCAAATAATTTCCTGTGACACTGAAAACCAAAGTAATGATGCTGATAATTCAGCTCTGCATAACAGGAAATAATTACATTTTACAATATATTCACATAGAAAACAATTATTTTAAATTGTAATATTATTTCAGCTTTTACTGTTTGTTTAAATAAGCGCAGCCTCGGTAAACATAAGAGACTTCTTTCAAAAACATTAAAAAAATGTACTGACCCATAATCATTTTCAAAGAATTATGAACTGCTCTATAGCTTGTCACACGGCTTTACATGTGATGCCATATCTGTGTGCAGCTCAGATGGAGCTGATGACTTGGCCAGTGTTCCTGAACGGAGAGGCCCCGTGTGTGTTCAGCTGGTTCAGTCGCTGTCTGAGAGGGCAAGATGTGGCGCCTTTTCCTTATCTGCCCAGCATCTGCGAGAGAACCAAACTACTTGTGCTGGTAAGGACCAAAATGCTACTGAAAGATCTTGAATATGGTCTATATGCCTGGATTTATAGGTCCTGTCCAGCCACATTCTAGAACCCAGTTCACTTCTGACAAATTCAGGTAGTCGCGTCCTTCTCTAGATGTTCTGCAGTGCGATTCACACATGACTCCTTTGAGCAGTTTTCATATTGATTCATTCAAAAAAGACTCTCAAACTCAGGAGTTGAAGCAGTCTGACGAATCTTTCACTGAATAAACTCATTGAGTGCGTTTTACATGCATGTTCTTAACCCGATTATGCTTAATAAGCCCGACAATGCACGTGATCACTTAAATACGTTAACCTGTTTTCCTTTATCGGAGTAAGGTCATAAAAAGCTTAAGCATAAACCGATCGGCACGGCTAGATTTTTGCCCCTTACTCTGATTTTGCCCAGCATGCAAACGCATTAATCTGATTTCTGCCGGCTTATTGACGTGCGGATGTGTGATATTTGACAGGAACGTGTCCTTACTGTGAATTTAAGTGCGTCCAGACAGAGCGAGTGTTTATATGGAAAATATATCGCAAACTCAGACTCTTTCTTTACCCAAAAAATTATAAATAATGTAACTGCATGGGAGGATAATGTATGAGCCGTAAGTTTCCCGTTGACGTTGCAATACTATTTTTTTTATATTTTTAATATTGCGATTTTTTTTTTTTTTATTATTCTTTATTTTACCATCATAACCGACATAAATGAAATACTCAGATACTCAAATTATTAAGTTTTGACGTCACTACCGGGAAATAACCTGATTTAGTAATAAAGTGATAAATAAACGCGGTTTACTTGCGTTGTCAGGTTATTGGTTTGCGTGTAAACCTGGGCAACATGTTATTTCAATAAGCTGAGTTTTGTGAGTTGTCAGTGTACCGGTGTTCATGTGAATTCACTGAATCAGTCAAGAGTGTTTATCTGACTCACTTTCTAAACTGCAAGCTGTCATTACTTTCAGTGAAGTCCACCTCGAAATTAAGTTTTGTGCAACAGTTTGTGAAACTAAAATGACTATCATTACTGACTGGTGACTGATACCATGTGGTTAGAGATTGATTTTATGGTTATTTAGGGGATAGACTCTTGCATTTAAATGTGGTTGTCACTCCCAAAACATTTTGGGGTCCGTTTTTTTGTTGTGTTTTTGAAAAAAGTCTCTTCGGCTCACCAAGGCTGTATTTATTTGATAAAAAAAAAAAAAAAAGTAAAAACAGTGAAATTGTGAAATATTGTTACAAAATAACATTCCTATAGGCTGATTTGCTGCTCAAGAAACATTTCTGATTATTATCAAAGTAAATGTTTATGTTTTTGTGTAACTAACATAAAAAAAAATTCTCAGGATTCTTTGATGAATAGAAAGCTCGATATAACAGCATTTATTTGAAATGTGAATTTATTTATAAATTTGAAATTGACTGTCACTTTTGATTCATTTAATGCATCCTTGCTGAAAAAAAGTGTTATATTCTTTAAAACGGAAATCATGCTTGATTGGTTGTGTATGTAATCATGCTGGTGATGCCCAACAGGGGGCGTTAACAGTGAGCAGAGGAGCTGTGTGTCATGCCCTTAACTCACACACATGTTCTGTGGAAATGTCAAGCAGTTAGATGGCAAAGTGCTGCAAGCTAATCATAATGACATTTTACGAGCAGCGAGTCGTCCCTGGGCGTCCTCCATGTCCTGTGAGCGGGAGTGATGCCCCACCTTAATTAGTCCATAGAAGTGGTTGGCTGAATCACTCGAGAGGGCGATACGAGGGGTCACGGGTGCCATGGTGTGTGTGTGTGTGTGTGTGTGTTTGTTTTGTACTTCCTTCCATCAGGCAAAGTGAAGTGACGCACAACCCTACTGAGGTACTGACAAATCGTTACTCAATTATGGGCTGTGTTTACCCCACCGTTCCCGTCCCTTAGGTTAGAGTCAAGAACATTAGAGCATCCATTTAATCCCACTATACTTAAACTACCACCGTATGTCTCTCTCTCTGCCTGTCTTTCTCTCTCTTTTTCAACCCCTTTCTTTCTCCCCATTACATTTTGTGGTAATTGCTAAGGAAAGCATCAGCATCACTCTGGCTCATGCGTAGAGGTGCAGTCGTGTTGTGCAGGTTTTGAGGAGAGGGGTGCTATTACTTTTCTAAGCTATCAGACTTTTTGGATGTTTAAACAGGAGAAATACTTCTTTAGACACTAAAGAGGAGAGTCAGACACCAGAATATCACAGAGACTTTGTGGTTAGACTCTTTTGAAACTATCTATCTTGTCTGCCTTTGATGCTTTATCCAATCTGTTCACGCAGAGCCGAAGCACAACCAAAACAATGTTCTTCCTCAAAATACATGCAGCTTCATTTTTTAACCAATAGAGGGCCAAAAGTTCCATTGTGGACCACAACAGACTTTGGGTGCGATACTTGAACGTCTGATGCTGTGACTAAATCCAAACTGTCTTCTTTTTTAAATCCTCAACTGTATTTTGGTAATTTTATTACGTCATTTTTATTAGTTCTTGTTTATTTATGATAATTTGTTAGTTTTTTTATTTTTTATTTCAGTTTAAATTTACTTCAGTAATCACCTTAAACATCTTTCAGCTAGTTGCCAAGAAAGGCAACATTTCAAAGTGTTCATTTACTTTAAGTTTTTCATGTAATTATTTTATTTTACATCAGCTTTATTTAAATTAACAGAAAATCCGTTGTAATAGTTTAAGTGGACAATAACAGCACAGGAACAGACTTTTCAGTTCCTCAATTGCATTTTTGCATGTCTTTGTCATTTTTATCAGTTTGCTGTTGAAAAATATTTCTAAATAGTTTTAATTCTGATTCCTCATTTGAAATGAAATTGATTGATTTTGAAAATGATGTTCTGAATGAGCGCTGTATTACCTGTGTGCTGCGGTAGTGACGCGTGTGGTTAATGACTGCGCTCCTGCATTACTTCATGATGAGACATGTTCATTCTCCCCTCACATGACCAGACTGAGTGACTGTCATGACAGTAGCAAACCAAAACCACACAGGTGCTGTCCCACTGCTAATACTCACTCTCTTCCTCTGTCTGTTTCTCAGAGTTATGCCCTGTATGTGATTGGAGATGAGGACGCCACCTCGACAAACATGTTGAAGTACCTCTCCAGGCTGTCAGCAGGTGGGCTCTGCGTGTGTGTGAGATTAGAGGCTATATAGGGGGTGTCTTTACCATCAAGCAAGTACACTAGTGAAAAAGAGGATTCATTTATTTATTTATTATATTACACGTATGATTTGGATGCTAAATTGAGGGCTGATCTATACAGAGGAAAGGCCATGCCAACAACCTCCAGCGGCTAATAGAGCGTCACAAGGAATCCAACCAATCCAACAAACTTGAATTATGCTAGCCACTATATTTCTATATCCTATGGTCACCTGCATTGTCACTCATGACAGAAGCATGCCAAACATGGTTTGGATGCACAATTATAGAAATTTTGACCAATACTGATACCATAAATTCGAAGCATCAAAACTGTCACCTACAGATTGTTCACTAAAAATGAACCAGTCGCTCTAATCTTGAGGCTGGACTAAATTGAAAATTTAGTTCTGCTTTTTTTTCAGTGTAAATCCATTGTTATAAATTTGTATTTTTCTTGGGTTATTTAAGAATAGCGAAATAATTTTCCACATAATGTGCTCTTTCCATGAAGATAGAATTTGTGTAAATCAATTCTTAAATTAAATGCTGCAATTTATGTTTCTAAGTGCACAGAAGTTGGTTTTGTCTATGTTTCATGATTAGAGGTGCTGTAGTGGCATACTGTATAAATGTAGCTAAAAAATAAAGAGATTCTCAGAGACATTCACAAGAATCTGATGTAATGGTGCCAAGTTATTTAAATGATTAACAAGTAAAATTGACCGTAATCAGTTCAAATATTATATTTGTAGATCAAATCTAGTTTATTTTAGACAGACAGGTTGTGGAACAAAATAAACGCTGATTATCTGTTTCCGAAATCATTCTGATATGCTTCCTTGCTTTCACTTTTGATCAATTTAAAGCATCCTTGCTGAATAAAGGCATCTTACTGACTGTAATCTTTCAATAGTATTATTTTTTTTCATTATCATTTTCATATTCACAATTCATATTCCAGCTTATTCACTGTAATTTATATCATAAACATTATACAGTAACTAAAAACATCCACTTAGATTTCATAATACAAAAACCAGAGAAAAAGAAGAATAAAAAGTTTGTTTTTGACAATGTATATAAATAACTTAAATTATTTTCATGTTTTCACAGGGCAAAAGAAGAATATGAGTGATCCTTTTCTGAGAAGGTACCTGTGGTTCAGGAATACTGTCATGTGCCTTATGTTTGTTTTTTCTAGATAAGTCTCGGCTCATCAGTTCTAGTCAGCTGATTTAGTTCCTCCAGTGTGTTTGATTGTCGGGTGTGTTCCACAGGCAGAGCAGCGTGAAGTTGCCCGCACCTTCATCTGGATGCCTTGCGGAGAAGCTGGTGGTGTGGTTGACCTCTGCAGGTCAGAGCCATTCCAGAAACACGGCACAACCTGTTGATCCAAAAACATTCTCAACACAAGTACACAGTTGCAAATGCATATCCTTGGCTGACACATCGCAAACATGTAGTCCCATACTTAACATGCATTGTTGTTTCTCTGGTGGTAACAAACCTCAGTATTCAAGGGGGTGATAGTTTCCTTCAAATGTCATTAATTCAGATGCGTTATTAAGGTATGCTAGATAAAAACAAGCAAACGGTTCAATTTTAACTTACTTACCCCTAAATTTCTATTGTGTTTAGCCCAGAATGTAGGGTTAAAAAACAGACTTCTCAGATCCTGCAGCATTTGTTTACCTTAGTTTATGTAAGCTTAGTTATATTTGAACTTTAAACCAAGCTTGTCACGAGGGGCATGTGACTATACACTATTTTACGTGCTTGTTTTTTTACCTCAGGATTTACATTGAAGGATCTGGAGTCGGTTCCGTTTGGTGTGGCTCTGCCAATCAGAGACGCCATCTACCAGTGCAGAGAACACCCCTGTTCTGATTGGTCTGAGGATGTCTGCGCTCTGATTGGACGACAGGACCTGACCAAGCAAGCTCATAAAGTCACCCTGGCCAATCGTAAATCTGTAAGAAAATTAATCAAATGTAAAGAAACAAGATCTTGCTTTGCAGTTTGAATGGCATGTTTGGTCAGAGCTGTACATGTATTGCAACACATTTAGTTCTGAACTCAGCCTGTATTTTATGCATTTATTTTAGCATTATTTTATATTTTTTATTAGATTTAAAAAAAAACTTTTTTTAAGGTCAGAGTTTTCATATAATATTGATATTTTGTTTTATTTTAGCTTTATTTCACTTACCGGAAATGATTTAAACAAAGTTTTAAGACCTGTATTAAGACACTATCAATAGTAATATACAAAATACATAAACCTGGCAAACTATCTTTAACTGTTGAAGTTGCCCTCATTTTGTTTGTGCTTGAAATAAAAAATTAGACTTATAATATTCCTGTATTCATACTTGCATATTCATTATCATGCAAATATCAAATAGAAACCCTAGGACACTTTTCAGGGGTCAAAAAAGATTTTTAAAACTATTATTGGCTTTTCCAAAAACATTTTTGAATTGTTGTCTCCTGGGTACTGGCAGTGCTGAAAGTAACTACCGTCCCAGTTAAAACAACTACTGTCTGAACTGGGCTGAAGACTTGAATATGGTATTTAAGATGGGTATTTTCTAAGTTTGGATTGTGTAATTACAGTAATTCTGATGTGAAGTGAATGAATTGAACAATGCACTTTCATTGTATATTCAGTGTGTTTGTGTTTGCCCTAGACTGTTGGTCTGAACGTAATGCTCGAGCCGCCAGTGACCAGCGACGCGGATGAGGAGGAGGACGGTATGACAGACCTGCGCCCGGAGGTGACGGGGCTGATCTGGAGTCAGGATCTCAGGGTGCAGGAGGTCCGGCGTCTGCTCCAGAGCTCCAGACCCGTCCGGGTCAATGTGCCCCACCTGCCTGAAGTCAGTGACCATGAGTACATTGAGGAGAAAGAGAACAAGTGAGCAAGCTCAGCCTGATACTCTTAAAAATAAAGGTTCTTTATGGCATCTACTGTTCCAAGAAGAACCTTTAACATCCATGGAGTCTTTTATCTTCCACAAAAAGTTGTTTATAGTCGAAAACGTTTTTTTTTTAGGTTTTTAAAATGTTCTTCACGCTAAGAAAGCCATTCACTGAAAGTTTTTTTTGGGGGATCCAAAAATGGTTCTTATGTGGCATTGCTGTGAAAACCCTCTTGAGGAACCTTTATTTTAAAGAATGTAGGGTTCTGAAAAGATCTGTAAAGAACAACCGAGTACAGAAAGAAAACACAAATGCCTTTAAATGTGCCCTGGAAGTGTATATCATCGCTGTCAGGTGGAACCCTTGTATTTTTGTATAACCTTGTATACACGCTACTTTTCAGGAAATGGACAAAAAAAAGACAATTTTTTTTAGTAATTAAACACTGTTACATTCAAGGTTTTTAGAATTAAAATTCAAAGTCAGGCACTTGAATGTGCCAATATATTATTAACATTTTACCGAAATCAAGTTCAGATGAAGGTACAAGGTTTTAGACCAGCAAATTTCAGACATGTTTTGTTAGACCATTCAAACCATCGTTAGAATGGCCGCATCTGAGGTAGCAAGTGCATCGCATTATGCTTTCATCAACCTACAGGTTGTAAAGTTCATTGTAATTATGTGGGGGTTAATTTTTTTCTGTTATTTGGTCAAAATCTAGTGCTATAAATGACAACATGAAGTGCTATGCACAAGCTTTTGTGTCGGAAATTCACCAATAAAATTGAAGTCAGGCCACTCAAATGGTAAAAATTAAATAAAATGTATTGCAATTTAAAACATATCTCAGAGAGCTACAAAATGAGCTCTAAACAAAACAGCATTTATTTAGTAAAATCATACATGTATCATTGAACAAAAACTTTCAAATTGGATAAGCAAATTAACAGATTATCATAAGGCCTCCTACATCCTTTTATCATTTATGTACACATTCCGGTTCATCTTTATCCACATTGGTTTTCCTCAACAATCCAAAATTTGTCCACCTGAAATATATTTTTTAAATTGGAAACATTTTATTTGACTCCCTAGACTCTTCCCAGGCCTACCGACCTTGACTACAGAAAGAAGCATTATTCATAAGTTGTTTTTCACAGCATTTGCAGATTAAAACTTGAAACATGAGAGAGAGAGACAAAAAAGAGATAAAAGGGACAATACATCTGAGTCTTCTACCAAGAATGCGATGGAAGGAGGGGGCCTGTGCTCGGTAGTTATCTGAGGCCTTGCATTCGAGTGCCTCAGATAACTTACAACATCTCCATACTTAACAGTCAAAACCGAACCTTTGGGGCAGCGACCTGCTTGAAACCTTCAGTTCATCCTCTTACATTCTTAAGTTAAAGTCCCCCTGTAGTCAATCATTTTTACCCCTTAAAACTCAGCTTTGATCACCAAAATGAAACGTTTTTTCCTTGAAAAAAATATCTTCATGCCTTAAAATAGCTTGAATGTAACTCTTACCTCATTTAGTATACGCTGTTCTATGGATATGCAAATGAGCCCCGCCTCCACTCACTCAGCTCAGAGATCCACTGGTTGACGATCACACGTTGATCTGATTGGTTACAAGGTAGTTTGTGACGTCAAAAACATCAGCGATTTCAAACCGCGTTTTTGAGACTGTCTTTGGTTCACTGCAGTTTTAAGGAGAAAATACTCAACAATGCTGTCGACTTATGAATTTCTACATTCATCAAGCAGGTTTGTCTAAAGCATATTAAAAACACCACATAGACACACAAACACAGGGGGACTTTAACATTCTTTAGAAGGAATTACTTTGTCCTCCTCCTCTAATCCCTCGGTCAAAAGCATCATATATTGAGTAACGTTAAAGGCGAAGTATCTGTCTTTAGTACATGCAATAAAAGATATTGATTTACACACACAAATATGTATACATGTCCAAAACTAAATGGATTAAAAGTAACTCATGTAAGATTGTACTCATGTTATTGATTGAATACCCATAGGACAATAATGTGTCTCTTACACCATTTAGAACCGTTCTGGCTATGACTTCCATGCACACTTCTTGGCTCCTCAAATACATGAAACATCAGCCTTTACATAAGCTATATACAGTGTTTATTGAGTAAAGAAAATGCTGTACTTATTCAAAGAACCAGTTCTTCATTTACCCTTGCATTACAAACATGCAGGTTTTACGAGGTTGTACAGACAGTTTGAGGATTCAATGGAGTTACGAGGTGTAGTCACAAGCTTTTAAAAAAAAATACTTTTCATTGGTTAAATGTTTGCAAAACCCACAGACAGACTTAAAGGGTGACCAATAGTAATGATTTATGAAAAAAAGAAAAATGACAAAATATAGAGATACAGGGTTTCTCATGCTCAACAGTGACATTATGGAAATCTTAAAAAAAATTCATCATTGCTCTTATTTTTGTTGCAGACTGCTACAGTTGTGCCAGCGCACCATGTCTCTTCCGGTTGGCCGAGGACTCTTCACACTCTTCTCATACCACCCTGTGCCAACCGAACCACTCCCTGTGCCCAAACTCAACCTGACTGGTATTCTCATAAACCACCACTCATGCTTTGAAGTTTTCTAATGAGTACATTTACAGCGCTAGCAAAACAGTTTTTAAGAGCCCTGTTGAACTTCGTTGTCAGTATCTGTGCCCAGAAGATGCAAATATCCGACCCTTCCCACCACAGCGTTATATCTTTCACTCTATCTTCAACGGTTTCATGTCAGTTAAAGAGAAAATGTTTTCCCAGGACCCTTAGTGGTATTCTTCATATGTAGATTTTTGGGTAGACTCTTCTAATTTGGACTACCCAGACCTCCAACACTCTGTTAACCACTCTCAAAAATAAATATTTAGGCCTAATTTAAGACATATTTGGCATAATTGCATATAAATTTTTCATCTATTTGGATTTTAACATAAACAAACTGTAAAACTTGAAATGCATATTGGTTAAATCAAACGGGTAACAAACGGATAAGATTTTAGCAAAAACCAGCATAGTTTATTTTTTAACTATTTGCATGTATTAGATTTTTTTGTATATAATCATATTTTCAAAATGCATTTATTCAGTTGTTGAGCAAGCAATATTAATTGAGTTAAAATATGAGACTGAAACAAATTGAATTTATTGATGATATTGATGAGTGCTATAACAGAAATCTTACCCGTTTCATTTATGTATGACTGACACATATGCATCACATTAAGATTATTAGTTTGATTACGCTAAAACTATGTAAAGCAAATGAATGGAAACTGCTTTAGGGTGTCATTTTATAAGAAACCTCTTCCTCTGCAATTTACTAGCTACCTGCTACTCACTTTCCCCCTGTAAAATGCACCATTTTTGATGTGTTATCTTTGCTATACAAGAAGCCATGCAGTGTCTTAGTAACTAAACTCCCTCTTGTTTGTCTTCTCCACCAGGCCGTGCTCCTCCCAGGAACACCATGGTGGACCTGAACAGCGGTAACATCGATGTGCCGCCCAACATGACCAGCTGGCCTAGCTTTCATAATGGAGTGGCGGCTGGTCTTAAGATCGCCCCTGCGTCTCAGGTGGAATCTGCCTGGATTGCCTACAACAAACCCAAAAGTGCTGACCTGGCTAACGAGTACGCTGGCTTCCTCATGGCCCTGGGCCTCAATGGCCACCTCACCAAACTAGCAACACTTAACATCCATGACTACCTCACCAAGGTCAGTTACAGCCTAAGATGGGATGATGATTATAACGTGAATGAAAACGCAATGAGTTATAACTCGGCGAATGGGCAACAGGACCAATGTCACTCTCTAGGGTCCAGTGTTATTTTAGTATTAAACTATTATTGTTTTTATAAACAATATATATATATATATATATATATATATATATTTGGCGTTTCTGCCTTTTATTAGGATAGGACAGTAGCTAGACAGGAAGTGAGGTGGGAGAGAGAGGGGTGACGGGATCAGGCTCGGGAGAGGTCCACGAGCCGGGACTCGAACTCGGGTCGCCCGAAGCACAACAGCGCTACATGTCGGCGCACTTTTTTAATAAGCTTTAGTTTCAGTTATTGATAAACCTGGGGTCCACGCTCTTCTTCCTCCACTTTTCTGAGAGACAATCATTATATTTTGTATTATCCACAGTGCAAAAAAACAAAACAAAAGCAGCTTTAAATCGTTTAAGCACACTACCTTGGCTTGTGCCTTTTAACAGATTAGCTGCATTTACATGGAGCCTTATAATCCAATTATAATCAGACTAGTAGCACAGCCTGAATAAAAAAAAGTCACAAGTAAATACGTCAATCGCAATGAATTGGTCAAATCCGAAAAATTTCATTTGGATTGTAAGGGGTGGTTTAAACCTTTTCTAATCCGCTTGATAGGGCATGTAAACACTTGATTGGATTGAAAACCAAAACTGGAAAGTTTTGCGCTCGTCGTCTCCTGATAAGGGCCGGTAATAGATGAATATATTTATTACAAAGAAAAAAGCTGTGGTAGGAAGATAGGTTAGTATAACATCTGAAAACTCAGTATTTTCGTGCAGTGTGCGCACGTCATTTAAAATCAATTCCGATTTGAAGTTTGTTGCATATAACCCAGTCACTTTATTTAGCGATCATGTAAGCAGTATGTTCGGATTCATCAATCAGAATGATTTCATTCCTATTGAAACAAAAGGCGTCCATGTAAACTTAGCTATTATCTCGTAATTAATGTGCATCTTAAATAATTTGCATATTGTCCACCCACACATTTCAGATTGGTCCTAAGGCCCTGTTTTTTTTTTTTGTAATAAACAACTGAAGATGTAACACAAAATCTACTGTGACCACCTGTAAGACATCCACAGATGTTCCCCAAAGATAACCCAGATAGTGTATCCCGTACAGCATGTGACGAATCCAAACATTCATGTGTAGCTAACAGAATGATTCACCTTAGATTACATGAGTCACCTGTGCTTATCTATAATGGAGATCTATGTGGGAATCAGGAGTTGCGGGCGATGTTAACTCTAGTGGTTATTCAGAAGAACAAAACCAGACCAATTTAGCATAATGGCTTTCAATTGAATTGAAGAAGTTATTAAAAAAGTTACCTTTCGCTTAATGAGAATTGGACACTTTGTGATGAAGTAGTCTTGAAGTGGGCTGCACTTAATTGAACTTCTTTTTAAAGGCCAAGATGGCATCTCTCCCGATAATGGACCTAGAGATAGTCAAGGCTCTTCCTGAAAACCAAAGATTTCTTCTTCCTCTTCCTCCTCCTCCCCTAATTCTCTTATCTCGCCATTCTTAGCATTGGAGCTGTCAGGTTTGCATGTTTTCTGGGGTTTTTGCTCTCATCCTGTTGTTTTTCTCACATGAAAGTCAAACGTAGAGCTGAGTTTCATTCTGACAGTTCACAGGGCAGTAACGTGTGCTGCTCTCTCATTTCCAGTCAGGCCAGGCTTTGTTGATACTTTCTGTGGTCGCCGAGCATATCTGTAATCTATAAGCTATATCGAGCCTATAGCTAGTTTGGTGTTTTCACTGCCCGCTCTCACACTGAGATCTGCGGCCAGGCTTTCTAGACTCTGATAGTACTCCTGTCTATTTTACAAGAATCTGGCAGAAAAACATCCTGTTTTACTTCATGCACATGTAAAAATGAATGAACGAGAGAAATTTTAATGAATGAATAAAGTGTTAATGTCAGTCCCACGGTTGCATAGCTCACTGCAAGTTCATTCTTTACTTGATTGGAGAGAGTTGATGGCTTAAAATGGTGCTCTTTCGGTTTTGGAACAAAGTGTTCCCAGATATACATACATACATGCATACATTCATTTTATTTTATTATATTTATTATATATTAATAATAAATAAAATATATATTATTATAATTTGGGCTATATTATAGCATATGAACATATTATGACATGGTTCTATCTTGTCTCTTCTGACTCAGGGTCACGAAATGACAAGTATCGGGCTGTTGCTGGGTGTTTCTGCTGCTAAACTGGGCACCATGGACATGTCCATCACTCGTCTGCTAAGCATTCACATCCCCGCACTGCTGCCGCCCACCTCCACCGAGCTCGACGTGCCTCACAGTGTGCAAGTGGCCGCTGTGGTCGGCATCGGTCTGGTTTATCAGGGTACTGGTCACCGGCACAATGCAGAGGTGTTGCTGGCAGAGATCGGTTAGTATGCGTGTTCAGGGTTTGGCATGAAATAAAATGAGCTGTTGTTCTCATTTGTGCCCATTCAAGATTGAATATTAAGTTAATTGTTTTATATCTGAGACTGTAACAGCTGTGTGTCATTCCCAAGGACGTCCACCTGGTCCTGAGATGGAGTACTGTACGGATAGGGAGTCGTACTCTTTAGCAGCGGGACTGGCGCTTGGTATGGTCTGCCTTGGGGTGAGTGTGTTTCCAAAGCATTTTCTGAAGGTTATCTTGTTCCTTGAATGCTCAGCAACAACAGAAACAAAAAAATCCCTAAATTATCCATTTTCCCAAAATAAAATGAACCCAAAGTATCATTATTGTCTTCGATCATGTGCAGTGTGTACATACCAATGTGTGTTTCTGAAAAGTCAAAGTCAAATTTGTTGGAATTTTAGGCGCATTGCAAGGCAGTGGATAAAAACGAAACGCAGTTCCTTCAGGAAACTACAGTGACGCATGTAGTAGACAGTTGGTGCGTCCCAATTCATGTACTTGTGCATTATAACAGTTGGTGCGTCCCAATTCATGTACTTGTGCATTATAACAGTTGGTGCGTCCCAATTCATGTACTTGTGCATTATAACAGTTGGTGCGTCCCAATTCATGTACTTGTGCATTATAACAGTTGGTGCGTCCCAATTCATGTACTTGTGCATTATAGCAGTTGGTGCGTCCCAATTCATGTACTTGTGCATTATAACAGTTGGTGCGTCCCAATTCATGTACTTGTGCATTATAACAGTTGGTGCGTCCCAATTCATGTACTTGTGCATTATAACAGTTGGTGCGTCCCAATTCATGTACTTGTGCATTATAGCAGTTGGTGCGTCCCAATTCATGTACTTGTGCATTATAACAGTTGGTGCGTC
The DNA here is from genome assembly GCF_964197995.2 of Scardinius erythrophthalmus. Taxonomy (NCBI): domain Eukaryota; kingdom Metazoa; phylum Chordata; class Actinopteri; order Cypriniformes; family Leuciscidae; genus Scardinius; species Scardinius erythrophthalmus. The sequence continues at coordinate 33,738,824 of NC_138241.1, forward strand.
CCAATTCATGTACTTGTGCATTATAACAGTTGGTGCGTCCCAATTCATGTACTTGTGCATTATAACAGTTGGTGCGTCCCAATTCATGTACTTGTGCATTATAGCAGTTGGTGCGTCCCAATTCATGTACTTGTGCATTATAACAGTTGGTGCGTCCCAATTCATGTACTTGTGCATTATAACAGTTGGTGCGTCCCAATTCATGTACTTGTGCATTATAACAGTTGGTGCGTCCCAATTCATGTACTTGTGCATTATAACAGTTGGTGCGTCCCAATTCATGTACTTGTGCATTATAGCAGTTGGTGCGTCCCAATTCATGTACTTGTGCATTATAACAGTTGGTGCGTCCCAATTCATGTACTTGTGCATTATAGCAGTTGGTGCGTCCCAATTCATGTACTTGTGCATTGTTCTATGTCGTTTTGTAGAATAAATAGTGCAAGTAGTGTGTTAACACTGAAAATTCCAAAACTGAAAACATGCACTTTAAATACCTGGATGATGCACTTAATTAGGAGGTGGAGGAGTTATCAGACTCCGATGTTGAATGAAAAAACAATCTTATAAAGTTCATACACTACACAGATGAGTATTGAGTACATAGTGTACAAGTGTATAGTGCGTCATTTGGGACGCAACTAGTCACGAGGACTAAAAAAAGTCAACAGTAAATATTGACAATAGTACAAAGAGTAAAAACAGAATTGACAGTTAAATAAGTAGGTAATACATAAAGTGTAGCAGCAGTGGGATATGTTTGACTTGTAAGAACTAAGTACATAATTATATATATCTAAAAATATAAAGTTATTACTGTTATTAAGTAAATAGAACATATACTGTACAGTATTGCACATAACTTATGTAATAGAAAAGACGTTATGTTAGAGTGACGTTATTGATGCACCCACCAATAACGATAACTATATTAGCGATCACACGAGTGGACAATATCGTTCTGTTTATTTCCACTTTAAGCAGGATAGATTCTGATTGGCTGATCGCTCATCAGCTGGTAAAAAAAAACAGTTCTGAAAGTGATCCCAATGATATTGTTTCTCTGTGCCGTTATCATTATAGTTGTGGCGTGGACTTTGCTATTCTGTTATATTTAGAACGAGTTTTAGAACTATCTGGGAGATGCACGATACTACATTTCTCTGCCGATGCCGTTTGATTTTCTAAAGGAAAAGAAATCCCTCCCAACTAATGCTTTAAACTATATAGTGATCCCTCTCATTTGGTACAATACTATTATATTCAAGTGCTATTTATTTTCAGATATAATAATTACAAATGTTTGTATACAACTCAGTTGCACGTAAGGTAATTTCTTAACTCCATAAACACTAGTCTTCATGACAAATGTATTTAAACATACACTAACAGTAAATAATCTCCTCTCTAGTGTTTTTTTATTGCTAACTAACGAACAACTTTCCTGAGGTAAATGCAATGTTGCATATAATTCACAAGCTGTTTTTTGACGTCTTTCTGCGGTTGAAACACAGATTGAGTGATTACATGAGTTATGATTCATTTTGGTAAGTTGTACATTTTATCTTTTTAACATACCTTTTAATATTCATGCATGTTTTTTCATGCTCTAACTTGTGTTAAAGTGGAAGAAAAAACTGAGGCGCTACAGCGATCCGTCACGTCACATTTAAGAGCGTCAAAACACCATTTATTGTTTGACTTTCGTAATAAAATGGACAGAATTTGAAAGCTGAGATTATCATCTTATCAGAAGAAACAAAGCTCTTTGCGATTATTGAATGGGAGGCACTACAAATAATGTTTGGTGTAGGGAAAATCCAAGGAGCTGGCGGCTCTGGCTTGAACTACGGGCGATTCATCATAGGGTCCAACAAAACCTGCTTTTATGTCGCTATTATTTAACTATTAATGCGTTATTGTCATGTTAACTTCGACAGCCTGAAATTCAACACAAGATATTTTCTTCACACACAGTATTTCAGAGTAATACACAGAGTTTCAGTCTGACACATTTTTCTGCCCCCTTTTGATTTTCATGATATAATCAGCCCTGATCATTGGCTGTTTTTAAACAATGGCTGATGGCCGATAGTCAAAATAATTGCTGATACATCTGTGTAAACCTAATATCTGGTTATAGTTATTGTCCTTGGTGTGAACTGGCCTTTAGTATGTGTGGTAGTGCACTATTAAAGTGATGATGGAGTTAGTGTTTGTAGTAGTATTTATTAGAAAAAACTTGCTAGCTCATTCAGCAAAAAAGCGTGCAATGTGTGCATCTATGAGAGATGGGAAGCGGAGTTATTCCCACGCTCACCCAGCTGTTTGCTCTCTCCTTCCCTACAGCACGGCAGTAACCTGATCGGGATGACCGACCTGAACGTGCCCGAGCAGCTCTATCAGTATATGGTAGGAGGCCATCGGCGCACTCATGCTGGCATCAACAGAGAGAAACACAAGTCTCCCAGCTATCAGATCAAGGTGGAGTCATGACATTACCATCAAAGAGCATGTATTCATCTTGAGCTTTCTATGTGCTGAGAATGATGCCACACCTCTAATGTGGTCATGCTTGACAGTTTATATTATTGTACGAGAAAGCGAGAGAATGTTCAGCAACGCTAATGTGCTGTCATACTATATTTATCTGGTGACGTCAAAGTGAACAATATGTATGGTGCATTCCATGCATACTTTATATTCATGCATCATTATATATATATATATAATTTATATAAAAATATATAAAATAAAATTTCATGCATAATGCATATATATATATATATATATATATATATATATATATAATGCATGAAATTTTATTTGATATATTTTATAAAAAAAAGCTAAAATAATACAATTTCATGCATAATGCATATATATATATATATATATATATATATATATATATATATATATATATATTATGCATGAAATTTTATTTGAATTGAGAAAATTTACAAAAAAAGGAAAGTTTTAAAAAAGATTAAAATTTAATTAGATTAAAATAAATATATATAAATTATCAAAGCATAGTATTTAATATTATTTGTGTGAATTACCCACAAGTATGTTTTCATGCTCACAAAATATGGGCTATTTCCAGAAAAAAATATGAATAATGTTTGAAATTCCATCTATTTGTATTTATATTTTGCATGTTTCATTATATTTAATTCATAAATTTCAATTTAATTGTGTTGTAGTATGCAGAACATACACTGCATTATATAATAATATTCAAAGGGCAACACAGATTAAATGTAACTCTTTTTATTAGGAGGGTGACACTATCAATGTGGACGTGACCTGTCCTGGTGCGACACTTGCTCTAGCCATGATTTACCTAAAGACAAATAATAGGTGAGTTTTATTTTTATTCACTTACTTTTGTTCCATTTGACTAAAGAACCACATCCTAACATTAAGCATTAAGGTGAAATGTGTAATTTTGAAATGTCTTATTTTAGCATTATTTATATACTATTATGATATTTATTAATATTGGCTTTTATTTTTATATATTAATCTAAATGTTATTATTTTGTTATATCATAATTTTGTTATGTTATTAGTTTTTACCTTTAAACATATCTATATAGCTTTTTCAGTTTTGTTTTTTATCTTTTATTATTTCAACTTAAACTTATTTTATTTCAGTTAGTTGGTAACATAAGGTTTTAATGTTAAGGGTTTTTTTTTTTAAGTTTCAGTTTTTCATCTAATATTTAAATGTTATTTTATTTCATCTTTATTTCAATTACCAAAAGTAATTTTTAATAGTTTTAGTTAACTAAAAAAACACTCTAGCAGCAGCAAACATATAATGCAAATATATTATGATTTTACTGACCCTTCTGCCCTCTTTTGTCTTCCATTGTTGAGCAAACAGTCCCGCAGCATTGGTTGATCTAGAAGTTGTTGGGACCCTCAAACATATAGAGTTAGAGTCACAGTGTTACACTCTTCAGAAAGTCAACTTTCAAATTATAGTTGTCTCTGTGCAATAAACCAGGATAAAACGGGTATTTTAAAATCCCCAAAATCACACACCTTGCCTTTAATTAAGTATAAAATGTAATGCTTTGTGTAAATAAAGGCAGACATCTTCCTCAGTCCTTAAGAGCAGTGCAAGATTGAAGCTGGCTTCTTTCAGCTTGTCTTCTCTCTCACATTCACACCTGTCTCTCTGGACTCCTCCAGGTCTATAGCTGATTGGCTGAAAGCCCCAGACACCATGTTCCTGCTGGACTTCATCAAGCCTGAGTTTTTGCTGCTGAGGGTGAGAGAGCGTTATAGGGCCGACAGCCTCTGGGCTCACGGGGACTTGCACATTAACACCTCACGTTGGGTTCATTCACACTTTTTACCAAGGCTTCTCATGTTTTATGATGGTTTTTTAGGCCACATATGGGCTCATTTTAGCCCGCTGTGCTTGTTAACCAACAGGAAGGTCACTTCCTTTCTGGCACTATTCCAAAACCTTACAGACTCCATGTGTTGAAAATCAAGTTTTTTAATGTTGTTTATATGTCTATGTGGTGTTTTTACAAACCATGTGCAAATTCTTCAGTTAACACCATTGCTGAGTATTTTCTCCTTAAAACTGCAGTGAACCAAAAGACAGTCTCAAAAACACGCTTTGAAACCGCTGGTGTTTCTGACGTCAAAAATATTTTATAACCAATCCCGTCTCGAGGGGGCGGGTTTAGCAAATCATTATCTGCTGCGAAGCAGGGGAGTCTCAAGAGACGCCAGGTTACCCCAGTATATTTTTCTGTTGATATGAAAAATCGGGTACATTTAGCAATATATCGGGTGAATTTTATATATAATGTATATTACGATGTTGTGAACTATAGGCCTTATAATTTGCATATTCATGGTTCCACGTATACTAAATGAAGCCAAGGGTGTAGAGTTACATTCGAGCTATTTTAAGGCATGAAGAATTTTATTATTTTATTTCACAGGAAAAAAATATTTAAATAATGTAGTTTTGATGATCAAAGATGAGTTTTAAGGGATAAAATTATAGACTACAGGAGGACTTTAATGCTGCCTTCATAGACTTCCAAAAGGTAGTAATTTATGATGCCCTTCTTACCTTATTTTCTTACCTTATATTCTTTGCTGAGAAGTCAATCCTATAATGCATTGTGAAAACAGCATCCCAGATGGTCGTTTATACTGTACTGGTATCAATAAAAATTATCTTATTATAAATGATTTGAGAAATGGTTTATCCACCTTAATTTTTAACGTAAGAGCTGCGTGGTTATTTGTAACTTTGTGTCTGGCCTCAGTTATTTTAGCTGTACGAAACAGCTCGTTATGCTGCTTGATACCACAAACTGCTATTTCTTACCACATTATGTTAATTATAAACACACTGGTTTAGAGCAAATAGTTTAACCATTTACTGCACTTTGTTATTACTGTTATTTATCTATAACTTCTAATGAATCGGAAGTCTCGCACATTCACAAACATTTTTAAAGCTTGCCTTCACGTTGTAAAATTAGGTGGATCCTCTTATTAAAATTCCTGCAACGTAGCAAAATGCTTTTGCCAAAAATATTTTTGCATTGAAATGTGGAAAATATAAATGAATTTGCAAATAAAAAAAATCAAGCCCTAAATCAAGTTTGACTTTTGGCCTCTTCATAGCTAAAGGTTTATGCACCTCTGCGCTAGACGGATGTCTTTGACCTTTGCGCTCGCATCTCGTGTCTAAGTTAAAAAAGGTCAACTTTTAATAATCTTTTTTCTTATTCCATTCTCACGTTTTTAAATGCAAAACTGCTTTGTGTGATCAGCCCCTTAGAAGACATCTGGGAAAGTAGGCAAGCTAGCTCACTAGGTTTTGAAACAGAGCCATACAGGATTTAACCAATAAACATGAATGCTTCAAATGAAAGGGATGTACAAATATTTCCTTTTTGACAATTCAGCATAAAATGTTTATCCATTGCAAGCTCTTTGTGTTTAGTAGCTGTGTCTTTGTTCTCTTTACAGACGCTGGCCAGATGTCTTATCATGTGGGACGAGATCGTTCCCAATGCTGATTGGGTGACCAGTAATGTGCCTCAGGTATGTTAGAGCTCTAAAAAATCCAACATTTGCGTTCTGTTTCCAACTAGTTTCTCAAAAGAGGAAGCACATTTTTGCCTCAGGTCATGGTTTTACTTCCACATTCCCTCTAAGTTCACAGGTTGATCAAATATTTAGCAACGCATGTGTTGTGAAAAGCGGAACTGTTTGGTCACTTCAGCCGTAATGGTGGTGAGCAGGTCATTGAGCAAGAGAGGAGGGAGGAGAGGAAGGTTATTGAGATGTTTCAAAGTGTGTCTTTTAATAATGAGGTACATTCATAATGCTGCAGGTGTTGCAGTTTATCCAGTTTGTTTAGAATTGTATTCTCTCTGCTTTAGGAAATCGCCCAGAAGCCCTGCAGCCTGAACACTGAGAGTGTTTTGTACAAACTGGCTGTTTCTGTTAATCTAGTTGCTTTTATTTTCTGATTTTTGCATGTGTATGTGGAAAAAGAAAATGTCAGTCACAATTCAGTATTCAAATATTGATGACATCATCCCTGACGGTTAGTTTTTGGAATTTTGAATGCTGAACATTCTATTAATGCACGTCAATGGAAAATCGTTAACCTTAAATTCCTTAGTTACGGAAACCACAAATGCATAAAGCTTTAAATAAATACAAAACGTCTTCCATTTTACTGTTGCTGGCTTCTAGCATCGAGCTTACGCATTATTTGTCATTGTTAGTGAATAGAGATGACGTGATGTTGTCGTGTAGACTGTAGGCGTATTTCCATTACAGATTTGCGAAAACTTTTTTGCAAATTTTATTTAATTTTTTTCTCTCTAAATGTCGACAAAACCTATTGCGAAATGACGGCGTTTCCATTAACCAATGTGATTAAATAATTTTTTTCCTCTTGCGATAAGTAAAATCATTCCAAAAACCATGGCAACGGACGTTGGTAGGATTATGTTTATCCCAGCCAGTGCACTAGCCGTTATTATTAATTGAAGGAGATGTATGTGTGTTTTCCAAGCATTAATGGTAAGGAACGAGCCTTATTATACTTGTGAGCGGCACATATGAGGTGTTTCTGGGTGTTTCTCCCTAATATATGCTTCGAGGTCTTGATTGTGGCATTTATTTGAGGTTTAGAATCCATTATTCCTGTAATTCTTTTCTCTTATATGAATTTAATAAAGAACTCTGTCTCGTATTCTGTCTAAACACACCGTGTCATCTACGTCAGGTGACCTGTAAATGCGCAAAAACTGTTTCCATTGCAGTTTTGCGAAATATTCCTTTTTCGAATTGCCTGAAAATCCACCTCATGTGAGCGTAAAAACTTTTTTGCGATAAACACAAGTTTTTGCGAAATTGTGGCGTATTTCCAATTCGCAATTTCAATTTGCGCAATTTGAAAGGTAATGGAAACGCGGCTTGTGTCAGGCCCTTTTAATACGATTAAAGGGTTAGTTCACCCAAAAATGAAAATTCTGTCAGTAATTACTCACCCTCATGTTGTTCCAACCATGTAAGTCTTTCGTTCATCTTCGGAACACAAATTAAGATATTTTGATGAAATCTGACAGAATTCTGACTCTTCCATAGGCTTCCAGAGGGACCGAAACTTGCCGGCCCAGAATAGTTATTAAAAACATCGTTAAAATAGTCAAGTCAAGTCAAGTTTATTTATATAGCGCTTTTCACAACATAGGTTGTATCAAAGCAGCTTCACAGTAATAAATTAAAACAATACATCAATGTTTGTTTCTAGTGGAACGTCCACGTTTGGTAATGCTGATCAATGGTATCGTTGATTGATTAATTCAATTAAATATCCCCAAATATCCCCATATTTGCTGTCCAAGTAGTCCAAGTAACTACAGTGGCACTACATTAAGTATATCAAGCGACGAGAATACTTTTTGTGCTCAAAAACAAACAAAAATAACGACTTTATTCCACTATTCATTTCCTTCTCTCTGGGCCTCTAGTTGGTTCACGTAGTGTTTTTGCGCTGCGCGTCTGTGTTACACGTCACCACGTATGCTCACTATTGGCCAAAGCTGGTCATGTGTGTGATGCGTGTTGACGTGCAACACAGACGCGCAGCGCAAAAACACTACGAGGCCCAGGGAGAAGGAAATGAATAGTGGAATAAAGTCGTTATTTTTGTTTGTTTTTGCGCACAAAAAGTATTATCGTCGCTTGATAAACTTAAGATTGAGCCACTGTAGTCACTTGGACTATATTAACGATCTCTTTAATAACTTTTCTGGGCCAGCAAGTTTCGGTCACCTAGCAGCCTATGGAGAAGTGATCAGCTCTCAGATTTAATCAAAAATATCTTAATTTGTGTTCCGAAGATGAACGAAAGTCTTACGCGGTTGGAACAAAATGAGGGTGAGTAATTACATTTTTGGGTGAACTAACCCTTTAAAGCTAAAAATATGCATGTTCTCAGATCATCAAGGAAAACATCGGAAACCAGGAGCAGACGTCCGTCTCTGAGGATCTTAACATGGAGACCTTAGTGTGAGTAGCATCTGATTCTGACTGATCTGTTTTTATCGTCTTGTGTGTTTGTAGGAGATCCTTATGCCCACAGACTGTTTCTCATTCATGTGGAGGTGTTTTCAATAATGTTCCTCATGTCTGACTTGAATTTCCATTTGACAGTCTGAGGGTTTCTTCCTTTGATGAGTGAAATAAAGTTGTCAATGTTTCCACAGTCAAGCTCATGACTATATAATTGCTGGAGGTTGTCTGGCCGTGGGATTCCGGTTTGCTGGGTCTGCAAATTCAGATGCTTTTGACTGCTTAGTAAGAGGACGTTTACTTCCTCCTCACAGATTTGTGATTTTTCTGAAAGTTCTCTGAATATCCTAAGCATTTTCTTTCTCCTTTAGTACAAATTTGCCCGAAACTTCATGCAGTGTCTGACGACCTCTACGGCTACGGTAGTAAGTATTTATTGGCATCAATGGCGTCCATCCTGACGTCATCAAAACTCTCAAAGTTCACACAACTTTCGGTGTCCTCCAGACAGGGCAGTATAACCTGCAGACGTGCTTGAGCATGGTCCTCTTGGCGGTTTCTATGGTCATGGCCGGTTCAGGGAACTTGAAAGTGTTGCAGCTGTGCCGCTTCCTCCACAAACGCACCTTTGGCGAGATGAACTATGGCTTCCACATGGCCCATCACATGGCCCTGGGCCTGCTCTTCCTGGGCGGAGGGAGGTTGGTTGAGTTTTATATGATTGCTCTACCAACATCATTTATCATAACCCTGATATTTTTCATTAGAGCTTATTTTGAGTTATAATCCAAAAGCCAGTGACTGACAAATGTTTATTATTTGTACACGTTTTGTTCATCGACATAATTTTCACAAATGAACCCAATTTTTATGAATTTTGAAGCCTAAATATAGTTTCCAGAAGTGAAAAGTTTCGAACTACACCACGTTCACATGACTTCAACATAATCCTCCAACAACTCTTTCAATCTTCATTTAAAATCTACATCCTGGTTTCACAGACAGGTTTTTAGATTAAGCCAGGATTGGGCTTTAGTTCAATTAGGACATTTAATGCGAGACACTACAGGTGAATAGGGTAACATTTTTAACTAGCATATATCACCATGAAACTTTCCCAGTTGATTTACCTACATTAAGATGAGAAAAAATTGTATTACAAGTTTTCTGTAATTTAATGTGTAATATGCAAATTATGCATTATCTAATTAAATATGCGCTAATTTGCATATATTTAAAAAAACAAAATCTGAGTATTGGATAAAGCCAAGTTCAAAATGATTTTTTCATTGTGTTCACATATTAGATGGGAAAAAATTACAGAGGGATTTACGGATATCTACTTTTGTTATCCTGTAAATCAGAATATACTGTCAATAGCCTTAAAAAAAAATAATAAAATGTTATATAAATCAGGCTAGGAATAATATATTTACAAATCCCTCTGTAAATGTCTTCATAATATAACTAGGTACAAGACTGGAAGGTTTGGTGTATATCGGTGCTACTGAAGTGGAGATTTCGGACTTGGAGTATGATAGAAAAAACTCAGTTTGAGAAAATGGGCTTTAAATATTTATATCAGCCAATGAGATTGCGCATTTAGAGTTAAATCTCCCCTTTTACTTTCACGATTGGTTGCTGATAAAAAGGAAATTACCATATTTGGATCCGACAGCATTGCACAGGAGAGAGAGAGCTTTCTAACGGTGTATGTGATGACAGGGTGCAGGCAGCGATAGTGGAGCAGCGGGATGATTTACAACGACAACTTTTGTTGAATTTAGGAGAAATCTACAGACACAAACAGACAAAGTGTAGTAAAAGAAAGACCTATATGTGTATTTCAGACTTTTTTTCACCACAAGTCTGAAAGAAGACATGTTATTGAAGACAAATATCCCAAAATCTCAAAATTGAGATGCCGTGTCTCGCCTTAAGTAGCTTTTTTTAAACGTGCCTTAGAAAAAAAACATTTCTAGTGTGCATCTCGAGACAAAACAATGGCGCTGACATATTTAAAGATCTGTCAGTGGAAGTTGCTTTCAGCTCAAACATGCATTTTAGTCTGGGACTAGGCTCGAGCCTTATCTGTGAAACCGAAGGTAAAAGTTGCAAAGTTTGAATTTGAATAGTTTTTCAAGAGCAAGAGTACAAACACAACGAGGCTGTAAAAGTGGAATATTGAATAGATGAGTTTATCTGTTCAGCATAAATGGCGTTTAATGTCCCCGACAACATCTGTAGTCCAATTTAGCCTTTCTCAAGAACCCATTAAAAAAAAACCCATTCGCCTGATGGAACCGGAAGCTGAAAAATGCTTAATGTGTTTCTGGGTTTAAGGGCTCATTCCTCCAGCACTATATTAAACTTTTGGTTTGTTACTCCCACACAGGCATGAATTATTTCTCAGGACAAAGATTGTTGGTATTTGGCCAAGCAAAGCATGAGAACATGTCAGCTATATTTCATGCTATTTATAACCGCAGATAAAACACTATTGTCTTTTTGTCCTCTGACTGTAAAAGTACAATATTAGCTTTTTATCATAATACTTCCTCTGTCACGAAATGGCTTCTTATGTCCTTTGACCCCACATTTTATTCTTTGCTAAATAATGCGTTAAAGGAAGTTTCCAAAAATGGAATTTTGCCATAATTTACTCATCCTCATGCCATTCACACTTCTACATATTTAGTTACATTCGGTCACACGATGCATGAGGATCATCATTGACCTCAAATTTGCAATAATACTTCATGCACCAAGTTTAAATTTGGAAGAAACAACATGAGAATGACCAGTTTTAATAAAAAAATTAAAAATCCTTAATCCAAAAATGCCAGATGCGTCCTTACAGTACATTCATGCTGCTGTAGATATTGAGATAAATGGCATATAACAAATGTATGTAAACGCGTGTGTGATGCAGTGAGCAGCAGGTTGTCTGGTTGGCCGGTACACAGGCTCTTGAGCATTTTTAAAGCGAAATAATTTGACCTCTAACCAGGTCAATGAAATGCACAGTAAGAGCCTCTCGTCCTGTCAGAACCTGTTCAAGTGCACTCTTCAACTCGGCCATTATTTTAAGTGAGGCCTTTGAAAGAGCACAAATAGTACCGGTGAACAATGGATGACCAATTTCCCCCTCGCAACACAATTGCGTGTCACATGCACTCTGAAATATTGCCTCCAGGCACAATTGAATATGCAGCATGTGCGTCCATTGTTTGTTTTGCGCTAATTTTCCAGTGTCAGTTCACATGCATTGTTCGCTGATTTACGTTTCCCTCACTCAGCTGGTAATGTGCTGTCAGTCAAACACCTAATCAAGATTGAAATTTTTCTGACATACTTTTTTTTCCCCACAGGTACACCCTTAGCACCTCCAACTCGGCCATTGCTGCGCTCCTTTGTGCACTTTATCCTCATTTTCCTGCTCACAGCACAGACAACAGGTAGATGCACATCAGTTGCTAACACACACACACACACACACACACACACACACACACACACACACACACGTCACAGTGAGAGAATATGGCTATATTGTCCTCACTTCTGAGGAAAACCACTTTCGCTTTTACTGTAAATGAGACGTTACCTAGAATCGTGAATGTGTTTGTTTGAATTGCCTGTACTGTAGCTACATGGTGTCAACGTGTCATTTTATACACTAGGCCCAGAAAGTATTACACTTAAAAATGTGTGAATGTCTTGCATTAGATGACAAAATATCTAAGCAAGTGGCATTTATTTGAATGAAAGAGCACAAGCACACTTTTCTAGCACACGATTTACAAAAATATTTTTGAGTTTGAAATAAAACGATACTTCTAAGGTGTGTCCGAAATCCAATCATATTTCACGACTGACAGTATGCAGTGTTTCCCCTAGGTTTACAGGTTTGGGGGGGGGGGGGTTGGTTTGTTTGGGGAAAATTGACACAGACACTATCTATCTATCTATCTCTATCTATCTATCTATCTATCTGTCACATAAATTGTCTGGGAGGGTAATGGTTTGTAAAAGTTAAAAAATGTTAACATAAGATATCTCTTTAAAAAAATAAATAAACATATTTAAATCTTTTTAAAATTGACTTTTGCAAATAACCTTTGTTAAATTTATAGAAGTATTTGTTAATATTAATGGACCAGAGCTTAAATAGTTTTATTTTTTAACTACCAACTAAAAAAAGATTTATAAATACTAACAAATATATTGGTCATTCATTGTTCGTTAATGTTAGTTAATACATATATATGACAAACAAATTTCAAAAGGGCTTTTTTATGAGAAGTTTTTATTTCTATGATGCATTTATTGGAGAGAATAATCCTGTCAGACGCACCACTGCTGTGAACGCGCGTTCACGTAAACACAATTTAAACAATGTATTATTCAATGCATTACTTCTATATAATTATATATTAAATTGTTCAAGCAAGTGGTAAAATATTTAACCATGTACTTATATTAAAATCTTTTGTATTTAAATTTTAATACAATAAATCTTGCATGTCACAAAGAACTTGTTTTTCCACCTCCACGAATGAGACGAGTGTTGTTCATTATGTCGCCTTGTTGAGGTAAATTGTAGTTTTCCTTGCTTTAACTCAGTCTTAAAGTGAAAAAAGTAGTAATTAATTAAATAAATTTATGGTGAGATTACTACATTTTATTTAATTAATCGCACTTATGGTGAAATTGCTACATTTTCAGGTCAATCGGTGTTCATTTTGATCACGAAACATGCGCTGTCACTTTAATTCAGCGTTTGCAGCACAGCAGAAATAGACTCGGTGCGGAAACGATCTCTGCACTGCTGTATACGCACCGCAACTGGAACGGATCGATCATCGACGGACTGCATCCGCGTGCAGTGTACGGGAAAAAAATACTCACCGCAAACGAAATATATGTGAACCGGGCGTCAGACTTGGAGCAGGAGAGCTACTCCGGCTGCTACTCGCAGTAGAGCGAGTGTTGCCATCTTCAGTTCAGCGACATATTTCCCGCCGCGCGCTCTCTGTCCGCTAGTGCTCAACTGTATGTGACGCAAGTGTTTGTGTGTGAGTGTGCGCACGTGCGCACTCATTGGGATAATTGTAAACGCGCAAACACAGACAGAAAAGACATGCCATCGTGGAAATAAGATAAATAACATATTACTTAAGGGCCATGTAGTTTTTTTTTTTATATAAAATAACAAATTGTAATCTGGCGCTATAAAGAAAATCAAATCAAATTTACTTGACCTCCAAGGGGGGGCGGGGGGAGCCGTTAGGAGGGCGGGGCGCCCCCCTTATATAATGGTAGGGGAAACACTGGTATGTGCTTTATAGTATAATGCGTGTAGCATGAATGAATGCACTGTATCTGCAATGTTGTTATGTGACCTACAACATCAGATTCGTCACTTCACTAATACCATTCACAAATCCTTTCAAATGGCATCATGGGATAGTAAAGTGTCCATCGGATACGCACTTCAGAGTCTCACCTGGAAGTAGTTGGTCATTCAGACACTTTTTGCCTACTGTTTTATGAATACAATGAATTCGGACATACTACTCAGCTCACATACTGTTTTTCGCCTACTATATAGTGTTGAAAAGTATGCAGATGTGTACAAAATGTACACAGATTTTCTGGTTAGACTGTATTTAATTTTTTGCCACTACCACAAAAAAATAGAGATGACCATAATCCTTTGACTTGAAACGTGTACTCCCGAGTTGCTAACTACAACCGGTGTCAGGATACCCAAGATGGATTTGGGTTTTAGGTTCGGACTAGGGCTTAACATTAACTTTTTTGCTCACCAGCCACTCTGACTAGTGGTTTTCCCAAGTTACTAGGCACTCAGCATTTTCACTGGCCACAATTTTGACATAGATACCATGGAGAAAAACATGTAGTTATTTTTAATATGATTTAATAATTAGGCAGCAGGTTTATTAGACTGCTGTCACTTTAAGACCTGACGCACGGATCATTATACTGTTACACATTACACATACATTTTCTTTCTCAACTGTTTACCTTCACTTGAAACACAACTGACTGTTTACATGAATACTCACATTTTTATATTATTTTGTGTGCATTTGACTGTTTAACTGTGCGAGCACAAAATCTGCAGGAATTAGTTCAATTATGCGCAATCCCACACCGGAATTCAAGCCCTGTAACACCAACAATCCCAGAGCAAATGAAATGAGTGAGTGAGTGAGAGGAGGCGGGTTTGTGTGTAACTCGCTGTCGGAGAGATTCCTGAGAGAGCGAGAAAGTGCAGTCTCGTGTATCTGTTCTGCGGAAAATGAGTATTGGAAGTCTTTCAAATATTTCAGTATCGAAAAATCTATATTTTTGAAACTCTACATTGCACTTAGTTTATTATTTCAGATGCCTTTTTTATAAGACTACAAGTGAAAAATGTGTATATTAGCCTATATATAAAATTCAACCTGCCAAAGTGGCTAGTTGGAGTGACTGGTTAGAAGTATAAAAATCAGCTTTTTTTGTTTCTCCTAAACATATGTTCCTGTTCTTCTTTGAAGGTATCACCTCCAGGCGTTGCGCCACCTGGCTGTTCTCGCAGCAGAGCCTCGTCTGCTGGTGCCTGTAGACGTGGACACTCTCAAACCCTGCTACGCTCTGCTAGATGTCACCTACAAGGTATGCACTTCACATGCCAAACACCACTTTATAGTTTATATGATATCATTAAGTATGAATTTGACCATCAACCTCCATTTCCAGGTCAAAAAGCCTCCTTAAAAGTGCACTGCAAACACACACTCAGATCTGACACGTTTCATGATACCAATTCTTTATTCAAATCATTTTTTTCTTCAATAAATAAGCGTGAATGCCATGTGTCATTCAAGACTGCGTAATTAGCTCGTTGCTCAACATCTAGCCGTCCCGTTGCATGTGCAGCTGTTAGGCCACATCAAAGAGATTCTTGGGTGATAAACATGGCGAAGGACTGTTGAAGGTTGACCGTGGCGTCTGACCGTGTCTCTCCTGCTGCTTTGAGAGGACTCATCTTTTCAATTAAATGACGCCAGTCAAAGGAAGGGAACCAGCTGTTCACAGCAATTACAAAGACGTCTTTGCTCACGCAGGCATTGAGTCACGCATAGCAGACGTATACATCGTGGTGCAAGGCGTTGGGTTTCTAATCTGTTTGTGCATGCATGTGGTATATGTTTAATAGGAGACGCAGTGGTACGAAGAGACAACCGTGGAGTTGATGGCTCCCACCATGCTGCCTGAGCTTCACCTTCTGAAACGGGTAACAAATTAAACTTCCTCGGTATAGTTCATATGAACTCCCTAAATCTGACCTTACATTTTTTTTTTTTCTCTTTGCATCCAGATTAAGGTGAAAGGTCCAAGATATTGGGAGCTAAACATCGACATCAGTAAAGGAACCCATCATCTGCAGTAAGTCTACATGTAGATTAACAGAGATTGAGTCAAACTAAACAGCTTTAAGCTTTGTTCCAAAATCTGAGCTGCCTATCTAGACTGTATTTTAAGTCCAGATGCGAAGACTTTTTCATCTGCGTGGGCACTGGGCAGCAACTTTTTTTTTTTTGCAATCTAATGAGCATCACATGTTCTTTAAAATAAAGCAATCCCAGAATGAACTGCAACAAGCTCAGTGGAAAAAAAAAAGCTCATCCAAGATGCTGAAATGTTCATATTTATTTTGCTCAGTATGGAAGTATTAATATATATAGATGAACCAATTAAAATGGACTCTTTTACCAAGAATTTGTGCATCCTTTATTAGAATTTAATTCTTTTATTCAGCACGGATTCATTCAATTGATCAAAAGTGACAGTAAAGACATTTATAATGTTACAAAAGTTTTCTATTTCAAAAAAAATGCTGTCTTTTCATCAAAGAATCTTGAAAAATATGAAAAATAAATAAATATGATTTTAACTGTTTTCACATTGATAATAACCAGAAATGTTTCTTGAGCAGCAAATCATCATATTAGAATGATTTCTGAAGGATCATGTGACACTGAAGACTGGAGTAATGATGCTGAAAATTCAGCTTTGATCACAGGAATAAATTACATTCTACAAAATATTTAAATAGTAAACAGTTGTTTTACATGTTTTACTGTGTTTTTGATCAGATAAATGCAGCCTTGGTGAACATTTTGAAATACACTTCCTTCAAAAACATAAAACAATCCCCAAACTTTTGAACGGTAGTGCAGTTTTATGCTTTATGACATGCTGACATCTCAAACTACTCAATATCAGCTCTATTTATCAGGATATTTTTAATATAACTCTGATTGTGTGTGGCTGAAAGAAGTCATATACACCTAGGATGGCTTGAAGGAGAGTAAATTATGGGATAATTTTCATTTTTGGGTGAACTAACCCTTTAAGATCCATTTCAGTTAGTATGCTTCTTTAGAAGCCAGCTCACTAGGTTTTGGAACGGAACTTAAGGTAATTGTGAACAAAAAACAGGGTAGTTCTGTTTTCTAGATCCATCTTATCCCGAGACGGCGTTCTCTACGTGAAGCTGCGTGCCGGCCAGCTCCCGTACAAGGACGACCCTCAAGGCTGGAAGAGTTTACTGGCCCCAAACCTCAACAATAGAAGCGCTGAAGTGCGCACTTTTAAGGTCTGTCTGTGTGCCCGAACAAATACTGTCCACAAACTGGTTTGTCCAATGTCTGTCAATATTTACCATGTCATATGTCTGTTTGTAAAGCTGTAAAATAACTCAAGCATTAAACCGTTCATGCAAATACAGAGGATGAAGGTATAAAGATATTTCCGGATGTTTGCCAAGGTCACATTGTGTTCCTAATTGGATTAATGCAGCATTATGTGTTCTTTCAAACTCATGCAAAGAATTTTGTTCATGTCAATGAGCTATTTTTCCCTTCCCTCCCACTCTTTTGTCCGTCTCCTACGCAGCCCGAGGCCATCTCAACCTTCACCTCAGATGCTGCTTTGGTCTCCTTCGCCGAGTACTTCTGCAGAGCCTCGGAAAACATGAAGCATGTGAGACCATAAACATGTTGTTTTAAGGGAAACTGCTTGGTTTGTGCAGTCGGAAAAAAAGTGTTCATGTCCCTGCAGAGCTTTCGCATTCGTAAGGAAAGAGATGTGGATACTAAATAGCTGTCACAGACTAAATTGAGACGACTTGATCTTTTAAAAACTGTTTAGGTAAAGTGAAAGGCCTCAATTTACACATTGCAGGATGCAATTGTGTAGTAATTAATATTTTCTTTTCATGACAGATGATGAGTTTCCACATCAGTGTTTAGTACAACAGCCTTTGGTTTTTATGTTTATGGATTTTTAGAGGATTATTATGGGTCACTTTCATCTTAAAGGAATGTTCTAGGTTCTGTTATCCGTTTTATCTTCAGCATCCTTTTCATGTTGTTGAAAAATGATTCAGGGCTCCCTCAGTTTTCATAAATGAGCAAAAATATGTGAAGAGTAATATGGGATGGAAACTTGGAATGTTTTGGATCCATAACAGGTCATTTGTGTGATTTGCAGTTTCTAGTTTCAGTGCTTGAAATGCAGCATTGCATTCTTTTCCACATGAACAGCTCGTGATCTGGTGAGCACTGAGTTTAGGTCGCTTACGCCCCAAGCATCTTCCCAAATTGGAATGACAATCAAAATAATACAACCCAAAATTTCCTTCAAAATAAAAGCTCAATGGTTTAATATTCGAAAGCAAATCAATTAAATATCCATGAATTTATCAACTATATGGAGTCTAGGGTAGGTTTTTCCCCTATATTCCCTTATGATAACTTCAACTAGAAATGTACATTTTAAAGCTGCCACCTTTCTTATCCTTGATGAGTTTGCTTTCCCGAGCAATGCACTTAGAATGAAAGTGGCGAAGCATTACACCAGGAGAAACGTTAAAATATAAAATTATAAAAATGACTGAATATGAGACCAGTGTGATAAAATCACTAGTCATGTCATGACCATGTGAAACTGATAACTTTTACATGATACAGCATGTGCAATGATACTTGAAAGGGATTGTGTATATATGGAGAAAAAACACAGGAATTATGTTGGTAAGGCATACAGTGACTAGAGTTTCAACTGATTTAGAAAACTTTACATGTTTAATAAAACACATTTTTGAACAGGATTAAAAAATAATGATATCAAACGCATGCGTCAAATGCTCTCCATTTGAACCCATGAACATCTGGACACCATCTAGTGTGTTGGCAAATACAACATACAATAATGCAACTCGCCCCTTCATTGTGTATAAACAAACGGGAGATGTGTTTATAGTAAATAATGGAAGCTCAGCAGGTGAGCTGCGGTGCCACAAATAAAAACGCTCAGCTTCAAAAGTATAACCGTAACACATCAACGTACGTTTATTGTCATTTCTTTCCTATTGTATGTGAAATGACTTCTGGAGCCTCAGAAATGAGCTGTTGCATCTTACTTAGCCATTTAACTTTTAAGGCAGCATCCTAACCGTCATGTGACTGATTGGGTTCGCTCTGCGGTTACCGGTACATTTTACATTTAGATAGTCCGCTTTAGACATTCCACTAACCTTAAGTACCTTTCTAACTACATGTCAACTAGCAGTCATTAGAGTATTAGTAGACTTAATATTGCTAACTCTTTATTCTGATGCTCCTCAACAGACATTCTACTGACTATAAGTGACATTGCAAGTACAATAGTGTTACCCGCTCACATTAATAGCACTCCACACCACAGACTTAAGGTATTATCAACAGAGTTTGACGTTAACTTGTTGCTAAACTAATGGCATGATATTCTTATAACAAAACAATATTCATATCATACAAATTCTGTGTAAAATAATTTTTTTTAATTAGATACTTACTTCTTAATATTAGATTAATAATAAGTTTATAATTTACATTTCTTGGATCATTTTATCCATTTAACTTATTGTAGCTCAATATGAGTTTGCTTTGTGAATGATTCATGTGAGCCACTTTAAAATACTATCTAAAATTAGATTTTTTTTTTTATATCTTTATATCTCATGATGCTGCCTACAGTGCATGTGTCACAGTAGCTATAAATATTAATGAATACAGTAAACATAAGAGTAAATATGACCCACTTTGCTGCTTCGCTTCCCTTATGTGGATTACAAATGAACGCATGAACTGTATTTTCTGTAGTCATCAGCTTCATACCACAGATGCACTTCATAGGCATGAGGTTTGTAAATAAGTGAAAGTTCATGTATGGGTTGTGTTGCTGGTTGCTGTAGTTTACACATGCTGTCTTGTTTTCACAGAAGCAGGAGACAGTGGCCTTATTGTCAGCAATTCTGTATGAATGTGTGACACAGGAAAACCCAGAAATGCTGCCAACACACATCTCTATTGACCAGGTCAGTTTCAGTAAAGATGGCATTAAAAATACATGAAATGTCGACTTTAAAAAATCGGAAGTCGTTCGACCCCTTGTTTTTAACAGCTGAAACACGTTCTGTGTGAACTTGTGTGTGTGTGTGTGTGATCATCTCTGTAGGCTGTGAGGACTCTGGAGCAGGGCGATCTGTGTGAGACGTTCAGTCTGTGGCAGATGAAGCTGGTGTTAGAGCTGTGTGAGAGCAGAGTCCTTCAGCAGCGGCTCAGAGACACACACCGTCAGACCCGTGGCCTTCTGCTCAACTCTGAGTTCCTGCCCGTCATGAAGAGCTCAGCGGATCGAGCCCTGGATCACTGGCTCTGTGGTCAGTATCGGCAGCATCATTAACAGTGACTCAGATGTGCTTTCTCAGATTTCTATTTTAGAGATTCTGTGTCAGCCCTAGTCTACGTTTAGGACTGCATTTGTGTCGTGTTTTGGTCAACACCTTCAGCTAGTGTGAAAGGCTATGATCACGTATGCTCTGCAGGGTTGGCAACTTAAAGGCTAATTGGGTGAATGTCATGAAACCTCTCAAGAACATTTCTAGATCACATCAGATTTCTAGATTAGATCAGTCCAAAATCTAAAGAAAAAAAAAAAATTACATTTTGTGTAAAGAAATGTGTCTAATTTTAGTGCTGTTCTCCCCTATTCTCACTACTATACTGAATAAAAAAGTATTTAATATATTTATCATTATCAGTGGTTATTGTTCTGGCATTATTATATTAATGAGAATTGAAGAGTGACTTGAAGAATTGATTTGCTTAATTGTCAATGTTAAAATGCAATGTTAAATGATCAAAAAACACATTTAATTTTCTTTGTACAAAATAAATTATTATTAATGTATTTATTTTATATTTATTTTTCATTAATAAAAATGTATTCATTTATAATTATATTTGAATAATTTTGTATTAAAATATTTAAAAATATATTTATTTAAATATTTAAAAATTATTAAAAAAAATTGGTGGGGGTGGGTGATATCTTAATTATGGCCCGGGAATTTCTTTGTCATTAATCTGGGGAGTATAAAGGTGCAGCCACACCTTTATGTATTCAAATGCACATAAAATAAATTCATGAAGCTTGATTATTTTAAAACTATTAATCCAACAACACTGTTTCTCGTTACAAACAGATAACAGTCGCGTGCTACAAGCATACTTAAGAAGACAGCCAATGAACAACGACACTGATGTCAACATGCTGGCCTGCTTCCTGGTCTACCATTCCATCCCTAGCCTCAAGAATATGGTGGCGTCTGACCTGGAAGGTAAGGTCACGCTCGAACAGAAGCTAAACCTGGTTCTACTTGTTGAACATAGAAGTCTTATTTTAAAGGAAAAGTTGTCTTTTAACTCTTGCCGGATTATACAATCATTTCGATACTTGCAAGCTTGTCTAAGACGAGTTTCTGTGCGAACACTTGCGCTCACAGAAAGGGCCTATCAGTCAGTGTGTGAATGCCGAATTAAGTTCTCTTTCGCGTCTTATTGTGAATTTTGGTGATCTCAGCATGAGGGAGGAGGGATGTGGGAAGAGGGGAAGAAATGTAGATTAGGATTGCTTAGGTGAGAGGTGCTAGTCTTCTAGTGCTAGTCTTCTTGAGGAGTGGTCGTTCCTCAACCAGTTCTTCCAGTTTCTCCAGCATACAATACACAGTGCATGCCATTGTAAAAACTGTAGGTCTGTCTCCTCACAGCCTTGCTCTGGTCCATAAAAAAATATGAAAGATCACTTTTGATGACTGACATCTCAGAATTTACCAGTATTTTGGAGCTGATGTGTGAATGGTCTCTTACCGGTAAAAAGCTGGAACGCCACACATGCATACAACAACATATTTGTGTATTTACCAGTCATTCTGGCAATTTTATGGGAGTTTACCGGGATTGCTGTGTGAAAGGGGCTATTGACTTAATGAAATACATTATTGTTTAGTTGGACTTGGACTTGATTTGGACTCAATTGGACTATAGACGCACATTCACTCTCTTCCATTATTCGGACGGGACTAGTTTAACATGGAGAGGTGGGGTAAAGTAATAATTACCAGAGCTTCTCTGTGATTTTAGTCCCTTCCGAATGTGCCATCTCATTAATCATTACGGACAATGTCAGTAAAGATTACGGCGACTTTTACCTTTATTTAAAAGGTCCGGAAAAATGACCTCAGGTAATACTAATCCCGTGCAAATAGACCCGCTGTAAATATGTACGTAAATATTTCGTCATTTCCTGTTTAAAAGTAGTTTCCCACGTTTTTTCAATTATAGAGACGCTTGAAAAAGCATTCAGTCTGTGGCAAAACTCAATACAAGTGTTTTCCACACACCATTCAGATCAGAAAGAAGATCGACAGCACTTGATAGAGGCACGAAACATCTTTTAGCGTTAGATAAGTGCCTATTACCAACACAATCCAATCTGAAGTTAATTAATACATTGTTTGACCAGACATAACTCTTTTATATATATATATATATATAAATAAAATATAGGTTATATGTGTTTGCGCACGTGATATCAGGAAGCAATGTAATACGCACATGATGACAGGAAGGTAACGGTGATGCGTAAATCTAGTTACCCCTCCCACTTTTGCTAGTTTTACTGAGATCTCTTATCCCGTGTGAATTGGCCATTAATATTACAGCGTCCTGTGGTAAAACTACATTACTCCATCTACCCTTGTAAATCCCGTCCGAATAGGGCTATTGTAGAAAAGAGAAAACGCCAATGTCCCATAATGGCGCTGACATCTCTCGCTGATCACGCAGACTCTGAGCCCGAGTCTGTGCAGAAGTGAGTGTTGAAGTGGAGCCGCGGTATCAAAGCTACTTAAAATGACAGAAACCATCTTTGGAAAAAAAATAGTTGAAGTGTAATTTGATTGTTTAGTTTGTCTCACGTCCCATTAGATTACATGGAGAGAGTGGGGTTTATTACATATACTGGATCCCGCCACCGGGGGGGCGATCAAAACATTTTGGCTTCACTTTTCAGGACTTGTGCAGCACACTTGGTTTGGACGTAACTCAACTAAGGTGGACTTGAACTCAACACTAATTCTTAGTTTGGTGAAAGCCAAATTAAAGCTCCAAAAAGGACAAAAAAAATGACCATAAAACAATATTCCGCTTACATTTCAGTCTTTTCCTGATACAAAGCTTTCATATGGCTTGAAATATAGTGCTAGAGTTGTGTATAAACTACTCTTAAGGGTCGATATACTTCAGCCGAAATTGAAGAATAAACTTGTGTGACGTCGTTTTGAACAAAATCAGGCTGAAACTAAGTTCGTTTAGAGTTTCTCTCGGAAGTTTGAAACAGCTTGCAAAAGCAAACTTTCTGTAAATGTTCACTCCAGCTGATTAACACCTTCAAACTACCACTGTTCCATGGTGATTATGTAATAGATAAGTGTGGCTCTGGGGCTCCAACTTCTTTGACATGGAAATCTTCTCTGGTTCATTTCTACTAGGGGTGGGCGATATCTCGATATTTACGATATATCGAGATATTTTTTAAACTGGATATGGATTTTGACATATCGTATATATCGATATATTGTATATTAATTCTGATTTCGCCACTTTGCTTGTTTGCCTTCTCTGTGCTGTGCTCGCCCCCGCCCTCCTCCGCCTCCTTGCTTTTGTTCCCCCTCCCCTCGCGTGTTGTCTCATTCAACCAAGTCCCCCGAGTCCGGTCAGGCACATCAATCTTTCCCCGCCCAGCGAGTGCTTGAAGTGCGTCAGAAACAGCGCGCGCGCGCGATCAGTTGTTGTTGGAAATTTTTTGTGTAGCGTCGCCTCTCGCCGCATTGCTTTTGTTTGAGGGCGCTTAACACACTCACACTTAACATGCTCCCCTGTAGAAACGGGCCTGGCAGCTCGTGCCAGCTCTAGACGGTCTAGACACGGTGAAAGTTTCCTGATTGTGACGGATGGCCTAATTTACATGACACATTATAAATTAGCATTAGCCTACCTATTCTGCTATAGATACAGTGCCAAAAAGAAGAGAAGAGGATAAAGGTGGATAAAGACAGAGGTAAAGTGATGTAATGAATGAACCGTTTGTCTAATTGCATAGGAGTAAGATACTGTAATTTAATGGCAGATATTTTTACCTTAAACTTTATGCTAGCAGTTGTTCTGAGGTCTCCAGAGGCCCCAGACAGTGTGATTTTGTAACAATCATGTACATTTTTAGATGCATTTGTATCACTTTTTTTTTTATTAATGTTTTACTCTACAGTTGTGCAGTTTTTGGGGGATATGTGGCATTTTTTTTAATTATTTGCCAAAATTAGTAATGATATTTCTATACAGGTTTATTAAAAATAGTGCAATATGTATTATTTCTTCCTTTATTTTACAGTTAAATTATTATTTTTGTATACAAGGATTATTATTTTTTTTTTTTATGTCGCAGAAACACTTTGTTCCTACATGAACTGCCTACCTATTTGCACTTCAATAAAAAAAGACTTTGTGGTATTTGGCATATTTGTTTTTGCAGTAGTTTTTGGGGGGTTATTTTTCCTGTAAAGATATCGAGATATATATCATATATCGAGATATAGCAAAATATATCGAGATATATTTTTTGCTCCATATCGCCCAGCCCTAATTTCTACTGTTTATTTTGTTTGAAATTACATCATCTTCATTTCGGATGAAGTATATCAGGGTCTTTACAGTGTACTGCCACTCAAACTTCTTCTTTTTACCTCTAAACAAAGAGTGAAAAAGAACTTTGCGTACATACGTATATTGGGGTATTTATGGTGCTTTGTTTGCACTACGACCTCTGGTCTCTGCTGCTTCCACAGAAGAAATAAAGTCGGAATGACAAGAGCAACCATAAATGAGACAAAGCGAGTCAGTTTTTCTTTGAAGTACTGGATATCTGATTAATTTGTTTTGAAATGTTTCACTTATGTGCAGCCAGCCTTTCTTAAACTGTGTTTCTTAACTTTATCTGTACAGGATGTTCCTGTTTCCCAGAGTTCCTGCTCAAGAGCAGTCAGTTGGGTGTTCCTGTGCGTGCCCTGCTGCGTTTGAGTCCTCTGTTTC
Source organism: Scardinius erythrophthalmus (assembly GCF_964197995.2). Lineage (NCBI taxonomy): Eukaryota > Metazoa > Chordata > Actinopteri > Cypriniformes > Leuciscidae > Scardinius > Scardinius erythrophthalmus. The sequence continues at coordinate 33,763,960 of NC_138241.1, forward strand.
TTCAGAATCGTGATTCTGGAGTTTAACTGCACTCCTTCAGACCAATTCCTGGAGGTTGACCAACGTTCTCCCTAACCAGGTACAGTGGCAGTGTCCTCACAAGCCAGCCAACGACTCACAGGAACTTGCTGCAATACCTTGCGTCAACTTTTAAGGTTTATTGCGTGGACGTTTTTATGACATGATGTCCTTTAAGAGCCAAACGGATGCACAGAAGCTCTGAAGAAACACTTATCTTGATGTAAATAATTTGTAACTATATTTGTACTTATGATAATTCAGCCAGTAAATATGACTTGAGGACATGCTTTTGATAAAGTATGCCTGCCTTGTATGAAATAAAATAAGTTTTGTTTGTCAGAAACAAAAGAAGCTCTGTTTAGTCAGTTTTGCGGGGGATTTTAGGGGTGTTTGCCGAGGTGAGCATCACTGTTAAGGGGTTTTCACACATGCAACATCTACTAAATCGTTGGAGGCTGCAATTCAACTCAACTGCATAACTCCCATTGATAGAGTTCATATCATGCCACTGTTCATTTGCATAGAATTTTACTCTGCCAACTGTCTGGAAATCAGTAATTCTTGTTATAAAAAAGAATGACTTCCAGTCACTTTGTTGCTGCACATAATTGTATGTGTGAACATCCCTTCACTATTGCTTATACTTAAGGTTAGAGGTTTGTTTAAATCAATAAACCGAAGTATTAAACGTTTCCGCAATAACTTCACCAGGACATCATGTCTTGTTGAGGAGAGGTGTGCTGTCATTTTCAGTGTTATTATTAACTAAACCTATTAAAAAATATTTTTTATTTAAAAACAAATATAAATAATAGATGAAAAACTAAAAATGAAATGTTGCCTTGGCAACTAACTGAAGTTGAAGTCCTAAAATTACTGAAGCTAGAACTAAAAAAAGTCTATATAGAAATATGTATATAAAGACAAATTGCCGAAAGCACACAACAAAATTACAAAAACAATTAACTAAAATGAAAACTGAACAATCTATATTTTAGGGCTGTCAAAATTAACGTGTTAATTTTTGCGATTTTCCCAGTTTTGTCGAGTATCCTCTGACCGGCTGTGTGTGTGTGTGTGTGTGTGTGTGTGTGTGTGTATATGTGTGGTTGACAGGTTTTGCATGGGCATCCACCCCTCTCATTTCCATAAGGAAATGTAAAAATCTAGTTTGTGTACGTCTGCTTGTCTTCCACATTGCTCTTCTGTCTTTGCCTTTATTTACTGTGGCTCAGCTAAACAAGTATCGCACAAGCATTCCTGTATAAATGAAAACCACCCCACTGCCAGCAACACATCGCCACACACACCCTCTCACATTCCACAGTATTTGAATAGCCACGTTGCTGTTTAAAATAGCTCTGGTTCGACTTCTCTTTGAATACTGCTTTCAGTTACTGTGTAACTATTTTACTAAACTAAACCACACTGAAGTGAAAGTTCTGCTGAAACTCTTGCTGTTTAAAAAACGTGAAGTGATATAAACTTCATGTGAAGTCAGAACACTTGTGTAGAAGCCACTAGAATATCATTTCATTTTCTCTTTACCCAAAAGGTTATCATGCATCTCGTACTTTAATTTTACACAGCAAGCTGTATATGAAGATTTGAGTTTTTATGAGCATTTATATGAATGTAAAAGGAAGAGTCAAGATGCTGTGCCTGGTCACCATTTATTTGAATATGACACAAATTTTTCATGGATGAATGTTTCACATACGTAGTCTCTCATTAAGTAAGTCTACATGCATAATAATGCTAAAAGAATCAGTTCATAATAAGTTTAGATGGAAAATATAAATACATGTCATGTCAACAACATGTCAACGCTGCATTTCTAAAATTTTGATGCCAGGTCACAAAACCAATGTGGTCATTGTGCCTAATGCGTCATGGAATTATTTAGAAGTACGTTTCATCCAGAAAACTGAAGTCACTTGTTAAAACGTGTGACTGAGACTCTCATACTTGAATGTGATGTCAAGTTGGAGTATGCAGAAGTGTGAATGAGATTTGAAAGCCGCAACAGAGAGGAAGTTTTTTCTGTGCCACTATCAAGCATAATTGTGAGAATAAAGACTTTTCTCCTGTCTGCCAATCCCATGCCATTGGCCATTGGAGATTCATTTTGAAACAGCGTTCAATTTGCATTAAATTTCCATAAGTTAGCGTGGAGTGCACCACTTGGACAAAAAGCATATTCAGAGTTTCGTACACACTCTTTACTTCTCTGTTCACTTCCTGTGTGGCTGGGCATTGGTATGGCAGTGCCTTGTTCAGGAAACCCATGCTATGTGATTCCACCAATGCTCTTTGATCAGATATACTCGTGTGTATGTGTGTGGTGAGTGTTTAAACGCTTCATTTCTGCTTGATTCCCTCTGGATGAGTTAAATGATCACTTCCGCCCAGAAGGCTGTGCAACCTTTGCGAGGCCACGTATAAAGTCTGGATGAAGAAATAACCGCCGCTCACGTGTCTGGAAATTCCTGAACAGTGACGCCTGTGATTACTGAACCTTTAATCATGAGATCTGTGCTGAAATCTGGGGGGGGAACGCACTTTTGAAGCTTATTTGTGAGGTTTGGAAGATTCGGTTTATTTGAAAGCATGCATGGCTTTTATTTAACTTGTTTAATTTTGTTACGAGCCAGTTTTTGACTGTCATTCTGTTCGTGTGCATTTCAGGAAGGCAGGCAAACTGTGATACCAGACGTGGGATGTTTGGAATGTGAACAATGATGTTGTGCAATCTTGTGGTTGAAGGGCAGTCCGCCTTTTGGGGATGTTATTGATATTTTTCATGCTTCAAAAACAGTTTCACATTTTAAATATTTGTCTTTGCATGCAGCTTTTTTTTGGAAAGTCCTCGCTGACACAATGAAGCATACTGTCTGTGCTTAAGCGTGATCGGATACCCCCCTGGTCTGCCACCCCGAGTCTATATTTGGCATGATTAGTCATGTCAGAATGAAGGACTTCCCTTTCTTCTGCTGTGACATCACAATACGTTCAAAGTTACAATGTGGGGAAGTATTGTTTTATATGTAGTGAGTGCATTTGAATGTAGGTGAGCAAGGCCCGGTTTCACAGACTGTTTTTAGATTAAACCAGGATTAGGCCTTAGTTCAATTAGGACATTTAAATAGCTTTTATAAACATGCCTTAAAAAAAAAACATTACTGGTGTGCATCTTGAGACAAAACAATGGCGCTGATATATTTTTAAGATGTTGCTTTCGGTTTTAACAGCTCAAACGTGCATTTTAGTCTGGGACTAGACTTAAACCTTGCCTGTGAAACTGAGGAATGTGTTTTATATTAATTATTGATTATGTCAAGTCAAGTGGCTTGAATTTGACAAGCATTTAAAGCATGCATGAGCAGGTTTTCAGGCAGTATCGCAGTTTAAATTCCCATACACACCCAAATTCTTTCACATCCCCTCCACCCTTTACAATGCTGCCAATAAAAAACTGGGTCTGGTGAGTTAACTAACATGAATTTTGAATTTATGAATGTTTAAAGAAAAATGTTTTTAGATAATATTGGGGTTTTGTTCATTTTTAATCACCTTTTTGCAGTTAATCCAAAAAGTCTTGCTGTGTGACTTATTTTTTATAAAAGTACAAATGTTCCATTAAAAACTGCATGAATAATAATGGTAAAATAATCCGTTTAGAATCATTTCAGATGGAATATATTATCATGTCATGGCAGCCACCCACAATGCTGTGTGCATTTCCTCTAAAAATGCATGTCTAAAAGTTGTGCCAGGTCACCAAACCTCACCTATATATACTTTTTTTTTTTTTTTTTTTTTTTGGCACGGATCACAATGAGCTCATTGTGCCCAATGCATCATGGAGTAATAAACTGATTGTTTTACCCTGGAAAATGAAGTCACTGTTGTCAAGGCGTTAACTGAGACTCTATTCATTCACAACCTACAGACAGATTTTGAATCGTTGCGGCAAACTGTGTCGGGTGAAGTGGGCGTCACCAAGAGCGCTCAAGAGAAAGTGTGTGTGTGTGTGTGTGTGTGTGTGTGTGTGTGTGTATGGACCTGTGACTCTACATGAATGACTCAAGTGAAGAACACGCGTGAAACCACTATTTCAAAGGAAAAAGAAGAGGAAGAGGGGACATCTTGAGCATTCGCAGTGGAACTTGCGTGCGCATCTGCGCAAAGTCTCTCCAAAGTCACTTGGTAACTTTTGCGCAGAAGTGCAGCTCCATTCTCAAGCAGTTTTGTGGTAAGTGTACATTAAACTCACTAACGCACTGACTTAAGTATGCTATTGATTAATTAGGGGGGAAATAATCATGTTAATGCGTTTTTGTTCTTATTTATTTTGCGTTTTATATGATTCTCTTAAACTTTTACTGTTAGATGCACTCCTCTACCCGTATAGTCTAGTCTAGTATAAAAATGAGTCAGAATTTGAGCGTGCACTGGTGAGTTCCTCCCATCACCACGGCTGTAGACACTACCAGAACAATATAATCGTTTTTTTTAACATATATGTGCATAACGTTACTTAGTATGCACTATATTATACTGTCACTTGAAAAGAACGGTTGCAGGTTTTCTTACATAAGACACAGTGAGTTTTTCGGGTCATTTTATTCTCATTGGGCGCTCGGTGAAGATAAGAGGAAGCCTGCGGTGCAAGCATGAGATAGTGTTTCTAACTTCCTGTTCCTCTTTAGAAAAAGACACTTAATTGGAATAGCTATGCATGTCTCCCTATGGCAAGCGCACACATACTGCTGTTTTCGCTTGGAATAACGTAGAAAGGATAATGTAAACGTCTCGTAATGACACCTATAACTGAGCTCCCAATGAAAAAACTATTTCTTGTTAATTTTACGAAGCGTTTGACCCGTTACGCGAAGCCCGTTCTGTGGTTAGTTACTGTGTCGACTGTCGAGTCACGTACTAAGTAGTTCCAGCCACGTCATAGGCCAGGGGCGTGGCCTCGGCTTGTCAATGCGTTTGTATCTGGGTAGAAAAGCGCGCGCGTATTGGTTGTGTCAAACCGTGTCAGTGTGCTCTCTGGCTTCCTAGAATCAGCCATATTAGACATTCTCTGCTAGAATCTAGATAACAAAACTAGGGTCCTCATGGCCGATGCCTGATAGCGGACTTCTAAAGAAATTAGTCAGTTTATGAATATATGTGTGGCTTTATCAATCGATAGCTGACATCGACTTCTCTGTGTTATTACAGGCATTTTTATAACCTCATCAAAATGTCCTGTAACTTCTTTTTCTTCTTCTTGATTTGACTGTTATATATCCGTATATGGACATAAAAACTAGTATTTTTTACATTTAGTCTTATGTTTTTATATTTACACGTCACTGATGACGTTGAATAAACACGACGCGATGTGACTCACGCAAGACGCGGACGGAACGCGCCGTGAAACGTTTATTAAACAAATTGAAATAAACTTTTGACCCGTTTACTGTGAGAAAGTCATATAATCCCGCTCTTTTGAGTATGTTTTCACTCTTATTCGTATGATGTTTAACAGTCTTCTGGAACTTCCTCCCGTCGCCCATTCATGTGGTTTAGTAGCCACCGCGCGCGCCTGTACTTTATACACAATCTGTGATCACAGAGGTGATTTCCAGTGCCCGACATCTTTTAGCAAACGTGATGAATATTACAGAATTTACTCAAGATCTAGATCATGCTAATTCAGTACCCTGCTCAACTAATATCTTAAAACATAGATTTAAAATGGTCTGTGGGACCACCTTGTCTGCCCGACCTGCTAAAACCAGCACTTTCTTAGGCTAGTTTAAAATATATCACTCAGAAAGTACTATGGTAGATTATCCTAGTCTTCAGACCACTGTAATACCATGCTTTTGGGGAGTACCATGTAAATACCATGGTATAATATGATAGTCATACCATATGATACTATCACTGTAACGTGTTACCGTCTTAGTACTTTTATGTTTTAAATATATGATATGACTGTGCAATACCAATTTACAGTACAATTTTATGATAATTTACATATCTGAAGTGACAGAAGGCCCAGCTATTGAACTGAAAGTAAGCACTCTAAGAAGTCAACATGTATTTTTAAGGTCACATTCGTAACCTGTCATTTTACAATGCCTCCTCCACGTCTACTTTTAGTTAGGCAACTTTGGTTTCCAGTAAAACCCGCTTACTGGTGGCCGTAGAGAGGCGGAAGTGGTGGCAATGAAACTTACATTCATAAAAAAAAAAAAAAGTGTCTATTGTTCTGTTTCAGATGTGTTTAGAATGACTGTACGCAGTCTTATACTGTTCAATAGTTTGGTGGTTCAGGTAGATATAGATCACTTCATATTTCAGAGTCTGATGCAATTCATCTTTGGCTCTGAGATTGAGTATGTGAGAGGGAAATCTCTGAATCACCGGGCCTGAGTTTAGTCTGATCAGTCAGAATAGAAAGAGCAAGTAAAACGGCTTTGATGAATGCATATATATCTGCAAAATGCATATCTGATGATAGATAAAGGGTGATTAGAAAACAAGCCATGTGCTGTTGCTGTGGTGTGAGTGATGGATTCTGAGGGCCTTGTGTTTTCCTAGGTTTCTCTGCCATCTAGTGGACATTTCTCTCAGCTAACGAACGTCATCTTAAGTAAAAGCATATAGGCCTGGTTTCACAGACAGGGCTTAGATTAAGCCAGCCTTTGTTCAATTAGGGAATTTAAGTAATAATTTAGAGAAAAATACAATACTGGTGTGCATTTTGAGACAAAACAATGGCACTGATATATTTTAAGATATGTTAGTGTAAATTGCTTTCAGTTAATCCAGCTCAAGCACGCATTTTAGTCTGGGACTAGACCTAAGCCTTTTCTGCGAAACCGTGGGTACAAGTACTAGGGTTAGGTTTGGCTTAGGGTTAGTTGAATGTAATTATGTATAGTTTATAGTAATTACAATAGAAACTACATGTTACATGTGTAACAAGGACACTAAAATAAAGTTTTACCAAATAAAAATATTTTATATATATATATATATATATATATATATATATATATATATATATATAAATATTGTTTCAAGATTTTCACTTGTGATTTTTAATTATAATAAAAAGCAACTATTAAAATTAAATAAGTTTTTTTTTTTTTTAGGGTTATACATAAAAAATGTATAGTAATGGTTTATATCAGCAGTGAAACATGAAGACCCGTGAGTCCACTTCTTTGGTCCACTAGATGGCAGTATTTACAACATTTCTGACACATGACCTTTGGTGCAGAACCTGATTTCATCAAGTACCACAAAGATGTTGATCCTGGAACAACATTCCAATCAGATTTGAGGGACAAGTTTACAGTTTAAGTTTCAGCTTAGGGTTTGGTGCTTCTACATCAGTGTTATTCACCTATTATTTCCCTCTGATTTTAGGGATAAGTTATGGGTAAAGGGTTATGGGTAGGGATTGGGTCAGGGTACATTTTAGGACAGGAGTGTTGTTCCTGGATCAGCAAAATATGTTTACCCAGGTAAGCGTCTAACTCGGCATAATCAGGACATAACAAACTTTCCGTACAGGTAATAATCACTGCAGGGAGTTCAGCGTTAATGTTATGTTAATCATAAACGAATATAGATTAAGTGGTTTCTGCACGCCTTGCATAGTCATAAATTCTTTGTTAATGTACGTAATGTACATATTAACAAATAATTTATGACTATGCAGGACGTGCAGAAAAGACTTATTGTATAAGTCCATAACTCATACCATACCATAACTAATTTTTAAATGACTTAACTTTTTATTTTTTATAACTTTTATTTTTTAAGTGCACTGGAGAACTGTGCAAACAAAATTATGTGAATGTTATAATCATACAGTATCATGGTTTATATTAGTGTATCATTATATTAGTATATCATGCCCTTAACCCTAACAAAAAAGTACTGTGGTATTACACACACACACATATATATAGATGATCATATACCACAAAATTATACATGGTACTCCAAGGCACATAAAGGAATGAAAGAATATATATATATTTCATACTTTTAGTATTTTCTATCTATCTATCTATCTATCTATCTATCTACTAACAATAATAATTCATAATATAATTAATATTCATATACCACAAAAAAATACTACAAGTATGTAAAATATATATATTCTTTCATTCCTTTATGTGCTTTGGAGTACCATGTATAATTTTGTGGTATATGATCATCTATATATATGTGTGTGTGTAATAATTATATTATATATTATTATTATTACTTTATATATAAATATAGTGTATATATAGTGTTTATATATATATACACACCAGAGTGTCAAACACAGCCTAGTGATTATTTAGACCGATGAAGATAAGCAGCCATAATGTGTTCACTCATGCAGTGTGACAGTCATCTGTACACTAGTAAACCTGCTCTGTCATGCCCTCCTCCTCAGCGACAGCGAGTGTCAGTCGTCCTCTGCAGGATTAAACCAGCTCAGTCAAATGATTATTGATCGTCTTTAGAGGTCCTCTGTAGCGGAGAGGGCTATTGTGTGTGACGGGTCGCTCTCAGGGTCTGATGGCCGTGTCCCAGGAGGAGTGTGTAATAGGAGAGTATTGATCAGAGGGTTTGTGCAGGTTGCGGTGAGAATGAATCCAGAGTTTGTTCTCACAGGGTCAGTGGACGAGAGACCCAGCTGCACACGGGACAGGGGACGTGTCTTTACTGACACTTATTGACTGTGCATTTATTTTCAGTTCGTTTCTAGACATTCCTGCATGCAGAACGCATTGGCATTAGTGTGTAGAAGCTTTCAGTGCTCACAAACAGTGAAATCCTCTTCAGCCTGTTTTGTGATGCAAATGACATGCATTTCCTGTTGACATATTACATTTAAAGGTATTTACAGAGTTAATCTCCATATTAGCAGAAAATCCAGAAAAACAGTTAGGCTACACCATATTTTTTGTATACAATGTGTTCATAGGATGGATATATATATATATATATATATATATATATATATATATATATATACATATACAGTGCTATGCATAAGTTTAGACACCCATACTAAAGTTGACTAAAAAGAGGAATAAAAAATCATCTTTTGGAAACTGAACTTAATGCCTTAATTAAAAAAATTAGGAAAAATCCAACCTTTAAGGACACCAATTTTCTTTGTGAATGAATAATGTATCGTAAATAAATAAATGTTCTTCCTTAAAATACAGAGTGCATGACACCCCTATATGTCTGGACACCCCTATGTTAAATGCCCATAAAGGCAGGCAGATTTTTATTTTTAAAGGCCAGTTAACTCATGGATCCAGGATACTATGCATCCTGATAAAGTTCCCTTGGCCTTTGGAATTAAAATAGCCCCACATCATCACATAGCCTTCACCATACCTAGAGATTGGCATGGAGTACTTTCCATAAGATCATCTCTCAATGCAAATCAAACTAGCTTTTAGGCTAACTGAAATAAAACCATGCCAATCTCTAGGTATGGTGAAGGCTATGTGATGATGTGCGGCTATTTTAATTAAGGAAGAACATTTATTTATTTACGATACATTATTCATTCACAAAGAAAATTGGTGTCCTTAAAGGTTGGATTTTTCCTATTTTTTTTAATTAAGGCATTGTTCAATTTCCAAAAGATGATTTTTTATTCCTCTTTTTAGTCAACTTTAGCATGGGTGTCTAAACTTATGCATAGCACTGTATGTGTAAACTTTCAGAATATGGATAGGAAAGTTTAATGTGTGTAAGTGATTTCTGGCTCAAAAGATGTATTGTAATTTAAATCTACAGATGCAAATAGATAAAATGTAATAAGATAAACACTTAAAAGTGTGTTTTGGATGCTTTCTTTCCACTACAAAATAAAACCAAGTGCATGGGGAGAAATCCCAATGGCTTTTGTCTGGATAGTGTCTTGGACTTTAGAGAAAACTAAACTAATGCATTAGCAGGTTACAAAGGCTTTTTAAGTAATTTGACTTTTTTGCACTAGATAAGAATACAAAAATGTGTTACTATGTTTGGCCTTCGTGGGGCAGCACTGTGACTCTTCTGATGGAGTTGGGGTGTGTCTTAAAGGGATAGTTCAACCAAAAATAAAAATTCTGTCATTAATGTCTCACCGTCGTGTCGTTTCAAACCCGTAAGATCTTCGTTCATCTTCGGAACACAAATTATTTTAGTTTTTGATGAAATCCAAGAGCTTTCTAAACCATCCATAACATCATTACTACCTTTCTAGGCCTTGAAAGTTGCAAAGACATCGTTAAAATAGTCCGCCGGCCCACCATTGCAATGACGTTGCAGTCTATGGTCGGTTCAGAAACCTCTCGGATTTCATCAAAAACGATCTTCATTTGTGTTTTCCAAAAGATGAACGAAGGTCTTACAGGTTTGGAACGACATGAGGTTCAACCCAGTTCGCATCACCCTGATTCCCTCAACAAAAACCCAATTGGCTTTTGAATAATTGCAGAAAATAAGCTCTGTGACCAAAAAAAGTTAATGATTTTTGATCAGTCTTCACAAATTAACCCAACTTTTATTCATTTCGAAGCCTAAATACAGTCACCAGAAGTAAAAAGCTTAGTTAGACTATTAATGAACTACACCACAATATCACCACCACTAAGCGTCTGACAACTCGTTCACTCTTTATTTCAAATCTACACGTCGGAAAGTTTGAGTTAGAATAGTTTGCAAATGTGATTATAAACACAACGAGGCTGTGAAAGCAAACTAGTGAGTATGAGTTTACCTGTTTGTTTGTTTTTTAAAACCTTTTTTCAAGACACGTGAAATCATGATTGGGGTATTACTGATGTATTTCTGTGCCATAGAACAAAATGTGAAAATATCTTGAGCTTTCAGGCATTTAACCAAACTTTGACTTTGCGCCGTCAGTGACCATTGGTGCCACTAATAGTGCAGACTTTCTTTTTCTCACCCTTTAGTGTTCTTATAATGATTTGATCTAAGAGGATTTTCAATATCTTGACACTTTGAGTTCATGCTGTGAACAGAAGTTGTAAAGATCATGTGAAATCTGAGAGAAAACTACTATCTTATGACTCACAGATTCTGCTTTTCCTCCCAGCTGCCGGATCTGGACCGATGGATCTTAATCATTTCTATTCTTCCGTCTCCTCCCCCGGTTTGTTTGTTTTCAGACTCGTCACGGGAAGTTCAGTAGCGACGGATCTGAGAACAACATGGGAAAGCATTAAATGACTATGACTCAGTTCCTGACTAGCCATATCTTTTCCTGCATGCCGTCATACAATGGATATTTTGTTTGGTTACACTAATCCGATGGAGACATAACTTATGTCAGCTTAACTTAAGGGTTTTCTGTTGGAACGGTGTCGTGTTAGCGGCCCCTAAGTTAATAACTAATGATCGTTGGCGACGGAAGTGAATCAATCTAAAACTAATTTTAGCTGGACAATAACTTTATTCTAGAGCTGCTATAAAGCCAAAACAATCTCTGTTACTTTAATTTCCTATTATCACTGTAAAGCTGCTTTAAAACTATCTATGTTGTTAAAAGCGCCATATAAATGAAGGTGACTTGACTTAATATCTGCTAATGCTTTATTCTGATGCTCCCCAACAGACATTCTGCTATTTACTATAAGTAACTCTGCAACTACGTCAACTTATTCTGCTAACCCAAACCTTATAGTCTACCAATACTCTAATGAGAGTTAGTTGACATGTACAGGAGTTGCAACGTTACTTATAGTTAGTATCGTATCTAAAGTGGACCATTAAAATGAAATGTTTAACCGATTGCCTTTCTGTGATGATCTCTGAACATTTTGCAAATCCTGCGATTATTTCTTGCCCTATAAGTGACTTATAAGTTTCTTGGAAAACTGATAAAAAAATAAATAAATTGTGCCTTTACTTATGCCACAAATCCAGCCAATCAGATTAGAGCTTGCCAGATCAAGAAAGTGTTTATTTTTTCCATTTAATATAAATCAGACAGTCAGTGAATGTTCAGTGGGTGGTCTGAGCATGACTGCATTCATAACTTTGATCGATTTTAACATCATTAATTCTAAATGAATGATTCCAGATGCAGCAATTCAGCATGAGGTGATGTGTGATGTGTGTGTAGTGTTAAAGTTCACCTTAAGTGACTCTGGTGTGTCATAGCACTGTGAAAGTAAAACAGAGAAGGACTGATCATTGAGGGTGTGAAGAAGCCGCATCATGAGTCATTAGTACAGTACTCACTTTACTACACACATGTGTCTTTATCAGTATGACGATGCTAACAGTCTCTGTTGATCCTTTCAGTCTCATACCTTTTCATTTAAGGAATATATGTGTGTGTATATATATATATATATATAGGGCTTGCATAGACTAGTCGAGTAGTCGATAGATCGACTACTTCAACCACTATTCGACGCCGTCGGAAACAATCGACTACTCGAGCGTCCATTAACCATAAATGAATTAAAAATGGCGAACGTCACCAACAGACAACACACGTCAGATCTGTGGAAGTATTTCATCAAGCATGACAAAAATATAGTAATTGGCCAACTCTGCAAGAGGCCGTTCACATATTGCGTCTAAAAACGTGTGGAAAGCGCGGCCCTGCCGCTGTCTCCTACAAGCGCTTGCGCTCCCGCTCCCATGGCGTCTGTCGTTGCTATGCAACCAACCATGAACTGCGCTCTCCATGATGACGACGAAGAAGTATCAGCAAAGGATTAATTGATTTTTAGCCCTTGCATTAGCTTTACTACTATATATATTTCTGGAGATGAGAAGGAAAAACCCGCCTGGAAAAACTAGCGCACCACGTTGCTTCCATTATGAACGCGCTCGCCGCGCGCCTACATTTGAAATGTCGACCTTGAGCGCGAAAAAGATGCGATATGTGAACGGCCCCGTCTGAAATGAAAGGTAAGAACGGCTATTTATTTGGCTTTAGACTGTTACATGAAAATTTTAAAATGAAATGTCATAATTATAATGTTTTGAGAGTTTACTTATGTAATTGTTGCATTAGGCTATGAATTAATAATGTTTATTGATAAGATCTAGCCTAGCTATTTCATGTCTTTTCATTTACAGTAGCATGAACCACGAGTAGTCGAGTAACTCGAGTATTGTTTTGATAAGAAATCGACTAGCAGAAATCAGTAGTCGTGCAACCCCTGTATATATATATATATATATATATATATATATATATATATATATATATATATATATATATATATATTAGATAGAATTCGAAATGTGACATTTGCCAAAAAATCCAACATGCTCAAAAAAAGCTAGCAGTTGTACAGTAAATCAAATTTATTTCAGCAAGTATTTTTACCAAATCTGCCTTTTGGAAGTACATATGGTGCAAACATACAAAAGTGAATTAACCTCTTTGTTATGATGATTTTTTTTTTTTTTTTTTTTTTTTTGCATGTAGGGCATTTTGGCAGTTCTTTCATATCTTTTGTACTCGACATTGACGTGATATTTGTGTCAAAAAAGGTGAGATGTCACAACAGTTTTTGAGATATCTATCAAGTCTGCAAAAATGAAACTAGTGGTCATACAGAAACAAAGATGTAGCTTACCTTTAATTTCACCAAGCTGAATGCTCATAAAACAAAAAACAAAAAAAAACACAGTCATCATGTTTTCAGGCCATTTCAAGTTTGATTTTGACGTGACAAAGTGGTGAAATGGCTGAGTTGTTTACTTTTTAATGGGGTGGTATAATGCTCTTTTCACAAGATGTAAAATAAGTCTTTGATGTCCCCAGAGTGTGTGTGAAGCTCAAAATACCCCACAGATATTTTTATAGAGCATGTTAAAATTGTCACTTTTTAAGGGTGAGCAAAAACGCACCGTTTTTGTGTCTGTCCCTTTAAATGCAAATGAGCTGCTGCTCCCAGCATGGGGAAAAACTTTTTTGTTTATGTTTAAATTTATGTAGCTGATGTGGAGTTAACTATCTTCTAATCATTGATTAGCATATTCTGTCTTGATAATCTATAAATCGCATTCGCAGGGGCGGGGTTTATGTAAATGTTAGGGTTGGTGACTTTCCCCCATTAATTCACAATAGAGAGCTTAAGTCCCTCCCCGCTCATGGGACCTTACTTCGGAAAAAATACGTATGGTAGTCAATGGCGAGAGAAAACTTATCTTTTTATTCCGTCTGAACTGTGCCCTGAATTACACATATGGTGTTTGTCAATTTAAAAGATAATTATGAAAGTCAAGAAAGTCGCAGTTTGTCATAAAACAGAAGAGTAACATTTAGTTTTATGTGAAAATCGCTCAATGAACTACATCTCTCGTCTCGCACTATGTACGTCACCAATATCGTATGTGTCATGACGGCGTAACGTTACGATTATAACGTAAGACTATAGAAAAAATGACAGACGTTAGCTTCAGTAAAGTTAGCTTCATTCATTGAGAGAAAAGGTATGACATCACATGTGCGCCTTTTGGGTTTGTAGTCTTCGTAATTACGTATTTTCACAGTCTTATACCTCAACAGTTTTACATCAAACTGCGACTTTCTTGACTTTAAAATGTATCTTTTAAATTGACAAACATCATATGTGTAATTCAGGGCACAATTCAAACGAGATCAAAATATTTGTTGTCTCACGCCATTGACTACCATACAATATTTTTCCGAAGTAAGGTCCCATGGTGGTCCACCGGAAGGGGAGGGACTTAGGCTCTCTATTGTTGCTACATCCGACAAGCCGTGACATTCTCACGCAGTGAAAAATACATCGCGGATCAAAGAGGACACTGACAACGCGCCGGCAAACAAGACAGGGCAGGTTACTTTTGATATGAAACAGTCTCAGCTTTCAAATTTTGTAATTTAAAAAAAAAATGTAAACCATAAATACCGTTTGTGGCCCTTTATTGTGTGGTGACACATCACTGTAGCGCCTCAGTTCAAGCAGCACGTGAATCAATTAACACTTCCCACGAGCTCCAACAAGAAATAAACATTAATGAACATCAGAAATTATATTGAAATTACCGAAAGATGTAAAAACACACCAAGTATAAATCCACCGACGTTAATCTATTAACTGTCCTGTGTGGTTTGTTTGTCGGACAAAATGGCGGATTCTGCATTATGATTGGTCAGATCGCCTGTCAATCAAACTCGAAGCAAATGGTGAATAACCACCCACTAAACCCATCGCACGCTTTATGCCGCAGTTTGACCGTTTATATACTGTCTATGAGTTTGACTGAGTTTGACAGTTACTTTAGAAAAAGTAACACATTTTTTTATGTCAAATATTGTAATGCAACTCCCCAATATAAACCAAGTATTCTCTGCATAACTCATGCCACTCTGCTTTTGCTACAGACATGACACTTCAGAAACCTCATATTTGTTGATTGATGTGCGCTTACTATTTCTAAGTGGTAAGACTTTGACCAGATTTTCACCCTTATGCACAACAAACACATAAGACACATAAACACATTAGAAGTAGGGATCCAAGCCTCTGACAGAGATCAGAAGATAAGATACTTGAGGGTGGACTCTTTAGCCAGTAAACAACCACCGGGAACACCCTAGCAACCACATAACAGTTCAAAACACTTCTCAGAACCGCATAGCAACGCCCTAACTACCGCCTACAACAACACCCTAGCATCTTGTCAGCGAGTCATACACAACCCATGCTTTCTTCAGAAAACGAAAAACCTTGTTGTTTCATAAGATAGTCACTAATCTATTTCTCAGACAGAAACCAATTAGTGTAAAGTGCTTATTTGAAATGGCTTGAAGCATTTGACTCAAAAAGGTCAAAATCACAGCCTCTTTTTGTTTTCATTTTTTTTTTCACAGACATGATTTGATATAAACCACAATTACATTTTTTTTTTTTAAATCTTTTTGCAACATGTTTGGAGAGTCTGTCTGATCTGTTTGTACACTTCCTCAGTATTTTCGTCTAGGTTTCCAGAAAAAACTATTTAAACGTTCTTAAATCAACATACAATTGCTGGAGAGTCTTGTTTTCTGAAAAATATATCACAATTAATTGAGTTTGTGCTTAAAACATAAAATATATGTATATTAGTGCTGTCAAATCGATTAATCACATCTTACATACAAGTTTGTGTATATATATATACATATATATATACACACACACACACAATATATTTACAATCTTTGTTAGATGCGATTAATCAATAATCGCACTGTATATATAGGTGTGTGTGTGTCTGAAATGGCAGATGAATATGGTGATGTACACCTGGAATATATAGGCTATACATACATGCATGCATATCTACACACACACACACACACACACACACACACACACACACACACACACACACACACACACACACACACACACATATGTGATATATATATTTTCTATCCCAAGTAAATGTTTCTTGATTAAACTATGCTTAGATATTTGTAATAAAAAACACTAAGTTAGGGAATAATTTTTTTCAGTGTACTTGATCATCCAGTGAATGTGCTGTGTGAAGTTGGAGATCATTGAACTCATGGTGCATTCCTGTCATGGGTTGGTTTCTCTCCCACACACACACACACACACACACACACACACACAGGGGTCAGTGTGTGTCTCCTCTGACCTGGCCCCTCACAGGCAGTGCTGTGGGAACTTGACCAGTCATATGAGCAGTTATGAGAGGCATGCGGTGGAGAGGAAGCAGTGGTTTAGTGAGTCAGCGCTCATGAATCGTTCCGTTCCATTGGCCTTTGCCTCTCTTTAGCTCTTTGAGTCATCTAGATCCCTGTGGTCCTGTGAGATGGGTGTGTGTGAGGGGGAGGAAAGCTTGCGTTCCTCTGTTTCTGGTCCATTTGTTCTGCCGTTGTATTGTTCATTGCTGTAAGTGCGACTGTCAAGAGAAGGAGTGAATGGTAAGTCAATATCTAATCAATATTTAGAGATGGATGGGCAGTAACTCACGACACACAGATGCGGAGGAATGTTTATGGGATGTATTTGGATGTGTCTTTACTCTGATTTGTTGTGTTTATAAGAAATAAAATAACTGTGCAATACATTATATCACGCACCCATAGTTGTGAAATCGAAATCGAGATATTTCACTGTGATAGTAGTATTGGGCTGGCACTTTCCCAGACCGTAAAAACATTTGCAAAGCATTTGTTGTAAATTGTGCCTTAAAGTCTGTGGCGCGCTGACAAATTACAACACGTGACATCAATAACGCTTTGATACTGGCCCTGTGCGCCAGTTTGCTAGTTTAAGCGGCTATGAATCTGTTTGTTGTATGATTGTGGTGATTCATTACCTACAGTCTGAATGGTGCAGACGTGCTGGAGTCGCTTGTGGAAGCTTTTGATATTGTTCCACTCACATGGCAGAAAGCCATCCAGACCTTTTGTTTGATTTCTTTGAATAAGTCAAAGATTTGTTTTATGATCTTGGTGCGCAGATGGACTGTAAATGGACTGTAATGCGCATGTACAAGTGTATTTTAATTTATAAACAATATATCTTCTGGTATACGTCATGTTTTTATGACTGTATATCTATGCATTTTTTTATTTATGTTGTCATCAATCTTTAACTGGTGTAAATGTGTGATCTTACTAGCTTAACTAGAGTCTAACTGTTATACATTATGCTGTCCCTCTGATAGAAAAGGAAGTATATGTGACCTTCGTTTCCCAGAGACCCTTTGGATTTTTCCCAGCATAGTGTGGGAAAACAGTCCCTCCTCTGGTCTATCTTTAGCTGCTGGAGTCGGTTATGTCTCACAGTTATGTATTCAGTGTAGTCCATTGAGACGAACACTGGCTAAGTCCCAATTGGTATGCTAGCCATACTACAAAGATTTCAAATAGTGCATTTCTAATCATAGTATTTAGAAGATAGTATGCACAGACTATGCATCTTCAAAAGTGTGCATTCAAGCTTGGCTAATATTACCCACAATCCCTTGTGCCACAGAAGTGGAGCAGGTTGTGATGGTTTTTCATTGACAAATTGTCAAGAAATGCAAAGCCAAAGTGAACAAACATGAACTTAAACATATTTAGGTTAATACATCTTAATTTTAATAATGCTATAATACTAATAATATGGTACTATAATAATACTTATATGGTGGGTTCAAGCCGTTCTGGGAAGTTCGAATTTACGAGGTGTTTAAGTCATGTTTATGATGTCAAGTGTGTTCAAGTCACTTTTATCAGTAAGATGGCGGTGTACCTTCTTTTTACATCTAACACACACACACACACACACACACACACACACACACACACACACAACTTTACTTTTTTTGGGGGGTTTTTAACTTTACTTTTAGATAATGCCATCATATTTTGTGCAGGAAATTAGCTTACTTTGTTGTAGATAGAAAATCCTGACAATGCCATTGCTAGCTGTCAAAACATCTGATCTAACATAAAAGTTTGTTCATTTAATATATGTGTACTTATATAATATAATATATATGTATGTGTGTGTAGTGTGTACATACATACAAAAATATATACAGTGTATATATACATATACATACGCATATATTATATAAACACAAACTAGATGCGATTTAGTCGCGATTAATTGATTTGACGGCACTAATAACGCCATGTTTTTCACTGACGAAAATCCAGAGCTTCTCATGTGCGTTTCACTCATAAATACGATCGTTCCAACATGACTTGAACGCACCAATACTATGCACTATGTTCCGTCTAGTGTATTAATGTTATAAGGTTATTTAGTCATTCATCATCAGAGTCTGTTAGCCCCTCCCCTTCAACAATGTATTGAATCCTGCGACAGTCGAGTGCATGAAGTGTCTAACATTACACACTAGTGCACATTAGTTCATAAGTACACGAATTGGGACGCACCTAAACAGTCCTCAACAAATGCATATTTTACGCATGTATGTTCCAATACTGGCGTATTATTTTACAGTAGGCTATACTCATTACGTGCAAGTAGGCCTTTGTGAAATTAGAGTTCAAAGCACATGCAGCTTGATGCAAAGCACTTTTTGCAGAAGTGTGAGAGGTCTTGTTTTGATATTGCCATGATGCTGAATAAGTCCTTCATGGAGGCATGTAGTGTACCATAGTGTACCCCACACTAGTGTACCATTTACAGTAAGTGGAGAGCGTCAGAACTGATAGCGTAAACCGCTGGCTCCAGGGAGCATGATGCATTGAGGCTGAGCACTGCGTGGGGTGCATGACAGAGATGAGTCAGCAGTCTTGCCAAGCAAAAAAAAAAAAAAAAAACCAAATTAGTCTTAAACGTTAATCTTCATCTAGAGCGTAACATTCTCATAGACCGATGACACTCGGAGAGGTTTCAACTATAGCATCTCAAGTGAGAACATTTAATTGCAGGTTTGTTTTGCGATTAATTTTTCTTTAATAGAAAGTGAAGACTTCTATATGTGTGTATAAGATAGTCTAAATGTATATGCATCCTATTTTACATGGAGATGGCATTGCATTGCATGTGTTAATCGTATTATTTGTGTATTTATTGATGCATTTTGCTTCTGCATGAATTGCTTTTTTTTTAAGACTTTGCAGCACTTATTGCAGAACCTACTTTACAGGACAGTTAAGATTTAGATTTACTTTTACGTTGCGTTTAGCATTTTGCATAATATATATATATATATATATATTAATTTTGCATAGTTAATATAATGCATATTTTCTAATTAAATCTGTCAAATGAATGAAATGATGCTTTCACTTGATATCTTACTGGGCCACGTCATTTATTGACCGCTACATTTTACACACGTCATACATTGACCGCTGTTGCCCTTTGATATTATATAGTGAATATTGATATTTTATGCAACACAAATTACAAGTCCTAGTTTATGGGCATTGATATAAAAGATATTAATTTGACCTCACCAGCAAGAAAGAAAGTAAACATGATTTGTTAGTCATTAAAATTTCTGTTTTGAATTGCAAATGTTATATATTCTCGGTAACGTTGTACAATAAGCTAACATTAGTTAACATAAACTAACAATGAACAATATTTCTACAGCATTTATTAATCTGAGTTGATGTTAATTTCAACATTTACTAATAAGTTATTAAAATCATTGGTAACACTTTACAATAAGGTTCATTAGTTGACATTAGTTATTGTATTAACTAACAATGAGCAATACATTTGTTACAGTATTTATTAATCTTTGTTAGCGTTAGTTGATAAAAATACAGCTGTTCATGTTAGTTCACAGTGCATTAACTAATGTTAACAAATACTTAAACTTTGTTTGGAAATGAACATGTATGTTGAACAATTGCATGTTGAAATTAATATTAACTAAGATTAATAAATGCTGTAGAAATATTGTTCATTAGTTCTTCTTAACTAAGGTTGTTAACTAATGAACCTTATTGTAAAGTGTCACCAAATCATTTAACATTACTCTATGAACTAACATAAACAAACAATACATGACTGTATTTTACTAACATTAACAAATAAGTTGAATAAATACTGTAACAAATGCATTGCTCATTGTTTGTTAGTTAATGGTAGTTAATACATTAACAAATGAGACCTTATTGTAAAGTGTCTCCATTTTCTCTAGTTAATGTCTCAGTCTTTGATCGTACAGTGTTTATGTCTGCTACAGAATATGCTGAGATTTTTGGGTAATGACGTGATGAAAAGTTTATATGAGTTGTTATGATTTCTGGTAAAGACTGACGTTGAGCTGGCAAAATGTCATTTTAATGTCACAGGAAAAGGACTCGTATCAATCAGGTGTCAGATGACTCTTAAAATTGCCTATTTGATCATCCGAGCTTGGTTTCAGTTCGCTTTCCCGTCATACCGAACTAAACGAATTACAAATCTTGAAATGTTTGTGAAATGGTGTAGTCATTTCATTTTGGTGTCTTTTTTTAGTAGTAAGATTCAGCACATTTTTTTTGAAGGGTGCAGAGAATAGGTTTGCTGATGCATGATGTCAGATGCTCAGTAGGGCACGGCATGGTCCCGGCCCTCCGGTTACTCCAGCTTTTAGTCAGCACTGTAGATTCTCAAGGTTGCAGAGTATAAATGCATTAACTCTTTGCATTTCGCCAGTCTATCGTGGGAAAGGCATCTCACACATTTCCCCCGATGTTATATAAACGTCTAAAAATAATCATGATTTTGCATCACATAGTGTGACCCGACACAGAATCAAAAGTGTCTATCACAAAAAAGTAACAAATATGTGGTGATACTATACAATAAGGTCTCATTTGTTAACATTAGTTAATGCATTAGCTAACATGAACTAGCAATGAGCAGTATATATATTTTAAAGATCTAATAGTTCATGTTAGTTCACAGTGCATTAACTTATGCTAACAAGTACAACTTTTGATTTTAATAATGCATTAGTAAATGTTAAATGTTAAAATTAACATTAAGATTAATAAATGGTGTACACGTATTGTTCATTGTTAACATGAACTAGCAATGAGCAATATATATTTTTATGCACATTTTAAAGATCGAATTGTTAGTTCACAGTGCATTAACTTATGTTAAGTACAACGTTTGATTTTAATAATGTATTAGTAAATGTTAAAATTAACATTAAGATTAATAAATGGTGTACAAGTATTGTTCATTGTTTAACATGAACTAACACAATGAGCAATATATATTTTTAAAGCATCCTTTAAAGATCGAATTGTTCATGTTAGTTCACAGTGCATTAACTTATGCTTACAAGTACAACTTTTGATTTTAATAATGTATTAGTAAATGTTAAAATTAACATTAAGATTAATAAATGGTGTACACGTATTGTTCATTGTTAGACTAATGTAGTGAACTAATATTTACAACTAGAACCTTATTGTAAAGTGTTACCATAAATGTATTTATAATGCACTATTTACACTTATGAATATTATCATGAACTATAAAGGCCCAACAATGTGCACACAAAAAACAGACTCAACAGGAAAATCGACAATTTTGTAAGTGCATAAACACAGTTATTGACAAAAGCATATGGAAAGTGCTTTCTCCCCACATTTAAAAGTTGATAAATATTTTTATTTTGCTATCTGATTATATAGTTAGTTACATTTTAGCCTTGTTTATTCTCTGCTGTTTGTGACTCTTATCAGAATAGACCTGTGACCTAATTTTGGGTTACATAAAATTATAAAATTTTTAGCTTTTGTTTTTAGCCGGTGTGTTTTTGTATTTAAAGGACTGTAATGAGGAACAGTAGATGTAAGCTTGGGTGGTTCAGATAAGAGAGCTGTGTGATGGGAATAATAATGACGCAGTATTAGTGCAATATTGTTAGTATAGTTTGGGCTCAGATAACATGCTTAAAATATTGTCTTTTCAACCAGAAATTATTTTCAAATAATTTCTCTCTTCAGATATCTTGATGTGCACAGTTCAAGTAATTTTCTTAAAAATTAAGTGTTATCATTTACTCACCCTCAGGTTTTTGAAACTTAATTTTTTTTACAGAATTATTTGATACATTGAAAGTGAAAGGCAAATACAGCTGTCAATCAAGATGTTTTATGACATGTCTTTGTCCTTTGTGGAGATTAACAGCCCCTGATTCACTATCATTGTATAAAAATGTGCAGCTTAGAAATTCTACTAAATGTCTAATTTTGTATATGGAAGAATTAAATTCATTTATTTCCTACTTTAGCCTGTATACTGTTGTTTCGAAGTTTAGGGTCAGCAATAAAAAAAAAATTATTTAAATAAGTCTCTTATACTCAAAAGACTGCATTCATTTGAACAAATCTTTTTTTATTGTAATATATTTTAAAATGTCATTTATTCCTGAATTTTCAGCATCATTACTCCAGTCTTCAGTGTCACATGATCCTTCAGAAATCATTCTAATATGATGATTTGATGCTCAAGAAACATTTCTGATTATTATCAATGTTGAAAACAGTTGTGCTGCTTCATATTTTTTTTAGAAACTGTGATAATTTTTTTTTATTTCAGGATTCTTTGATGAATAGTACACTGAAAAGAACAGCATTTATTAGAAATAATGTTTTTTAAAACATTATTAAAGTCTACTTTTGATTAATTTAATTCATCCTTGCTGCATAAAAACATTAATTTCTTTAAAAACAAATCTGACCCCAAGCATTTGAAAGGTAGTGTACATTTTGAGAATGAAAATCATTGTAAACTGTCCTCAGTTCTCAAAAATAGCAACAGTATAACTGGCTGATCAATCTGACAAATTTGAAATAAGTGATTTCTTTACTCAAACAGTGACCGCTACGCACGTGCACGACTCGTGTGGTGTTATCAGTCATTTTTCCCCCTTACAAGTCTTAAAATCAGTAGACCCTGTCTGTATGACTAACCTCAAGAAGGCTATCTATCTACTGTGGATATTTTAACTGCCATTTAAAATAAAATAAAATGACATCTCACACATCCAGTAATTATTTTGGGCACATACACTCACACTATCTTGTTATTTATTAAATATGTATTGTTGATTTACAGTGTCACATGATGATGATGATGTGCAGTGAGAGGCCTGACCACTCTCCTTGTTTGATTGCTGTAGTCTCCGCCCACTCCTCCTCCTCCACCAATGAGAACACAGCATTGCTCATTGTTGACAGTGCACAGGAGCTTTTAAAGCTAAAGCTAGTAGAACAAATATGTGTCTGGCTATCCATGCTTTTTCAAATCTTTATTTTTCCTCCTTGCTGTAAGTTAATCTAATGTGTCCGTTTTTTGATCGTCCACAACTTCTGTGGTTAAATTAAAAAAAAAATTAATCTGGGGCTCTACGTTGGGCTCAATAGAGCAAACAAAACAAAAAAACAAAGGCCATTAAGGCCATTTTCTCTACTTAATCCCCTCTTGATCAAATAAACTTGAGTGAAAAAATTTCAAAAACCTTATTTTGAAACTTAATTGCAAATGAAAAGGTTTGTTCCAGTTCCAAGCACTTAAGTCCATCATATAAAGAACAGTTATGTAAAGTTCAAGTACCGCGTTCGGCCAGTTGGTGTCGCCAAACACCTGTTGCTGAAACTGCAGCTCTGCTTTCCTCTATTGTGAAGTAGTTTCGGCGCAGGTAGGCTAACGTTATATCTCTCTCCCCATATGACACAGATGAGTCATTAGCGTCATTTTGAAACAAAGGGAACTCTCTTTAATATCGGAGTTTCATTTACAAACCTACAACCTTTAATACTTCTAAAAAGAAAAATCACGTTTTTGTTAATGAAAACAAACACTTCACACAGCACAGTTCTCACAGACTGTGATGAAGCGGTTTAACGGCATCAGCATCGTAAATCCTGCAACGTTTTTTTATATTACATTTTTTTTTTATGTATGTACATTTATAGCTCTATACCTTTTGTATGATATTACCTTTACATCAAATGACAAAAACCACAACAAACTAGTTAAAGCTGCTGTTTCTAAAACAGTGGCTGAGGGAGTGACATTTTTTTCTTTTCTGAGTGACTGCCGTTATCAGTCTCTATTTTTTTCCTCTTTTTGAAAGTTGTGAAAACACTATTTTTGGGGTTTCTTTAGCTATTTGAGCAAATGGGAACACCAAAAAGTATATTTTTGTATTTTGTATTTATCTCATGTTTACCCAAATATGACGACTTCCGCTTCGGTATGTGAAAAGGGTCACAATTCAAATTTCTCGTCACAATTCAAATTTCTCGTTTTTAATGAGAGCTCATTACTTTCGTAATAAATTATTAATAAACGGTCAGTGTTATAAAATAAATATTCTACTGGCTTCTGTGGGATTCTGTCCTGCTTTGCTCCGGTTAACACAGCAATTCTGTGTAAACTGAGTTTAGAAGAGCAGCACCTGAAATCATTTCAGTCAGTCCGATGAAATTAAAGCTATTTTGACATTGGTTTTATTCATGGTAAATCAGCATCTATTAAAATGGCACTATATCTAATTTATTTTGATAATAGGCCTGCTTTGTCTTTAAAAAATGGTCTCAGGTGTTGTTATTTTGGTTTCAGTGCCTCAGTGTTTGTCTCGTTTGCTAACCACATTCTGAAATATGATAAAATATCCAGATTAACATTAATCCTTAGGTTGGTTTTCATGAATTGCAACACACCAGCAGCTTTTTTCTTTGCTCGTTCATTTACATGTGTTTTTGGTGCTTTATAAGTTGTCATTATCTCATGAATATACACTGAAGACATAATATATTATATTATGTTTTATAAGCATTTGTAAAAATACAATTTATATATATCCATATAATCTATATATATATATAGATGCAAAAGCCTCTAAGTGCCATCTGAAATGTTCTTCTAGAATGATCATTTTTATCAAGCTTGTATATTTAAGTTCAGTAATTTCACTTAAATGACAATTCATGGGTAATTTTCATTGCCATTTAAGTGAAATTACTGAACTTAAATATACAAGCTTGATAAAAATGATCATTCTAGAAGAAAATTTCAGATGGCACTTAGAGGGTTTTGCATCTGAACTCTTCATATATACAACTGTTCATTATAAAACAGTGTAGATAAGGAGATATTTCAACCTCTGACTCATTGACTTTCATAGGTGTTATCTGTAATCTTCTGATTTATTCAGTCATCTATACAAATTTTGATTATGAATTAGACTAGTTAATTTTGGTGTTATCACATAAAGCACTAACAAAACGTTTTTATGTGTAGGATAGGTTTTCATTTCAAATGCCTTTTCCCTCTTTATCTTTATCGGTATATTAACCGAATTACAAGGGTAATTTGCATTTTGAGTCTGATCCTCCGAGGGCGTTTATTTCCTGAGCTACACCTCTTATCTAAAACCTCTCAAATTCTCTGTCATGTGTCAGCTTTTTTTTCTGTCTTTTTTTTAGCTTTAAATGTGTTAACACCAAAATAGATTTATAAACCAATATGCTGGGTAGAAAAAGTAGTAACTGGCTTTAAATCTACATCACAAACATTAATTTATTTATATTTAAAATTAAAGTATATGATTATGACTGACATACTGATTAAATTTTAGGTTACATTTTAAGGTGTCATTGTTACAGTGTAATTATATATACGGTAACACTTTATTTTACAGTGTCCTTGTTGCATATGTTACATGTACTTACCATAGTAATAACAGTAAATTAAGCATAATTACATGCAACTAACCCTAAACCAAATCCTAATCCTAATACATGTAGTTGCTTAATATTACTCAGTACTTAAATATATAATTACACTGTAACAATGACACCTTAAAATAAAGTGTAACCTATATAAGTAATATTAATTAACAGCATGCACTTACTATAGGATTAGGATTTGGTTGAGGTATAGTTAAATTATGCATAATTTACTGTTATTACTATGGTAAGCACATGTAACTGCAAAATAAAGTGTTAACTAATTTTATTAAACATACATTTTTATGTATATATGCTCTGCTGTTGGAAAAAAATATATAAATTGCATGTCAACAAAATAGGCTTAGAGATAGGCTGCAGAAAGTTTCTTATTATCAAAAAGTGCATGTGCTTAATACAAAAAGCCACAAAATCAATACGACTTTTAAAGAAACAATCGATGAGAGAAACGCCGCCCGTGCTCAGGTTTCCTCGCACAATTACCTCACTGACATTTTGAGTTTCACACACATTGGGCGTTAGAAACGGGCTCAAGAGTCTCGATCTTTACAGCCAACACAAACACACTTTCAGCATCAACATTTACAACTCAGACTGAATGATTTAGAAATGAATCACATTAGTATTTATATCATTCTCTAGTCTGTACAGTTGCATAATTTATTATTTGCCTCTGGAAAATAATTTTCTTGAACATAATTATGTAAGATTTTTGATAAGCTACTTAATTTGGACCTGCATTAGAGTTGTTTCTGTGTTTTTCTCACGCAGACACGGTGTGCCGTTTCCTGGTTGCTGTTACAACATCATGTTTTTTGCTTTGTTTTTCCTAATGTATCTTATCTTCCGCTGTAAACTAATAGCTGTGGTTTATAGGAATATCAATAGCATGCCGCTGGTTGCCGTGTGCATGTAGGCTGCAGCCTTCAATTATGACATTCGCACACCGTGGGAGGATGAAGAAAATGTTGAATTTCATATGTAAGTGTGTAGTGCTCCGACTATAATTCGATATGGGTTTTCCTGTGAGATTTCGAGTGGACCAACAGCTATAGTTCGATAAGAGATAATATCACATATGACTATTTCAGTATTACTCAGTGGAAAGGGCGGCATTAAAAAGGATCAGCTTCAGATAGAAGATTATCAAATGTTTGTTGTCTGCAATTTAATAGCTTTGGAGGGTGAGTTGCTGCTTGCTTTTGAGTTTTTGTGTTGCTAACTTGCTATTTTAAGATATGTGAGATTGATTTGCTCAGGCTGAATGTAGGGATGTTTGAGATGACTGGTGTCCTTTGAGAAGGCGTCGATACAATGAATGTGACTATATTGTTTACACGTGGTGTTTTTGTTTCGGGGACGTTGATTATGCCTGAATATATATGTGTGCGCGTGACCGACTGTTCGTGGTGTGCTTTGAGTGTAAAGGAAGCACTTTGACAGACGTTCTCTTTGTTCTGAAACATCAATTTGACTGCAATGGCTGATAAAGAATGTAGATCAGTGGTTCTGTTTCATGTCTCTGATTTTTACTCTGTTCTGAAATTCTTTGTCATGCATCAGTTAGTAAATGTCCTTAAAATACAGTATTGGAGTTTATAAACATTGCTATAATCATGCAACATTATGGAAATGCCAATCTTGAATATCATGCTCTCAGCAGCCAATGCAAAATTATTGCCACAAAACCGTGTTTATAGTCACTGCAAATATCATATTTAATGCTGGTTGTGTTTTCTTTCACTTTGCATAGTTTGAGGGGATGTCATGCAACTCGATTAGGTTGGTAACTGAGCATCAGATGAATTTGCACCGACATAATCTGTTTTCATCTCCCCGATAAGCCTGTCTGTTTTCCTAACTATGCTTGATTTAATGTTTAGTTGCATTTTATTATTTGCATTCGGTTTTTTCCCAGCTCTCTGTGATCAAAACAGACCTGTGACCCATTTTCGACTCACGACCCATCGGTTACAGCACCAACTCACAAGATGTTTTTTCTTTCTTTTTTCTTTTAAACAGGAAATGGCCACATGACCAGTTTATCACAGCCATTGTCCTTCTCATTGCACCTTTTTTCAAAGTTTTTATGTCACAGTAAAATGTTTGTGTTGCCTATTGGAGATTTATCAGGGAAATGAAGTACAATATCATCATATTCAGCACGGTAGTTGATTTTCATCACAGAAAGGACTGGGGGGAATCTAGATTATGCTATTATTACACATATAACAGCCACATATTGCAACATATTGAATATTGTTGAGTATAAACACAAGAATCTGTATTGGCTGCTGAAAGCATGAAATTCAGGATCTCTTGTCTTGAGTGGCGTTGTCATAATTGTGCATGTTTATACACTCCAATACTTCATTTTAAGGACATTTACTTTATTTACAGAGAACACCGAAGTACAGACAAGTGCCTTGAGCGCTTGTTTTAAGACGAGTGCATTTACTCTTGTCCTGTGTGCCGCCCATCATAAGGGAAACTGTGGTATCAAGTTTAGCTCTGTTGATGTGATGTTAGGCCGTTTGGCTTTGTCAGCTTTGTGAAACCGATGCAAGATTTCAGAGCAGCTGTATTTTGGGTTTTTTACTGCATAGACATGACAGTCTCCTCCCGTGATGGACTGAAAACTGCCGAGGGCTCCAATGAAAATATGAAAACAAGATGATGACATAACAGAAGATAAGAGCAGATTGTAGCTCCTGAAAGCCGAGATGCTGTAAAATAAGTGTTGTAAATTGCACACGGCTTAGGTGACGTGAAACTGGAGTTGACTTCCACATTGTAGTTATTTGAAAGCGGTCCGATGGCACAATTGTTCTGCTTTAAGCGAGGAAATTGAGCAAGGCTGCTTATTTAAGCAGTGACAAGGAAATAGGCTACGTTACGTGCTCGTGCAATTATGTCCTGAGAACTGCACTGTCTATGAATTTTGTTGGCAAATTATTACATGGTGAGCTTTTTTTTATTTTTACACTTACAAATGCATCACTGGATAACCATGCATGTCATTTAAACTAGATTTTCTATTAGTTGCTATTAATCGATAATTGCTATTATTCATTTAAGTCACTAATTCACTTAAGCATCTGCTAAATGCATAAATGCAAATGATAAATAAATGCATAAATGTAAATGATAAATAAATGCATGCCTATATGTGATTCTATCTGGTCCAAGGCATGCAACATTTAACATCAGTGCGTATTGCTAGTACATAACATAGTACACAAAAGCATACTAAGTGCACATGAATTTGACTGGCCCGTGGGGTGTTTAAGAATGTGAATTCTTCAGTTCAATAGCCATCTGTCTGCTTAAGTCCGAGTCAGTCTGTTTGCTATTCATGTTTTTTTTAATTCCCTCACTGGAAACTGTCGGGAAGCGCGGCCTATTTCACTGTGACCTTTAACCTTTTATTTGTCTCTTTGAAGAACAGCTGCACTAGTCTTACTGCACGCAACACGGGACTATTTCTGCAGCTTTGGAAAAGCAAAAACTGTTGCCTTTTGTGCATAATGGAATAGACAGTTCTTTGTGTTTGGATATACAAGCTGCAATATTGGCATTTGTTTATGTACACCGTGTGGGTTGCATTGTGGGATATAGCCTATTATAATAGTTATCATTATTTTACATAACATGCATTTTCTGATGCACATATAATATTAAAAGAGTTTGCTGAGGAAGTAGTGAGAGATAATGGGGAGAGAGATGTGTTTGTGTGCGCGTGGGTTGGTTTTGAATGCACAGATGGCACCAGCCAAAAGTTTAAATGTCAGGTTAAAATACCATATCCTCCACAAAATATAATACGGTCTTGGCCTGAATAAATTGAGACTTTTTTTTTCTTTTTCTTTCTTTCTCTCTCTCTCTCTCTCTCTCTCTTTTTTTTTTAGTGAAAACCACAAGACTTTTCAGTTTTGTTTTTCGGGCGTAATTTGGTTTATCTTTAAGTTCATCATCTTTGTGTTAAGACAAACATTCCAGGAACCTCCACTGAACATCGCCGGCATTATTCAGAAAGCCTCTCGCTCTGAGCTTTATGTTGGGTTTCGTAGCACACGTCAAACGTCTCTTCATAGCTATCGATTTACGGCCCGTTCTCCTCCGGTATTACTTGTTTTGTTGTAATGCGCACACATTTAGCTGCAGCACAGCTCAGATTACACTAATGAAGCTATGCGTATCCCACGATTAATAGGATTAATTGATCATTCAGATGCATTGGGATTGCTCTTTGTGTATGGGGTTGTTTTAATTAATGATATTTAGATGTTGCTGTTGTTTCAATGGTCCACTTTAGACATTCGACTTACTGTAAGTAACTTTGCAACTACATGTCAACTAGCAG
Organism: Scardinius erythrophthalmus; assembly: GCF_964197995.2. NCBI lineage: Eukaryota > Metazoa > Chordata > Actinopteri > Cypriniformes > Leuciscidae > Scardinius > Scardinius erythrophthalmus. The sequence continues at coordinate 33,794,580 of NC_138241.1, forward strand.
TCATTAGAGTATTAGTAGTTAATATCTGCTAACACTTTATTCTGATGCTCCTAAACAGACATTTTACTGACTATAAGTGACATTGCAAGTACACTTCAACTTATTGTACCAACCCTAACCTAACAGTCCACTAATACACTAATGACTGCTAGTTGACATGTAGTTGCAAAGTTAGTAGAATGTCTAAAGTGGACCATCGAAATAAAGTGATGTTGATAATATTCTGGAGTTTATATTGGATTAAGTGATGATCCAGATTCAGAGATTCTTAAATTGTATAATTGAAGTATCTCTATAACATTTTTCAATTGGTGCTGACATAGAAAAAAACATAATATTAGGATTATTTCCTTTAGTTTTTGTTCAACCTTTATGTCGGCAGAAGGAGCATTTGAAGATTTTCAGTCATTTTCAGGCGAGATCTAGCATTAAAAAACTAATTCAGTGCTACAAAATAAACAGGTCAATGCCATAAAACTCCATGTAGACAGTGACACATTTAAATCTGCTCACATCAAGATCTGTCATTAAATGTTACATTTCTAAATTCACCTTAGTGGTTTTGTGTAAGTACATAATGTTCAGTGTGATTGTGCATGGCTGTGTATTGTTGTTGTGTGTGTGTGTGTGTGTGTGTGTGTGTGTGTGTGTGTGTGTGTGCTCCCACCTGTGGTTGTGTGTGCTGCTTTGCTCAGACAGTAGGAGGGCTTGCAGACGTTTTAACGGCAGTCTCATAAACGCTCCCGCGTAGAGCAAAAAGAACAAAAAACACCCAGCTGCACAAGATGGACACTTTACTACTTTCTTAAATGTTGCTAAAATTGTTGCCTTTTGTTCTCACTGCTCATTTTTGAGACTTCAACCTGCATTTGCCAAAGGAAATGAGCAGATACCATGCCATCAAAGTTTCCACGTTTACATAAAAAGCCTTGCTTTCACCTAATAACCTTTATGCTGATAAATAAATCACTTATAAATGCAGAAAAGAATCTTTATGGATCTTTCCACTGTGTACGGTCATATTATCTACTCATTCCTGTCCAGTTTCTTTGACTTTTCTGTCTTGCCGTTTCTAGTTGTCCTTTTAGAGAAGTCAGTGCTGACTAATATAAGAATAATAAGGAATTTAATTATATACTTTGAAAAAGCTTGTGGGTAAGAGTGGATGAGCTGTGTCGAGGGCAGATCTGTGTAGACTCTGTAAGTTTCAGTATTAATTGTCAGCGTGTGTAGGTGTAACTTGTTATCAGCAGTCAAAAACAACGTATGATTTTACTCAAACTATTTGTTTTAGAGTTGTCATCGTCTGCGTTGCTCATAACACTCGGGCCACGGCGAATTTTTTCGGCGAGTTTTCAGTAAAAACCGTACTAGGTTTTGCCATATGTTAATGCTAGCATGTGTGCAGAAAGAACAGAAGAGTTGGCATGAGAAAATGCGAATGTGAAAAGTGTTATATTACCACACTATAACGCATTAAATTGTGTGATGCGCACCACAACAAAATAGAGCTGCTTTAAAAGAGAAAAGTGCACATTTGTTTTGATCTTCCTCAGGAAGATCATCTACACAAGCACTGCCTTCATGTGTGCAGCACTGCACTTAAAATGGTGTAAAATGACCAGAGTTTGTCTCTCTCTGGCTCTCACATATTTTTGTAATCTTTTTCTTTATTTTCTGCGTCGTAGGACAGGAAAGACCGGAGATGATTCGACAGTCTGCCCACGACACCACGGAGGCTCATCAAACACACTTCAGCTCTCCTCTTTGCCTCAAATGACTAATTCTGATCAAGTAGAAATGCAGCGTAAACCGTGTGTGTTTTTGTGTCATCTATAGAGCGCTGTCATAATTTATTTCGAAACGTGGAAATTGAGATTTTCTATTTTAGGATGACAGCTCTTGGATCGAGGCTTCGGGCTGTTTTGCTTCCTGAAAACCTTGATATATGAACGTGGTTAATTTGTTCCTAAATTGTACATTGTTTTAAATACACGTGTGAGCATGTTTTAGTGAGGGATATTGTTTAACATTTAAGTCCTTCTACAGATCGAAAGAAATGCAGTTCTTTGAAAAGTTGTTTACATTCATTTTTTTCCCTCTAAAATCAGTTCTTTAGAATTATTGTGCACGGCAAAATTTCAAGATACATTTGTCTTGAAGTTGTTTTTATATAAATAAATCCTGAAGTCATTTTGAAACTGATGGTTTAGGTGATATTATAGAGAGACACACAGGGGAAATTTGCCTCTTGCGCATGTTCTCTCACAACCCACTCAGTTTCGATAGGAAAAATCTTTAACCTTTTCAGCAACAACAAATGTCCTTCAAAAAGTCAGAGAGAAAGAGAGAGAGAGAGATAGATAGATAGATAGAGAGAGAGAAGTCTGTTTTTCAAGCCACCAGTGTTTTGAGACATCTTAAGGACAAATTTTGTGATATTCATTTCGGTTATGACTCAGTTTTCTCTCATTTGAAACTACAGATTTTACGTTACGATCCGCGGACTGATTGAATATTTCTTTCGTGAAAATTCAGTGCGAGGTGTCTATATTTGAGCTGACGTATTTAGGACATATTTTAGAGATTACAAAATTTATGACTGAATTTTTTTGTGCAGCTATATTTAGACTCACAAGTATAATTTATTTGCCTGTGATCTGCTGGATTTCAAAATGCTTATTTTGGACTATTTACTAATTAATTAATTTGCTGCAATCCAACTAAACCAATAATCACATAATAATATATTTCTCCTTCATCTCATTTTAACATCACATTCGATTTCACAGCATTTTGATACAAGTTCAGAAGAATTTACTAGAGGCCATGTGTGCTTCTTTTTATATGTGACCCATGCAAATCATTAATATAATTTTAGTTCTAAATCTTGACCTTAATTTCCACACACATTCATTTTAGACAAGTAGAGTAAAAACAAACTCTAAATCATAAATCACATGAGTCCATTTTCTTTTTAAAGTGCTAGTTTAGATTCAGTCTACAGTAGGCCTCGTGCTGTGACCTTTTTGTCTCCTTGAGGTCACATTAATATGAGGAGCAATAGACTTTAAGAGTAAATTGAATCAGTGAATTGTGTTTTCTCATAAAGACTCTCCTCACGAGCACACAGATATTAGCCTCTCACTTCCTGTTCAAACTGTTTTGTTTACCATATGAAGGTGCTATTTTTAATCCTCTCAGCAGCAGCCGTTTAGACACTTTCTTACATTCTGGTTCTCTCCTTGTTTAATTATTATTATTTTATTTTTTTGCATTGAATAAAACAAATGTAAATTCTCAATCCGGCTTTGACAAATAATCCTTGACCTCAATTTAGAGAAAAACACACCGCCTCTGAAGTCTGTCAGCTCCCACACGACCTCTAAAACTGACTGTAGACCGTCTGAATAATAGTTCCTATAACTTTATCAGAACTATGATGAGCTGATATATGAATTTGAAGAAAATAGATTGCAATCTGCTCCGTGTTCCTTACAATACAGCACGGCAGACTCGTTCGGTGAATTAGGCGATGGGAAACCGCGTATTGTCTCTCACACTGGCTGACTAACTCCAGTAGTGCTTTGTGGTGAGTTAATTGAGTTACTGCACAAATTTGACTCTTAAGATTTAGTGTAAACAAGGCTTTGTGTCCTTTGTGAAAAAGTGTGTGTCGTCACCTCTCCCTCTCGGTCTCATCCAGATGAGTAAGGCACATTTTGATCAATATCTGGCAGGAACCTTTGTGCATGAAGAAATCACTTGCCTACCCTACACCTACACCAGCTTGACTTTTTCCTCTGCTCGCGCTGGAGACGGTTACTAATCACCATTTTCTAAATTGCAACTCATTTATTAGCCGCCCCAGAGTAATAGATGTCATCCCGCGGATGAGATAAAGCCCAGTGCGCTTGTGTCAGCATGTTATTCCCGCCGGCGACACGTATCACATTGTGAGAAAGACGCCTGTATTCCCCCTGAGTATCCACACATTCCCGGACACAAAGCGGGATATTTCCTTTTTTAAAAACAAGCCAAACATAAATAGGACGGCATTTATTAATGGACTAGCGCACTTTCAGAACAAAAGATTACAGGAGCCAAATTTTTGGGATATTTTCTAAATCCTGGATCACTTCCTGTTCAAAGTATTTTTAATGTGTGTTATGCATTCTTACTGTCCATATGCACAATTATTTTATATGTTGAAACAGGATTTTTGAATTGTAAATGTGAATGCACATTTATAAAATTGCTTTATTTTATACATTCATGCAAGATTGGAGATTCAGAATGTACAACTACTGTTCAAACGTTTTGGGGTCAGTAAGATTTTTTTAGTTATTCAGCAAGAATGCATTAAATTGATCAAAAGTGACAGTAAATGCGTTTTAAATGTTAGAAAAATACTGTTCTTTAGGACTTACTGTTCATCCAAAATTAAAAACGACATTTGATAATAATCAGAAATGTTTCTTGAGCAGCAAATCAACATATTCAAATGATTTCTGAAGGATCATGTGACACTGAAGACTGGAGTAATGATGCTGAAAATTCAGCTTTGATCACCGGAATAAATTAAAGTTTACTATATATTCACATAGAAAACAGTTATTTTAAATTGTAATAATATTTCACAATTTTACTGTATTTTTGATGAAATCGATGCAGACTTGTTGAGAAAAAGAGATTTATTTCAAAAACATAAAATCTTACCAACCCCAAACTTTTGAACGGTACTGTATATCAACCTAATATAGTGCGTTGTGTGTCTAACAATGGCTGTGATTAATTTCTGACTGATTTAGCTATTGGCTCACCTGATTTAAAACAATAATGCATATGGTTTTGCATTCACTTATCTTACTTCTACACAGCCTCTCCTCTGCTATATTAGGCCATCTAAGGCACATCCACGTGGACCGAATTAATGATTAATGATTGAAAAGCAACAGAAACTGTATAAACTCATTTTAAAATACGGCATTAATCAGTGCAGGTCGACGCCGAGAGTCTTGTTTGCACTGGGATCTTTAAAGAATAACCACAACGAGAAATAGAGACATTAATCTCACTCACTAACAATTAACAAGTCAACGACTCGCTCGCCAGTAACCGGCAGTTTCATGAATATTTAATGGCGAGGGACGGTTTGTTGTTGAAGGGTGTGAGTGCTGGCAGCAGGAGTTTCTCGTAACCTCACGTTGTTTTTAATGGGATGTATGTGCATTTTGGTCGTATTGTTGTTGAAACTCCTGTAAAAAAACATCTGAACCGGAATGCTGAGTGGTCAAAATAGGCGTTTTAATAAAAGTTTGACGTGCAACAGCAAGCAGGTGTCATACCCAACAATACTGTGCATCTGCATCTAGGATCTGTTTTATGATTCTTTGATAATGCTTAAAATCACACCCACAATTTGACCACATGGAGTTGTGTATGTGTTTTTGGTCTGGTTGCATGTGTGTGCCAGTGACTCTCTCAGTGTGTGTGAAACTATCTTGGCTCACTCGACTGGAGTGTCGGGTTTCACATCAGGCCCTGAGAGAGCTTTTCTGGCTGTTATCTCTTTAGTCACGAGCAGCGCCGTCCCCTCCAGCTCTGACAGAGAGAGAGACCTCTCCTTCACTCCTACACACACGCTTCCTTACGCCAGACTCATTCTACACTCTTACTTCACTCATTGTTCTTAACACAACACCCGAGGTCAGCGTTACAGCTCAGGCAACGCTCTTTCATAGCTCAGCAGATTGAATATAGTTTGCCGTGCATGTTTTATTGATGTAAAACTTTTTTTTTGAACATGTATAGCAGCTCAGATCATTTAGTCTCACGTTTTTTTAATTAAAATATTTAGTATCTTTGCAAATCTGACCACTGTTGATTTCTTCTGAAACTACTTTATTCTGAGATTACTTTGTTTTGTTTTTTCTCAAGGCAAACAACAGAGGCTCAAGAAAAAGTCTATACATCTGTCCTACCGTTTTGTCTCAGTTACGGAGGCCCTAAAGGGACATGGTGGTAGAGAAAAAAATATAGGCTAAGTGAAGGGAAAAAATATGAGAGGGAGGAAAGGTTAAAGGTCAATGCTTTTGAGTTCCCCCGAGAAACTTTGCGTTCGCTCGCAAAGAGCTCAAAAGGTTTTGCGAACAAACGCAAAGTTTATCTGGGGAACTCAAAACATTTGCGATAGAACGCACAAGCACTCATATCACTATAGTAAGTGATCAGTTCACTTGACTTAAAAAAGTGAGTAAATCTGACCATTCACATAACTTAATTTTTTTAATTTCACATGAAGTTTGTTTACTTAATAATTTTAAGGCAATGGATTTCCTCACTTTTTTTAAGTTAAGTCAACTGATCAATTTTTATTTATTTTTTCCTCCCATCTTATAATAATTTTCTCATAGTAATGTAAATATATATATATATATATAATAACGCATTCGTTTTTCATTTTTGGTAGACATTTGACCATGTTTATGCTGTCTTAAATTTAATTATTTTAATTACTTGTTGATTATTTATATATTTAAATTGATTTATTTTACTAATTTAATATTTTTATTTATTTAAATGTTATTAAATTGAAATATTTTAATGACTTTTTATGATTTATATAATCATATACAATTAATTTATCTGTTTTAAATATTTACATATTTTTAATTAATTTATTTGAAGTTATATTTATTTTGATAGTGTGTTTACCTCTTTCCTTTCGTGTCGTCACATATCATGCACTTTTCAAGGATGTGGGCTTTTATACGTTTCTCAGCTATTAACCTACAAAGTTGCTCGGTATCAATGACTTTTCTTCAGGGGGACTAACAGAAGACCATGTGGTTTAAGTTGAGAAGGAGACAGCCGCTGTGTAGCCATGCACAATGCAAATTTAACAGCGTGTGGGTTAATTTGTATTTGTTTTTGACATCATTTACTAGCATAGGTTGCACCTTAGCGATTGCCACAAACCTTTTCTTTTTGCCACCTTTGATGCGATTCTCGAAAAACAGTTTGATGCAAATGTGTTCAGACCATAATTTTTATCATGCAAAAAAAAAAAAAGAAGCTGACAGGAAAAAGCATACATTTACTACGACATAATCAGTTATTGATATTTTGTTGTTTTTGCATGTTCATAATGTCTTTGGCCAAATATCATGTCCACAAAACTTGCGTTATCACCACAAATAAAACAAACTGACTCCAAGAACAACTATCCATAACAAGCTTACACAATCTTTAACACATTTGAATAATATTTGAATAAACGGAGATTATCACTTTTGGCCACTACTGTATGTCAACAAGTAAACGTAGGAGAAACATCTGACGTAACCCTAAGCAATACATTTTTTCTGAAGGCAATGCTCTTTTTTGTGTGTGTGCTGAGGTTAACTAGATTATCATCTCAAAGCCCTAATCATTTTTTATGTAAATCCTAGTCATAAAACATGTCAGGTGACATTATTTCTATACGTGCTGACGTGACACATTAGACTACTTGTAACATGAGGTTCAAGTATTGTGTTCCTCAAAACCGAACATGTGCACATGCAGGGATAAATGTGCAAAATGATCGCATTGGTCAAATAACTTGGGTTCTTTAGGCCTTTAAAAGCGAACAAGATCAACTAGACTATATATTCTAAAACTCTGATCATTGTCGGTCATCATCTTGTGTCTGAGTGTAATAAAGTCGGCCGCTTGCTCTGGGAACAAAGAGACTTCTCTCACTCATGACCCACTCAGGGTCAGGGAGGAGGGGGTGGAAAAGAAAACACGCACGTCGCACACACACACACACACACACACACACACACACACACACACACACATCAGAAGCGGAGGCAGTTGAGGACACGGCCTCAGGTCCTGAAACCTCAGCCCTACTATTACTGCACGTCTGCAGAGAAACCCTCAGACAGGTGCTCTCTCCTGACGTTCACTTTAATAGCTGGGATTCTGGAAGCTTGTTGAGCTCGGTTCACAAAAGTGTGTGTGTGTGTGTGTGTGTGTGTGTGCAGGGTTCGAATTATGATTTCATCTTTGTGGGGTCTCTTTAAAAAAAGAAGAAAAAAAGTAGCCTATGAGCTGGCGTGGTGTAGCTCAGTGGTTCCGGGGGGTCGCGAGATGATTTCTATATAAAAAAAAAGTGGAAAAAATATATAGGCCCCATATATTTTTGTTGCAATTAATTTAACCCTTTCGCACGTACGATCACACCGGGTAGATTTTCTGTTTGGCGAGTAAATCTCAAAAGGTACGTTCTGCCTTCCCTTCTGTAGGCCTACGAGTCAGGTAACAAAAAAAAACAAAAAAACAATTATTTCACCCCATTGATAGTAATATTTCATAATCTCACATTTTGATCAATATAGATTGGCGGAACGCGAGCGGCTTTCACTGACTAACTGAAGAGATCCAGCCGGCGACTGCAACAGTTACATAGTTAAAAACATTGTTGTTGATCAAAGTTGAAACGATGATGAAAACGTGTTGTGTTTGGGGTTGCGCTGTCAGATATACAGCAAAATGTGTAGGGTTTTATCGATTTCCTGTGGGTGAGGAGGTTATAGCGACGTCGATCGTGTCGTCAAAAGTAGGAAATCTTAACGATCCCCTAAATTATATGATTCATCCAACGTTTACATTTCTGCTGCCAACCCTGCTTGCCCTTCAACTCTGCTTCGTGTGTTCTCAAAACGGTCCATCTACAAAATCACAGCAGAGCATTTATCTTCCGCCGGCGAAATTCGAGACTAATATTAGTAAATTGTCTCTTGATGAAGAGACTCATTGCCAGTCAGTCACTGCCTGAAGTAAAAGAGGGCTGCCCACTCTCACGCACTGACCGTGAGACTCACGCAATTGTATGAGGCGCCACATAGGATTTAAATCAAACTTCGCTTATCAATACATACATAACACACGTGCATATGCACCTAATAAATTACCCGCATATACATGTAGGCTATAGGCCTACTATTGGATGTTCAAAATACATATTTGAAATACACGTGCACACTAATATGAAATTCATACCAATACATATTATGTTAGTAATGAATGCATATACACTTGTGAATATTGCAACTTGACGCACGCATACACCTATAAATACTCGCATACATAGGCTATAGCCTACACAACTAAAGCATGCATCCACGTTTTATTTTGTATGCGCGAGTGTTATATGGATGTGTATGCGCGCATCGAGTTTATATGTGTGAGTGTTTATAGGTGTGTCTGCGTGCTGCGAGTGTAGGCTATATGTAGCCTATGTGTGAGACGAGTGTTTATAGGTGTATATGCATGGAAGTTTAAAAGTATTCATAGGTGTATGCGTGCGTCAAGTTTATATGTAGGCTAGCCTATATGCAAGTTATTCACAAGCATTCATTACCAACATAATATGTATTGGTATGGATTTCATATTAGTGTGCACGAGTATTTCATATATGTATTTTGAACATCCAATAAATGTATATGCGAGTAATTTATAATTGTATATGCACGTGTGTTATGTATGTATTGATAAGCGAAGTTTGATTTAAATCCTACGTGGCGCCTTCTCATACAATTGTCACTTTTCACACACTCTCACTACACATCCATTTTCTCACGCAACTTACCTAAATGTATATTCCTCATACATAATATCGACCAATCAGTGTTTTTCAACCGCGCAAAGGTCGATATAACAGCTGGAGAACAATTGTCACATAACATTTACCTCAGGAAAGCCATTTAATGACCATGATAGGCTATATAGCACGTTATTCTGGCTAGAAAAAAAGGCCTATAGAGAGTATTTTGCTAATTATGTGTAGGCCTACTATATTAGATATTTATTATATTTTTTACTTATATCATTAAACACTGTTGTTATTATGATAAAAAAATGCATTATATTTAATAAATTTGTTTATTTTTATTAAATTTTTACTGTCGATGGTGGGCCTCCCTTCCAAGCAATTTATCATGTGGGTCGCGGGCTAAAAAGTTTGGGAACCCCTGAAGCTTACTAAAAATGTTTAATAAAAAAGCGTCGCTAACACAACTCAATTTAAATTGTACATTTGGTTTAATTTGTCGTTTAATGAGGTCTAATATATGTTGTTAGTGGTGAGAATTTTCACGTGAATAAATAAATAGATCCGACAATTTTAGCGTGTATTAAAGTGGTCCAGTGGCAGAACTTTTGCCAAGTGTGTCAGAGGTTCTGGGTTCTCATCAAAACCGATTATATTTGTGGTTGTATATCAGACAAGGACACGTTTGTGTGCATTTTGTTTTGTAATTTCACCAGGACGAATAGAGAGTCTCCACAACGGATTGAACTGCGCGTCCAAGTGAAGACTGTGCGCGAGCCACAAGAGAACACTGATCGCAGCGGCAACAAGCACTTTGATCACTTTTCACACATTTCAGCGCTAGATCGTTTATTATTTAACAAACGAACTAAATGAATGCTCTGCTAGTTAACTGAAGATGTTTTATTTATTTGTTTTGGTATATTAGTGCCGTGAGATGTTTCAAAAGTGGTGGGGACAATATCGACCTTAGCAAAAAGTGGTGGGGACATCATGTCCGACCCGCAAATTACGCCTATGTTAAAATAACACTTGCCTGATGGGTTATGCTACTGCTAGATCGGACGTTGACGTCACTTCTGTGAGTTGAGAAAAGTCCTGGCAGAAAGCAAAGCATAAGGATGTAGTGTGATGACGATCTGAGATCCTGTGAGATTCATGTGTTTGACATCTTGTCATATCTTTTTAGTCACGCTACAGTAGTCTGAAGGAAAAAGTGCTTTATTTGTAATTTAAAATGATGGTGCTGATGATTTTTAGAGACCCCCCACAGGTGTATGATTTTACGGCTTTTATGGGAGCTCATCCTCTCTCTATGAGAGCTAAGCTCCCACTGCTCCCACGTAATTCGAACCATGTGTGTGTGTGTGTTTCTGTGCAGGTTAGCCGAGGAGACACTGAACAATGACCATCCTCCTGCTGCTTTGACGTCAGACGTGTGGAGAAGCTCTTGAGGTCAGCGCACACTGTTTATGCTGCCTTCAGGTCCTGCTGGGATGGTCCCGCTTAAGTGCGCAAAGTGATAAATTGTCTATTACTTGCTCACAAAGCATTTTTATTCGCACTTCAACAAAATGTGATTATTATTATTATTATTCTCTTATGTTTTATTATTCTTGTGCAACTACAAATATTTTTTTCTTAATCAGAAAATGTTAGTTTTACATTAAATCAACATTGACGATTATAATTTACACTATATGATCAATGGAGCATAACAATGATCACACTTGGTTCCAAAAGTATTTTTCTCATTCATTTTCTCTCTTTTTTTTATATTTATCAACAAAATTCTTTAAAACATTTGCGTTTTAAACCATGAACAAAACAACCAGCTCAGAGATGACTCACAAACATGACCAACATGCCTTACACACAAACATATGACAATCTGATAAAAAAGGCAAAGATGGTGTACTTTCAATTTATGAGGAAATGATCAACTCACAAAATATAATAGTCATTCATTACATATCTTATAATGGTAATTTACTTTGTTGTGTATCATTTATATTAAGTATAGCAACATTTGGTAACACTTTACTTAGTCTTTATATATAATGTATTATAAAAGTATTTTAATGCATTAATTATGCCTCAAGGATAATAGTAACCACAGTTGTGTCACACCTTTGTCATGTTTTTTAATGCATTATACTTTCTAAACCAGCCTTTCTCAAAGTGGGTGCCGCGGCACACTGGGGTGCCTCCTGACTCTGTCAGGGGTGCCGCCAAAAAATTACGTAGGCTAAAAAAAAAAAAATCTGACATTTCATATATAAATATATTTGAATTTACATAAATACATTCTTCTTCTTTTAACCCTTTCGCACGTACGATCAGTCTAGGCTGGTCCCTGGAGGACCGGTGTGATTAGAACGGTCAGAGCATGACGTGATCAACTGCTAAATTCAAATGTGCTTTCGCGCGTTGGCTGGCGCTGAGCCAACTTTTCAGTGTTTTCATCCACATGTTTGTTTTAGGTTTCAGACATAATTACTAAAAAAACAATACATTTAGAGTTTGTAAAATACACACTGATGTCAAAGGAAGAGGCAATAATAATAATTTATATTATAATTAGTTTTATTCATATCAGATACACATTGTGTAAGTAACTTTAAAATTTACTCTATTCTTCTCCCAGTTCACCTGCCACTTACTTTCATGTATTTCGGGAGAAGTGGATGAATTCACTTGTTGTAAATCCAACAGATCCGATTCTCTGAACTGCGTCTGCGGCACAAACTAACATGGCGGCGCCCATCGCGCATACAGCTCAACTAACGCGATCGTTAAAATGGTGTTCAAAAAACAAAACACTTCCACTTGCATATATTTGACAATCGGAATATCAGATAAAAATGACATAAAAGCAGATCATAATTCATTCATCTCTGTTGTTGCAGTGGTGTGTCACGTGACAAGCAATGACGCGTCACCATGGAAACCATAAAGTGACACATTCTAATTAACGGTCCCCTAGAAAAACTCACGCTGGGGGGGTCAGCCAGAATATATAAAATTTACGTGTGAAAGGGTTAAACATATTATGAAAGGATTAATAAAATTGTCAATTCATTTTATATATATATAAAATTTGCATTTGCATTTGGGTTATGCAGTGTTTTTAAATTATATTTTACACTGGGGTGCCTTGAGATTTTATGCACTTTTGAAAGGTGCCCTGACTGAAAAAAGTTTGAGAAAGGCTGTTCTAAACAACCAATTTCAGATGTAACAAGGAACCTGCAAATATTATAATGTATTTTAACTTTGGTTACGATTATTTATCTAAAGATGTAATGCTTTATAACGTACATTATGAAATGCCTTAAATACATACATCAAGGCTTTAAGTTTCTTATACATACATACATACATACATACATACATACATATACAGTAGTGGCCAAAAGTGATGTCCAGCCTAGGAAAATTGACATCTTCAGCTTTTATTTAAACATCATCAATTCTGGTAACACTTTAGTTTAGGGTCCAATTCTCACTATTAACTTAGTTTCATGTTCTGCATGACCATATTCTACATCCCATAATCCTACCCAATACCTAACCTTAAAAACTATCTTACTAACTATTAATAAGCAGAGTAATTAGGAGTTTATTGAGGGAAAAGTTGTAGTTAATAGTGAGTTAATAGTGAGAATTGGACCCTAAACTAAAGTGTGACCCAAATTTGTAGCTGTGCTTTGAGTCAACTGTTTTATTTGTGATAACGCAATGAAACATGCTAAAATGTGCGGATATCGTAGAGCCAACACAATATTAATAACTGATTTTTGAATATCGAACTGAATATTAAATATTTCGAATATAAAAAAAAAAAAAATGATTTTATCATATAGTACTTGTAGGGTCATAAAAAACAAATATCCCCTCTAGACATCACTTTTGGCCACTATATACAGTACTGTGCAAAAGTCTTAGGCATGTTAATACCCCCCAAGATGGTTTTAAGTCAGTTATTTATATCTTTTGCTGTAGTGTGTCAGTAGGAAATATCAGTTTACATTTTCAAACATTCTTTTTGCCATTAATTGTAATAATCCAGTGAGATTTGTGTATGCACAAGGAGTCTGACAACAGCCGGTATGATCTGATCTCACCACCATCGAGTCCGTCTGTGATTACATGAAGAAACTGAGTCAGACTAAATCCAGAAGAACTGCGGGAACGTCTCCGAGACGCTTGAAGAAACCTTAGTCACAGGTTCTTCACAGACGGACTCGATGATGGTGAGATCAGATCATACCGGCTGTTGTCAGACTCCTTGTGCATACACAAATCTCACTGGATTATTAGCCTACAATTAATGGCAAAAAGAATGTTTGGAAATGTAAACTGATATTTCCTACTGACATACTACAGCAAAAGATATAAATAACTGACTTAAAACCAGTATTAACATGCCTAAGACTTTTGCACAGCACTGTATATATGTGTATAGTTTGAGAGTGTTCGATTAATCTCGTAATTTTGCAGTACTTTGTGAGAGTGGATGGTCACTTTCTCCCAAAAATAGCATTGAAATCATTGATTTGTGACTTGTACACAAGATGTGTCTTTTCAGAGAAAAGGTTTATACATTATGGCTAAAAATCTATTTGATTGTTTATGCATTATCGCTACAGAAAATGAATGGGATTGTACTTGCGGAGGTCGTTTCGGCCTGTGTCTTAACCCTAACCCTAACTAACCCTAAACAGGAAAAATCCCAAGTTTCTCATTACTGATGACTAGATCATGGCGAATACGATGATTCTGACGCGACTTGAAGGCAGCCCGGTTTATTTATTTTCATGCTAAACTCCCGTGGACTTGTAAAGACACAACAGAGCAGCACTGCCAGACTAGCTGAAGCATTGTTGATGCAGAGCAATGTAACACGAACACTTATCACTCAATAAATGTTTCCCTGAAAAACAAGATCAGTTTGACATTTGTCTTTCTGTGGTCAGACTTGTGACTGTTTATTTTAACGGTGTGTTTACGTTGAGCTGTCCTCCTACGATCTGTCTGCCAGTCTCGAACAGAGTGGTTGAGTTGTGGTTTAGATGCGCGCAGTGCATTCCCAGAGTCTGTGTGTGTGAGGACACGTGTAAAGCTCTCAAATGTCACACACATGAGATGTGTGCTTAGTGTTGTTGACATACAAAAACTGCCTGTTTGAAACATTTCTACAGTTTCTGCCATTGCATTGATTCTAGGAGGATGCATTTCCCGCGTATGAGTGCTTTCTATTAATAGATTTGTTTTTGTTCATTTTATTCCACCAGCATGAAGAATATGTTGGATTAATTAGTAAATGATGGTGCAACTAATTGTGCAGTGATATTTAAGGTGTGCAAATTATTTATAATTTACTTGTGCGTGCACAAATGCAAAACGTCTTACATTTGATTGCAAAAACGTGTGTGTAGTGCATGAGTGTGGAGTATGCAGATGTCAAATTTTGTCCTCCCACTAATAACACTAATGGGTGTTGGTTAAATCAGGCGGTTGAATCATGAGTTTTGCATAAATGTTAAAAGTCAGATTCTGACTGATAAGTCAGTGATAGATTCAGAGTGAGTCATTGTTTTTTAAAATAAGAACGGTGTCATTGGTTCCTAATTAGCGGTTGGTAACACGCTCGAAAATATTACATGTGTAGGTGAAGGAAAAGTGTTAATGTGTTGAGCTTGAGAATTTCAACAATGTATTGAAGGTTTTAGATGTTGTCTTGACTCCTTTATTAGTTTTATTCAATTTTCTCAGCTTTTTTTTAATCTATTTTTAAGAAATAATTATTCTTTTTAAATGTATTATGTTACATTTATTAGGTATTATTTAGGACACATTTTATAATCGAGTTTTGATTGCGTCATATCCTATAACTGATGTTGACATTTCCCATAAATGTCAAAGCATATCATAAACTGATGTTGTTTGATGATAAGCAGTGTTTGCCGGCTGAGGGGTTCAGTTTGGGTCATGAGGGTCGTTGCCAAGATCATGAGCTACTAACGGGGTGGAGAGACTGAGACTGTCCCGTCTAATCACAAACACATGAAGATCTCCAGGTGCTCATCAGCAACTCTGAAACTGATCCGAAACAAAGCACTTTTAGTCCTGATATTATGATACGAGTTATACAACACTTTTAAAGCTGCAGTTGCTGATGTTAACATTCATAAGCACTTTTAAAATAAGCGTTTTAGCATCAGTTTCACAGAAGAACCATTATCAGCTCTCCAAAAAAACCTTTCAGTTCTTAAGAATAACCTTTTGTTTCTTAGTGTGATGAACATTCTTAAAATCTTAAGAACTTTTTCCCACTATAAAGAACCTTTTGTGGAATGGAAATGTTCTTCATGGAACCATTAGTGCCTTTAATAAAGAACCTTTATTTTTAAGCATGCCTGTCAGAAATTGTCTCTCAATTTGTTCTCTTTGCTTTCCTTGAAAAACTAACCCTGAACTTTTGGCTTGGCTCGGTTGGGGACAATTAAGATTCAGTAAAATTATTGCTATTTTATTATCATTAAGATACACTATTATAGTTTTTATTCATATTTTGAATTGGTTTGCATTTTTATATTTTCTGTTTTCCTTTTAATTTTAGTTAAAATTTAAGTTTTAGTCATTTTGATGTTTTTTTTTTCAAATACTTACAAAAAAAAATATATTTTTTATATATATATATTTTTTTTTTTATGTTTATTTCAGTTTTAGTGCATCAAATCAAACTAAATGAAAATGAGAAATGTTGCCTTGGCTTGCTGAAATGAAATATGTTTAAGGTTTTATTTCAGTTAAAGTTTGTTTTTATCACATTAATAATAATAACAACACTATTGTCTTTTGTAGTGCAGCTTATAGCTGAATTAAATTCACTTCATAATCGATGAACTTTACAACATTAACACTGCTATTGAACTGAATTAAATCAACACTGAGGGCTGCTTTACAGAATTGAATTACCTGAACTAAAACTGTATAGTATAAAGCACTATATATAACTAATTGTGACTTGACTGGAACACGCGCACACAGTGGAAGTTTATTCGTTTAATTGAGGGAGTAATTACTCGAATCATATGAGGAAATGGGCAAAGCTTGTAATCATGCATGCTTACCCTCAAGACAAAAACATCCTGTAACAGGCCTGCTCGTGCTACAGCAAATGTGGGCAGATCGATCTGATACTTTGATTGGCTGAAATTGTTCTTAATATCTCCAGAAGCACAGGTGCACAACACATTTTGCATGGAGAAGGTGAAAGTGCAGTGCAGCTGCTGTGATCCTAAAGGTCAGATGTATTTGAAGATTAAAACTTTGAGGTTAAAGGCAAATGACCTCTGGAGCTTCATTTGACATTTACATTGTCTGGCTATTTTAAATTAGAGGAAAAGCACACCTTCATAGCATTGCATTAGACATACAGTGCCTTATTTCACTAATAAGAAGCATGTGAAATAGCATATTTCTATCGCAGGTGTATTATCCGAAGTCCTTGGTCAGTAATTTGCAACACAATGAAACTTGAAATAAAATCAGGAACTAGCTCTATTTTAGAGGTATGGGTGAAACATCTCTCAGTGGGCAAAATTAGACATGTATGGGAAAATACTGACAAAACCCCCCTGAAAATACTGTCAGTATCACCAATCGGTTATCTTTGATATGCTTTAATAGCTTTTGCATAAATATTTTTGTATATACGTGCCACTGACTATCTAAAGAAGAAAACTAGATCAATAAACAAAACATTTCAATATTTGTATAGACTAAATTCACAATAATGTACGTGTATAAGTGCATTTTTTTAATTAAATACTTTTTTTTCATTACAAATTATATTATCAGTGAACATTAATGACTTAAGATGAATGAATTTTTTCATATTTTGCTTGTCTTATTCGGTCCTGGAAATATTGTCAGTATCACCCACCCAGAGATTATATTTTATGTTTTAATATCTTTCTCATAAATATATTTTATCTAAAAATGAAATTTAGCCGATAAACAAAGCATTTCAATATGTTTGTAGACTAATTAAATTCACAATAATGTACGTGTATAAGTGCATCTTTCTAATTAAATACTTTATAAAAAAACTATATGATCAGCATAACAATTCGAGTGAATTAAATGACTGGAATTAGTATGACTGTAATTTATTAGTAATTTTTTTGTCTTGTCTGCTTCATTAGATAAAGAAAACCTGAGCCTTTTCACAAAGAACTTTTATGCAACTTATCAAATGAATGTATCGACTGAAAAAGAAAGCAGATGGATCATACGCTCCTGGTTCACAAGAGATTTCTGCTCACTCGAGTCTTCCTGACCAACACCCTTTGTAATGAGTCAGCGAAAAAATACAGGAAGTTGTCGCATTACACGTTGTCGCCTACCAAGTGTTCCCAGTGTTTTTATTTTTTTCTTCACATGCTACTACTGTAAATCTTTTTGGCAAAACTTTTTTCTTATGTTTTGAGCA
The DNA here is from genome assembly GCF_964197995.2 of Scardinius erythrophthalmus. Lineage (NCBI taxonomy): Eukaryota > Metazoa > Chordata > Actinopteri > Cypriniformes > Leuciscidae > Scardinius > Scardinius erythrophthalmus. Next base: position 33,812,688 of record NC_138241.1, read on the forward strand.
CATTTTAGCACCGTCACGTAAATGTAAGACAGCATTATCTTATCTAGCAAGAGGCGAGAAGTCAAGGTCAGCCGAACCATGAGAAGACGAGAGGCATAAAAGAGCTTGACAGACGTGTTGGAGCCGGAGCATGTGTGACACAGATATGATGAATATCTGTTTACAGGCCACCGGGAGTCACTTCACAAAGGCTGTGGTGACTCACGGTCGTCCGGATACCATCCTGTAAGTCTAGCGTCGGCGCCTGGAGCTGACAGACCATCAAATGCCCTGTATTTAACCACCTCACTGCCTCCAGGTCACGTATTTCAACAGCGGGGGACTAAATCAAGCAGGGCTAGATGCAGAAATTACACTGAAAGTGACCAAATTGACACACATATTTCAAATACGGGGACAAAAAGTTCCTTTGTTGAGTTTATCAGTTTTTATGTTCACATATGAGATATAACATTGTTATATTTTATCATGTTTATAATTCTAGGTACATATACACTATCGTTCAAAAGTTCGGGGTCGGTAAGATTTTTTAATGTGTTTGAAAGACGATTCTTCTGCTCACAAAGGCTGCGTTTATTTGATCAAAAATACTGTAAAAACAGAGAAATTGTGAAATATTATTACAATTTAAAATAACTTGTTTTCTATTTGAATATGTCTTAAAATGTAATTTATTTCTGTGATGCAAAGCTGAATTTTCAGCATCATTACTCCAGTCTTTAGTCACTTAAAGAACTTATCAATGTTGAAAACAGCTTCATATTTTTGTGGAAACCGTGATAAAACATTTTCAGGATTATTTAATAAATAGACAGTTCAAAAGAACAGCATTTATTTGAAATAGAAATCTTTTACAGTCACTTTTGATCAATTCAATGGATCCATGCTAAATAAAAGTATTCATTTCTTTTAAAAATAAATGAACCCACTGAACCCAAACTTTTGAACGGTAGTTATGGTTTTTTGCAGACACGAAATCTGGGTTAACTTTCTGTAACATGAGTGTTTTTAATGAGCTCTAAAAACCAATAAATCTACAGTTTCAGTATTGATCTGACTGTATACGCAACAGCCACTATTGATCAGATTAGAGAATAAAGTGAATTTCTGCCACAGCTCTACTTCAAGGTTCCAGTTTACACTAAGGAAAGCGGTTTGAATGCATTGTCATAATGAAAACGCTAAGTTACAGAGTGGTATTTACACGCTTTGCTGGTGCAAACTCTATTTGTGTTTCATGCTTGCACGAGGGACCGTTTGTTTGTGTTTCTGATTGATGAAACGGTTTGTGCATCGGACTGTACAGTACCTGACTAACTGATATCAGCGGTCGCACATAAGGTTATAATCACCCCCATTTACCCCTGTGCAGTTCTGGGCTTTTATTAGTCTGAGGTGTGGTCATTATCATGAGACGGCAGTCTGCCTTTTGTTTATTCTCATGTAGTTATGACACAAACGCAGTTTGTTGTCTGGGCCGTGTGTGTGCCGCGGGCCACAGGCTCCTCGGTGTTTCAGACGAGGGACTCGCCCTGACACGTCTCTTCACCGTAACTCTCACAGCTCCATGTCTTTGTCCAGAGCTGTGTAAACAAGAGCCGTGGAATCAGGTGCTTCTTCGCTGAGATTAGACCAGCACACATAAAACGTGTCGCCTTTGGCACTGTAGAAGCATCGAGCACGTTTAACTTCTGCCAAAACATCACCCGGCTGTCTCACAGGACAGGGAAATCACAAACGAGATCTCTTTAACGTCTCAATTGTTTCTCCTATAGGCGTTCAGTTCGGAGCGAATGGACATTCTGCCCCTTTTCCGAGGAGGAAAAAGCCCAGTTATCTCACATGATGTGTCTCCTCTAGTTTCAGAAGAGATCTCAATCAAAAGTTTGACACTTCGATGGGATGAGAAGTGTAAGCTGATGCAATTTTATTTATTATTTTAGTTTTATTTTTACACTCTAAAAAATCCTGGGTTGTTTCAACCCATGTTTGGGTCAAATATGGACAAAACAACCATTGGTTTCAATTTTTTAATTACATTTTTTAAAACCCAACCGTTGATTTACATTTTTTAATTACATTTTTAAACCCATATTTGACCAAAATATGGCTTGAAACAACCCAGCATTTTTTAGAGTGTAGTTTTATTCATATTTTTTATTCACTTTTACTTTCACACCTCGTTCTTCCCCAATCTTCATTGGCACGCAGCAGCTAGAATTTTTTTTTTTTTATCATCCCACTCAAATTTTAACTTCTCTTCATTGGTTTCCTGCCTTTTTCTAGTATTCAGTTCAAGATTTTGCTGATTGTTTTTAATCCTCTTAATAGATGATCCCCATCTTATATTTCTGAACTTGTTTATTTGAATTCAGCTCCTTTGGACCTGTTTTGAAGTATTACAAAGATGCGCTTTGGTCGCAATGAAAAGTCAGACATTTCTCATGATTAACTTCCGGCCAAACATCACCCTGCTGTCTGACAGGACAGAAAAATCACAAATGAGATCTCTTTAACATCTCAAGTGTTACGTATGAGCATTAAACAGAGAGCGACACACTTGCCCTTTTTTATCTCATGCAAAAAAACAACAACAAAAAAAACAGTAATCTCACATGTCTCCGAGATCTCAATCAAAAGGTCGACACTTCAATATGAAGTCAAATATCAAGCCACATGAAAGGAAATTACAAAGGAGACCATGTTAATATCTCAAATGATTCTCCTAAATAGCATTGAGATTAAACCCAGAGCAATTGCTTCTGCTTTTCTCTGTGTTTCAGGAGACATCTTATAAACATCTCAAACTGTACTTAGATTTGCCAAGCTTTTAATGCCTCATTTCTCCTTGGAATTCACCCAAGACTAAATGATTCACATTTAAACCACTTAATTTCATAACGGTTGACATTTTTATTGCAGGTGAAGTTACTTCACCTCGTCGTAAGTCAGCCGGTCACGTACGCCACTGATCGCGCTTCTTCCAAGCAGGACGTGTTCTTGGATCAACATCTTTTTGTTGGTCCTAGAACAACATTTGTGTCAAACAAAAAGTCTTAACCCTGTGGATTTTACCATCACAGAAATCTGATTTTTATATTGGTCTGATCGAAAGTCATTGTTAAACCTGTTTTATTCAAATAACGCTCCCCATATACTAAAAAAATAAAATAAACTATGTTTTATATATTATTTTCACTTGACACCAGTGTTATTTTACTATCACCGAGATGCAGAATTTTAGTTAGTTTTAGTAAATGTGTTTTTGTTTAGTCTAAATGTCTATATAGTTTTTAATAATTTCACTTTTAGTTTATTTTTAGTACATCAAGTTAAACTTGATGAAAACAAGTTACTTTTGCAACTATAGCTGAAATAAAACAAGTTTTATTTTATTTGACTGTGTTTATTTTATTTACCACAAATTGGCTGCAGAAATTATTGCGGGTTTTATTCATATTTCCAATGTTTTAGTTTTTGTTAGTACTGTACATAGCAGAAAATATGATGCATTGTTACGTCCACCAGGTGGAAAAACACTGTAGACATAACATGCATATTTTAAAAAAAGACCTCACAATTAACATCATGAAGTTGTCTTCATTTATAGAAGACTAAATTACTAAATAAACATTGACTAAAATCTTAAAATGAAAATTCTACTTTCATATTATAGCTAATTTAGCTTTTGTTTATGATGAAATTAAGTTGTAAAAAGGAAAATAATATAACATTGACCTACATTACGTAACATTTTGGCTTGTGAATATAGAAAATGTATTGATTAAGTCAGTGTTTATAATAAGTAATCATTCTTCTGGCTTATGAATCGCCATCTCTATGCTGTAAGCTGTTATTTGATTTTTTCATATTAGTGCTCACGATCTGATTGCACAGGTGACGTTTAGCTGTACTTTAGCTGAGCTGCGTCTCACAGGCCCACAGGTTGTGTTGAGACTCAAAGGCCTGCAGGAACGCTCAGGTTGTGGCGATGCAGGCTCAGTCGAGGAAGCAAAGGGTTTCTGATGCTGGTTTGGACAAACAGTGCGTGACGTACAGACAGTTTCTGTTTTGTTCCTGACTGGTTGTGATGGGTCTAAAGGTGCAGCCTTTGAGTTTTTGCTGCCATTATCAGATACATCAGACCATTGCTTTCCTCAGACCCGGCGGGTCGTGAAACAACAACACAATCTCAGATCAGCACCAGACTGGAACAGCTGCACTCTCACTTCAACTATCAGCTTGGTATCACTTGCATCACTGATTTATTTCCAGAAAGTTAGAACTTTTTTTTTTCTCCAAAGCATACAGTAACAAGCTTTACCTGCGCTCTAAAAAAATTGCTGGGTTGTTTTAACCCAAATTTGGGTCAAATATGGACAAACTCAACTATTGGGTTAAAAATGCAATTTAAAAGGGTAACCCAATGGCTAGGTTTGTCCAGTTTTTAGCTTCAGGTTTTTTAATATTTCAGAAGCATGTGACTACACATTTACATATTACTAGAATCAACGCAATATGACGAGTTCACACAGCTTTTTTTAATTCTTCGCACTTTATTTATGTGTTGCATTATATTTATGCATCGTTTTCTCAAACAGTTTAAGATTGCAGTATTTTTTTTTAAAGGAGAAGCGAAATGTCACAGTGTTGATCCGTGATGGAACCTGTGAAATGCACCTGCCAACAGATTATTATGAGGATTCATGCTCAGGACGCTCGGACGGTGCTGGACGGCATTTTAATTAGGTTAATAAGGTAAAATTACCTTATTAATTCAAGATAAAATTACTTCAGTACTTCATATAATTGCATTTTTTTGGTCTTCATTTTAAAGGGGTGGTTGATTATTATTTCACTTTTCTAACTGTAGTTAGTGTGTGATGTTGCTGTTTGAGCATAAACAACTTCTGCAAAGTTACAACGCTCAAAGTTCAAAGCAAAGGGAGATATTTGCCTTTATAAGGACTACAACAAACGGCTGGTAGAGACTACACGACATTCCTCCCAGGTTAGTGACATCACCAACCCTAGAATTTACATAAACCCCGCCCCCTGAACACGATTTATAGATTATCATGACAGAATATGCTAATCAATGACTGGAAGATATCTACACATAAACTACATAAATTCATCAACTAACCATTCAGAAATGTCCTGTTGCTTCTACATGGTGTCTCTCCATCATTGTCTGACTTCGGTTTGAACATAAAAGGCTAAAAGTTTTAGAGTTATTTTCAGTGCATGTCTGTGTGAGGTAAAAGGACACAAGTTGTTTAAGCTCAGCCCCCTGTACCGGGAGCAGCAGCTCATTTGCATTTAAAGGAACAGACACAAAAATGGTGCGTTTTTGCTCACCCTCAAAAATTGACAACTTTAACATGCTATATAAAAATATCTGTTGGGTATTATAAGTTAAAACTTCACATACACACTCTGGGGACATCAGAGACTTATTTTACATCTTGTGAAAAGGGAATTATACCCCCCCTTTAAACAGTGTCTCAATTATTATTATTGTTTTAGAACTTAGACTTAGAAACTCATTTAATTGTGACATAAGTATCCCAATACTTTTTGGGGTCACTGTATAGGCCTTCATGATAAACAGTGAGAAATGAAAAGCCGTGTTTGTTTATACCAGGCAGTGTCATGTGTAGGAAAGAGGAAGATTTGAGTTGCAATGTGAGTGAAGGCAGGTCAGTAAAGGGACACGGTTCCCTCTAGCAGTCTAGTAGTAAGAGAGACGTACGGAATATTCCATAGAGATTTGATGGAGTTTCTTCCTCTCTGAGCGCAGGTTTCACCTGAGCTCTCTTTATACCTGCTTAAAATAACTCGGTCCAGCTCAGCCACACCTCATGACTCACCAGCGTGTGAGCCGCTCAATCCCTGTATTTACATGCGCTGCAGTTTTTTCTGTTTGTTCTGATGGTTTATTCAGAGCTTTTTTACATTTAAATATTCCATAGTATGTCTACAAAACATCTAGAACAGAAAAAGACAATAAAATAAATAAGTGAAGTAAAATAGATACAATAAAACAGGAATAGTGTTAAAATTAATTTGAAATTAATTAAATAGCACATTGAAATTTGGGAATTCTTTTTAATGCTTGCATTTTTATACATATTTGCTAGATAAATGCCTACTAAAAGCAATTTTAAGTTATATGTTAAATTTTCTCCTAAGATAATTAAAGGTAGAGTAGGCAAATTTTTTTGAATACACTTTTTATAAAAAAAATATAAACACTTTATTTTTTGTGTGTTTATATTTGTATTGTATTTTTTTAAAATGTTTGTATTTTTAACACCTTTTGTTATACTGGTTGAAACTCGTCACATTCTGCTAGCAATCAATAATAGAAGTGGTCTAAATATATAAATGTACATATATGTGACATGGCACATGGGTCAGTTTTTTGAGACTGAGATGTATACATCATCTGAAAGCTGAATAAATAAGTTTTCCGTTGATGTATGGTTTGTTAGGATAGGACAATATTTGGCTGAGATACAACTATTGAAAATCTGGAATCTGAGGATGCAAAAAAATCGAAACATTGAGAAAATTTCCTTTAAAGTTGTCCATTTCTGTTCGCGATTGTGCTGCATTCACTCACACAAATAAATGTTTTATATATTTACAGTAGGAAATTTACAAAATATCTTCATGCAACATGATCGTTTCTTGATATCCTAATGATTTTTAGCATAAAAGAAAAATCTATAAATCTCCCGCAGACATCACATGTCATCAGTGCTTTCCAGAAGGTCATGCTGAGTTAAGGGCCGTTTAGTTTTATTTAAAGTTTGACAAGGCACGATATTGTAGAACAAAACCATGAAATCTATCAAACATAACACATTCAAAACAACCATAATGTACCCGATTTAAAACAAATAATAATAAAAAAGGGCCGTTAAATCTGAACATGTTTTTCCATTCCAATGCACTACTTTTCCATAGTTTTTCTAAACACGAGCTAGACGGATGCGTATAACCGTTGCGCTCGCATCTTGCGTCTTTTGCAGCGTATCGCGCATGACGTCGTTCTCAAGTTAAAAATCAATTCGACTTTTAAAAAACGTGTCTCAAGACCTTGCATTTTTTCTCCATTCCATTGCCCGCGTCTCACGTTTTTCAAAGCAAAAACATGTTGTGTGAACGAGCCCTTAGACAGACGTCAGTCACCGAGAGCCGCAAACCAACAACAGAACTTTTACAGTTCCTCCTGAACCAAAACATCCAGCTTTTGCTGCTTCACGTCATAACCGTAACTACGAGATGTGATGTTCTATGTCAACAATATCAACGGTGAAATGAATCTGCAGCAGTCAGGTGGTACAAGAGCTCTGTAAGGTGTTTATGTTCAGTATTATTGTAACGTTATGTGCTTTGAGACATGAGGTAATTTAACGCTGTCTAACATTTTGTGCGTTCATGTGTTTTGAAGGAGGCGTGGCTTTGGAGACGCTGTGAAGGAAGGGTGGGATCTTATGCTTTCAAAGCTCATTTGCTATTGCATACCTTTAATTCTATTGAAAATTCAGTTGAATAGAGTTAATTTTTCATAGCACTTTAATATATTTATAAACGTTTTACTAATAGTTGACTTCATATGTAGATTTTTTTAATATAAAGCTTTGTTGTGGTGATTTTTGTGTGGTTGCATTTTGGTGTAAAAATAGTTGATATGTGACATTGGATCACAAAACCAGTCACATGTCACACGGGTATATCTGTGGCAATAGCCAACAATACATTGTATGGGTCAAAATTACAGATTTTTCTTTTATGTCAAAAATCATGAGGATATCAAGTAACAATCATGTTGCATGAAGATATTTTGTCAATTTCATACCCTAAATATATGAAACATTTATTTTTGTGAGTGAATGCAGCACAATCGCGAACATAAATTGACAACTTTAAAGGAGATTTTCTCATTGTTTCAAAATTTTTACACCCTCAAATTCCAGATTTACAGATAGTTGTATCTCGACCAAATATTGTCCTATCCTACCAAACAATACATCAATGGAAAGCTTATTCATTCAGCTTTAATATGATGTATAAATCTCAATTTCAAAAAATTGACCCATGTGACTGGTTTTGTGGTCCAGGGTCACATATATTAATTTTTTATATGCTTTGATGTGTTTTCTGCAGCAATTCTGTTAAGCAGAACAAGCATTTCCGTGTAACTTAAAAACAGTTGACGTTTATGACAAGCGAAGCGAAGCCGTATCAAGCGTAAACAACACCTTTAAGATGCAAGGGAGAAACCCTGAGAAGAATCCTTCTAAATGTTGGCAGTAAATGGTAAAGAAGATGGTGTTGTGTAAATGCCCTCGGGCCTGCTGTAGTGTTGCTGCTTCCTGAAGGGGATTTTTCAGGAGGGGTTGAGCTCGCGCGGGTGAAAGGGCCTATAGGATGACTAACTCGCCCTGGAAAGTACATAGATCTCCTGGAGGTTGAGGGGCCCGACCGCAGGTGTGGCAGGAGGTAAACGTGCCTGGCTGAGGAATGGGTTAGGATGGTGTTTACCCATGGAGGATACAGCTGGAAAACTTGGGATTGTATTTGCACATAAAAAAAAAAAAAAGGATTCCTTTGGACAACTTCCTGAACTTTTATGAGGTTATATAGTTAGTGTTTGGTCAGCACGTGTTATTAAAGGGTTAGTTCGGCCAAAAATGAAAATGATGTCATCAGTTACTTGCCCTTTTGTGTCATTGCAAACTTGTATGATTTACTTTATTCTCAAGGCAAGATACTATAGATAAAAACTTTTTTTTTTTTTTCAATGCAAGTCTTGTGGCTATACTTTTAAAGTGTGCATTTTAAGATTCATGTTGCCCATTTTACTTTCATTGCATTTCTTTTTTTTTTTTTTGCTTATATTTTAAATATATATGCAAAATTATTTTGAGGTAATTATAACATTATAGCAAACGTTGGTCACATTTAAAATCTCTGAATGCCTTCGACAACAAAATACCAAAAATACACTTTGGGCCATTTGGCTTTTCATTTTGAATGTTTTCTGATAATGTCCTGTTAAGCGTTTATTATATTGCAAGTTATCAATTTGCATCTGTAGTTCAATTACAATACATATCTTTAAAGGCTGTTTTGCTAAATGAATCAGATATCTCAACTTCAACAGCACTTACACACCACACGTTACAGTTTTACTCCTATCTGTATTTCTGATGGTTTTTAACAGCATTTTAATCCTGAAAACATGATTTATTTATTTTTCCCTGGATGTTGATTATTTTTTGATTAATGAAGTGATAAAAAGAGATATCCAAAATCCCCTAATATATCAACAATTTTAAATCTGGCTTTATCCAATGATCAGTTTTCTGTTCATCAAAGGTATGCAAATGAGAACATATTAAATTGATAATGCTTCATTTGCATGTTTAAACAAATGAGAAAAGGTATAATACAAAGTTTTTAAAAAAATTACCGTTTACCTGGGAAAGGAAACTGAATGTTCACACTGTTTTTGTTTTGGTTTTTTTGCCATGCAATGTGAAAGACAAGGGGGTTTCAAGCTAAAAAATTTAAAGTCATGCATTTTTGGGTGAACTAATCCTCTGTTATACTCTCAGCAGAAGCTCCTACAGGTGGCATCTTGCAAACCAAGATTTTCAGAGTAAAGCAGTCCAATAATGGTGATCAAAGCTGGGTGTTTACTCTTGCTTGACACACATTTTCCATGACTCTGGTGGCCAGCTCATGTGTTTGTCCTCCTTGCCCTGTATAGAGACACACTCAGCTCAGAAAGAGTCACTGCTGCCCCAAACCCCCCTTCCTGGAAACAGCTGCATGCTGAGAGAAAGACGGAGAAAGAGAGAAGAAAAAAAAGGAAGGCAATAAAGTAGAGGGCTGGATGTATTTATTTGCTTTTGGTCTGGATTACCAGCAGCACTCAGTTTCTCTTCCCACTAACACTTTACCATGAGAAGTCCCCGGTCAGTCCAGCGCTACGGTAAACGCAACCACACTGATGCACGTATTGTGTGAGTCTTTATTTGTCCCATCTGTCTCTACACAAGGAAGTAAACTGCACAATATACAGTGCTTCTGTTTAACGGCAGATACTTCTGAGATATGGTGTGTTTATTCCATCACACAACTAAATGAATCCCAGAGCAGACCTGCGAGTGCAGCTGCTTCGTGACTTAAAGGGTTTTTTTTTTTTTTTTTTTTTTTTTTTAAGATGCAAGCGTGTGAGGAAAGATAGATCAGAAGGAAAAAGAGAGAGAGAAAAAAAATTAGCTCTGCAATGCATGGTGCCTGATATTTTGGGGACTTTTGACATTCGTATTCAAATGAAAAGATCAAAAAGACCCACAGTGGCCCCAAAAGTATTAGATGCATCTGTTCTGTTTACTTCAGCTGGTGTTTCAGTGATTTTTAGTGTATGTAATGTATTTTAGAGAGAATATATATATATATATATATATATATATATATATATATATATATATATATATATATATATATATATATACTCTCTTTAAAACTGAATGAATGCTTTTGTGTATGTAAAGTGTACTTGTGCCATCTTTCTTAAAATACCACTTGCTCTTGTATTTTGTTGTCTAATACAAAGGCATTCAGAGATTATAAATGTGACCAATGCTTGCTGTAATGTTATAATTATCTCAAAAATAATTTTGATTCACCTCTATGTTTTAAAATATAAGCAGGAAAAAAATACACTTACAATGGAAGTTAATCAGGCAACATAAATGTTAAAAGCACACAATACTTGTACATAAAAAACACCACACCTACACTGTATTTTTATGAAGTTGCCAGCTTTTATGGTGCAATGATTTCTCGATTTTATATGAAATGAAGACCGCAGATCAGTGGGGGATCATAGCCCTAATAATTCAATATTATTGAACAGGTTTCTTCATATGAATATTGGGTGGTTATATAGACTATTTGTTATGTTGGTCTTCTCATCAACGGCATGTGTTCTAGATTGCAGCAGAGGCTACATTAGGTTAAAAGTATTTGGGGTAAATCAGAAGATTTAAAGATTTTGAGAGCTTGTTAAGATATGCATGGTATGGAAACCTGACCGTCCAATCAAAATCAAAACGTACACGACTAGTACATACTGCTCTAAACATTACAGGGCAAGAAGAGATACGACCTATACATGAGTTGTACGAGGTATCCGTTTTAAAAAGAGCTAAAAAATTGCTTTTGATGACACATTTTACATGAGAATTTTAACATTGAGTCGATTTAGGATTTTGATGTGTGAATCAAATCGTTGTGCCAACTGCGGTAAAATTATTGAATAGAGAATTCCAAAACTGAGATTAGATTGTTATACTGTAGTTTTTTTTAATATAAATATTTTGGTGTTGTCTTTTGGTATGTATTGTGTTATGCAAGTCCAATGTTGTGTTCAGGCCATGTCAAATCCCCCAGAAATGGGACAATTATTAAACTAGAGAGATAGAATCTTTGTGAAGTTATGGCTAATATTTCCTCCAAATATTTCAGACCCTGTCATGGCCACTTACAGCTGGTAAACCACAGTCACTTTCACATGATATGCACAAGGAAACAAGACAAGAACATTTTCATGGAGTAAAGTCTGCCCACAGGAATGGCATCTGCGATGCATGACTAACAGCTTGTGTAGCTAACAGCGGTCCAAGCACTAAAAAGACTATTTAAGACACATTACAGCTCAAATAACATTTCTTTCAGGAAGACAAATATATTTCTGCTTTTTAAACCTGAATTGCAAGACCATTTAATCTCATTGTAGGTGCTGTAACTTAAAGGGATAGTTCACCTGAAAATGAAAATTCTGTCATCAATTACTCACCCTCACATCGTTCCACACCCAATGGACTTTTGTTCATCTTTGGAAACCTAATGAAACCTGAGAGATTTCTGTCTCTTCAGTGAAAGTTTACTCACCCAAAATGTTGACGCTTCAAAAAGGTCCTAAAGAGATGGTTAAACTAATCCATATGAATTGAGCGGATTAATCTAAGTCTTCTGAAGAGACACGATCGCTTTATATGATGAACAGATTGAATTTAGGCCTTTATTAATATAGAAACATTGATCAGCAAATAATGAATACAGCATAAAAATGTTGGTAAACGGAAGCTCAAGCATGTTTGTTTGTAAAGAGTGTCTCAGTTTATGTTTGCTGATAAATGTTTGTATGTGAATATAAGCCTGTTCATTTTTGAGTGAACTGTCCCTTTAAGCATGAGTTTTTGCTGTAACAACTTCCTGAGTCAAAATGATTGTGTGTGGTGTAGACATTTATGCTTCAAATGCTGTCAGTCGCTTAATATGTATTAAAGGGGTGGTATAATGCCCTTTTTACAAGATGTAAAATAAGTCTCTGATGTCCCCAGAGTGTGTATGTGAAGTTTTAGCTCAAAATACCCCACAGATATTTTTATATAGCATGTTAAAATTGTCACTTTTTGAGGGTGAGCAAAAATGCAGTTTTTATGTCTGTCCCTTTAAATGTAAATGAGCTGCTGCTCCCGGCACAGGGGGCGGAGCTTCAAGAGCTTGTGTCCTTTTACCTCACACAGACATGCACTGAAAATGTCAAAAACTTTTAGCCTTTTATGTTCAAACCGGAGTCAGACAATAATGGAGAGACTCAAGAAGAAGCGACAACATGTAGAAGCAACAGGACATTTCTGAATGGTTAGTTGATGAATTTATGTAGCTTATGTGTAGTTATCTTCTAGCCGTTGATTAGCATATTCTGTCTTGATAATCTATAAATCGTGTTCCAGGGGCGGGGTTTATGTAAATTCTAGGGTTGGTGATTTCACTAACCCGGGAGGAATGTGGTGTAGTCTCTACCAGCCGTTTGTTGTAGTCCTTAAAAAGAGATTTCTTTAAAAAAAAAAATCTCCCTTTGCTTTGAACTTTGAGTGTCACAACTTTGCAGAAGTTGTTTATGCTCAAACAGCAACATTACACACTAACTAAAGTTAGAAAAGTGAAATCATATTCAACCACCCCTTTAATTCAGCAACGTTCCTCTACGCAGGGACTAGATCAGCCTTTAGATGAGCATGACGGAGCAATAGTGGATATCAGTTTGCTTTTACAGTTAGTCCATTACCAGCCTGACTAATGAATATTGTACAGCTAGTAGAACTAGTACAACTGCATATTTATCTGATGAGCTGCCACTTTTTCTTTCAGTCACACTTTCCTTGTGAAGACAATGACTCTCCACGGCGTCTGCACTAAAACCGCTCACTTATCTCTGTTCTAGGACCAGTTCTTGGTTTCTTTTTCTTGAAAGGTCACTGCAGTTCATGCCATGAAGTCTACGTGACAGGGCAACTCATTCACATTCGGAAGGTTTTTCAGAGGCTGTACTTGTGCAACATTTTCTGTAAGTGACCTGTGACCTACTTCACTTCTCATAAAGCATAAAGATACAAACATGATGAACAACATGCATGGAATGTCCTCACACAAAACTGAATTTCCCCTACATACCTCGCATTTCCTCGTGATTCATTTGGATTTGTTTGCTTTTAATTATTGTTTTAGATAATCTATTACAATGATCTGTGCATGTCATGTCTTAATATTTTAAAGATGGAAATCACATTCGTTTTCCTTTCTCACAGTAGCACAAGTGAATGCATGGGTGACTTTTAAATAATTTCACAACTTTCATTTCTGATGAAGAGTGCTGCTCTTCTAACATGAAAATGTTTGTTTTTTTAATGAAATATTACAGGTGTTTCTCCCCCTTTTTTTTCAAATCAATATGTTTCAAACAAAACTTATTTCTTGGGAAATATGGTATAAATTGGTAACCGGTTTATACTTGTTGTTTCCTCTGTGTCTTAATATAACTACATCTTGTTTTTTAAAAATGTCCTTTAACAAAAGCCACTTCCTTAATGACATCGTCCTCCAGGAAGTGACATTATTTTAGAAGGAAAACAACAACATCACAAACATCAGTATATATAAGCAATGGATTTGATGAATTCTGTGATTTATATGGTATTGTAAATCATTTAAAATATACTATTTAAAATAATTTTCATTAAAAAAATGTCTTTTTTTTTTTTTAAGTTGGCTTTCTTGGAATCCATTTAGTTTTAAATGTGTAAATAAAACATGTCAAATGCAAAGCATATCAAAGCAAATAAAGAATGAAATAAAGCTCAAGTGCCTGTCTGATATTCCTTAAATATTTCCTTTATACTGTAACTCACAAGCATATTAATATTTTAAAAAAGATACAGAAGAACAGCAATGACTTTCTACTGTCAGTTTTTGGTTCATCTTCTGCCATCCATTAACAGAGCCACGAACGAATCACTTCGTATCATGTCAACTATTTAACTGTGAACTGGCTGCTGTAAACCTGATGCAACTCACACAGATCTCGAGGTGATTCAACCGCTGGCAACAAGTCAACATAAACTCTTTATAATAAGCTCATAATGTCTCAGTGTTTAACAGCACAGCATGCTCTGATTATTTACCAGCTGAACAATAGTGCTCAAGAACACAGCATGATCATCAGAGTTCAGTAACGTAAGCTGGAGAAGATGCACAGCTGAATAGAATATTTTTAAGGTGTTTCTGTTCAACAAACGCTTGCACATACCCATCAAGATTAATATTAGAAACAAAAGGGACTCAGAGTGTGTTGCTATTAGATGTGCATCTCACAACTCTGGTTTTCACATTAGAAACCTGACAGATGCTGGACTGGTACGAGGTTCTGACATTCATTCATTCATTTTTGTATTTTCTTTTAATTTAAAGGACAATGTAGAACAGATTAACCAAAATGATCAACTAAAGAGTCAAATTAAATGGGGGCATACTTAAATCATTGTTCGTTTTTGTTTTTAGGGTTAGTGTTTTCATTTTTTTTTTAAGAAAATTTGAGATAAAATGCATGAAGACTGAGGAAGCTAAAAGGATAAACACTCTGATTTGAATTTGTAAACCGACCAATCAGATTCAATATGCAAATGATGCAATGCCATTTCGGTAACACTTTAGTTTAGGGTCCAATTCTCACAATGAACTAGTTGCTTATTATCATGCATATTACTAGGATATTGTCTGTTTATTATTAATCACATATTATTGCCTTATTCTGCATGAGCATATTCTACATCCACCCAATACCTAAACTTAACTACCTTACTAACTGTTAATAAGCAGCAAACAGGAGTTTGTTGAGGCAAAAGTCATAGTTAATAGTTAGTTAATGTGAGAACTGGACCCTAAACAAGTGTGACCGCCATTTCTAACTGCAGGTGCAGAAAGATTAACCTCCTTCTGTATAAATGACAACTTAAAATACAAGTAGGCCTATATTTATCAAACCTGAATTGTTCATTATGTTTGTTATATTAACAAGTCTGGGCTGGTGATTGGAAAGATTATAACATGTTGTTAAATATGTTTTAAAGCTGAAGGGTGTCATTTACAAGCATCAACAAACAGAACAGTGAAAACCATCTCACTGACAGTAAGGAACAAAACAATATGCCGTTTAAATCTTAATCCGCTTTTTTGCTCTGATGATGAATTTATTTCCACATCCTGACTGTGCTCTGATACTGGAGCACGTGCTTTTCCACCCGCATGCGAGCCTGATGCAAACTCCTCCAGTGCATATGGAAACTGCGACACGGGCTGCCACTTCAAACACTTGCAAAGATAAAAGCCCCGAAAGAAGAGCATTTTGGTTCAGTGTGTGTTTATATCTCATTCAGAACTATTGCAAAAATCTCTCTCTCACACCAGATCCTCCTCAACCCTCACCACAATCCTCATATAGATCACAGTTGCTTGATCAAACTTCAAAGTCAACGACTGAAACAACATCCCATTTCAGCTGACATCATCATGACGGCATGGGCGGGGAAAGTAACCACTTCCCTCCGGACACCTGTGTGCTGCGAGCGGTGACCGCCACATGAAACATGGTCATGTTTTTCCTCCCAAAACCCCATATTCCTAAATTAACCTGGTTGGGATTCACCCAACTGAGTAATCTTACAGTGATTTTATATGGTTCCTGAAAAAAAAAAAAAAAAAACATTTTATTTTTGGAATATTGCTATATTTTTTCTAAATTATTTATCCATGCACATCATTATTTTTAAGTTCATGTGTCTCATAATCTTGAATTAAAATAACTTCCCCTCCCTCTTGCAGCATCTCTTCTCTGATGACGAGGGCGGGGCAACCTGTCGCTCACACGAGATCCACCAATAGCAAACTACAACCATCCAATCAATTCCCCATGGACAAAATCAAGTCCCGCCCTACATTTCTTCTTGTTCGAGAAGCCGTTTCACTCTGATATACATCACAATAGGGTGGAAAAGACATATTGTGTGGTATGTTAAGTCACTGAATTATAAGGTTGCAAGCTATTAGCTAGCGCACCAACAATAACTAACATAAGCATGCTAGTATTAAATGCTGTTTCAGTAAAGCAGTATCTACTAAGCAAAAGCTCCACTTCACCACAATTGTAACAGAGAAATTGAAACCAACATAATTGAAAATTAAACACTATCTAGTCTCCTTTTCTCATCTTCTTAAAAACATAAAAGTAAAACTTAACGGGGAGAGTAAAAACACTGAAATTAAGTCACTTGCCAGGCATGCTGAGTTTCAGTAACATCAACAGCAAACATAATTTCCAAGTACTTTTTTGGTTCACATTTACTCTAATCTAGCAGATTGCACATTTTTGAGAATTACCGAAACAAAAGAAATCAAGTTTAGAGGAGAAACAGTTACGTCAT
This sequence comes from Scardinius erythrophthalmus, assembly GCF_964197995.2. Taxonomy (NCBI): domain Eukaryota; kingdom Metazoa; phylum Chordata; class Actinopteri; order Cypriniformes; family Leuciscidae; genus Scardinius; species Scardinius erythrophthalmus. The sequence goes on from NC_138241.1 coordinate 33,829,538, forward strand.
GGAATAATAATTAAAAAAAACAAAGGTAATTGTAAATTAAAGTAGAATTGTGATACATAATCTGCAATTCTGACTTTTTTTCAAGATTATGGCCCGGTTTCAGACAGGGCTTAGACTAAGCCAGGATTAGACCATAGATCAATTAGGACATTTAAGTAATTTTTATAAACATGCTTAGAAAAAAACATTACCGATGTGCATCTTAAAACTAAAAAGGCACTGATATATTTTTAAGATCAGTCAGTGCAAGTTTATTTCAGTGGAAACAGCTCAGACTTACATTTTAGTCTAGGACTAGTCTTAAGCCCTGTCTGTGAAACCAGGGGTATATCTCACAAATCTGACTTTTTTTAATCAGAATTGTGAGTTTTTATGTGAATAAAAACCTAAATTAAACCTGTTCATATAAAGTGATTGTGTCTCTTTATAAAGTTTGGACTAAATCGCTTGACAACCTTTCAATGAACTTTTTGAGGCGTCAAAGTGGTAGTTGCATAGGCTGTCAATGGAGGGTCAGAAAACTCAGATTTCATCAAAAAGATCTTCATTTGTGTTCCGATGATGAGCGAAAGCCTTATGGGTTTGGAAGGACATCAGGGTGAATAATTAATGACAATTTTTTTCATTTTTGAATTAACTAACCCTTTGATAATGCAGTTTACTTGAAGTTAAAATGGACAAAAATGAGCTTATTTTGCTATTAATCAGTGCATGGTTTTCAAAAAAACATTCTGGGGTCTTTGAACAATTTTCTTTTTCTAATGAATCACAAATCCATCATACTTTTCTTGCTTTTTTTACTTATTGCTGACATTATACCATGATACTAATGAAGTCGTACATAAAATGCTGCTGTTCGATATCTGATGCTGTTAGAGCATCTGCTAAATAAATTCCATATTTATTTATATTAAATACACCTCTTTAAATATTATTGTGGTTGTTTACTGCCATGGTCTCCATCAGATTAGGCTATATTGTTGACACACCCGACAGAAAAAAAAATAGACACAATGTACTGAAGACGAAGGTTTCACCCAGCTGAGCTGATAAACATGTGAAGGTGATTGCATGATGGAAATTCTCTATGCGAATGGAGTTAATAGAGGAAGACATTTGTCTGGGGTCTAAACCACAATATCCTGAACATACAGCCCTGCACAAGTTTTCTTCACGAGGTTTAGCTGCGTACAGTCAAAAACCAATAACACACAGCACCTGTGAGTGTGTGTGTGCCCTTCCAGTGAAGTCTGTATTTCCTGAACGATGTGGTTTTTACAGTGGGGGGAAACCAACAATGAACAGCGGCTGGAACACAGCGTGCCGCCTGAGAACCGTGCAATGATGATGAATTGAGTTTAAAACAGGGATACATGTCAAAGCAAACAGAATTTGCATGTGTTTGCATTGAGCTACATCACTCTTGACAGATCAGACGCCAGCTAACAGTGCAGATTAATTCTCTGACAATCAAATGAAATGAAGTGTGACATAATGTGAGTTTTAAAAGAATTTATTCTCTAAGTACTTCCTCATCCCGAGAACATACTTTTTTTTTTGTTACAAGACATTAATTCTGATGCTTTGAGTTGGGAAAAGAAGAAACGTTATTCAAAACGTTTCAGGTTATACTGGTCAGCGTCTTTCAGATTTTGTGTCACAGTTTGATCTTGCAGTCATGATAGAGAAATGACTGAGCATAATGTGAAAAATTTGCAATAGTATAACAATCAAACATTTTAAATCCATCTATTTATTTAGTCATGAGGAGGATTATTTATGTACTTATATATTAAATAGTTCACCCAAAAAATGTGAAGTTTACTCACCCTCAGGCAATCCAAGATGTAGGCCTAGCTAGATGACTTTTTTCTTCAGTAGAACAGCATCTCAGATTTGGCTGAAACTGTGGTCATAAAATCATAAAATGTAAGTCAATTTGAAAGTCAAAAAACATATACAAGTCAAAACAAAATTAATACCCGTGGCTCCTGACGATTCATTGAAGTCTTATGAAGCCAAACGAGCTATGCAAGAAACTGAACATTATTTACAGTCTCAGAAAAAAAGGTACAAAAGCTGTCACTGGGACAGTACCCTTCAAAGGGGTTCTAATATGTACCATTTAGGTACTAATATGTACACTTTTGGAACTAATATGTACACTTTTGGAACCAATATGTACCTTTGAGGGACTAATATGCACTCTTTAGGTACAAAGGTGTTGAAAAGGTACCGCCACAGTGACAGCTTTTGTACCTTTTTTTCTGAGAGTGTACAACATTCCCAGCAAACACATTTACGTTGTGGCAACGTCTGTGGCATGTTGCTTTTCTTCTATGGCAACGTCGCTGTCTACGTGCTCGCAACATTGTAACAACGTAGAATTGTAAGAGGCGACAGGGCTGTAGCAACGTTGTTGCGCGACATTCAGCAACTGAGAGATGACGTTCTGACAATTTTTGGTTTTTATGCTAGATAGGCCTATAGATATCCCCCATTTAGCATTTTATGTTTTGAGGTTAATTTTTGATTAGTCATATGTTAGATAATTATATAGTTTTATTAAATATTGTTTATCCTTATTATTATTTAATGGGGCTATAAGTAAATTAGCCGGAACTATACGGTTATCCGGACCACACCGATTTGGGTAGGGTTAGGGTTAGGGTTAGGTTAACCGTATAGTACATTTACGTGTGGTCACGTGTGGTCCGGATGACCGTATAGTAGCCTACCAATTAGCCTAATTATAATCAACACCTGCAAGTGTACACTTTGAAGAGTAAAAATTACAGAAGGTTACGTTAATTCAACTTTATTAAAACTAACTGCATATATGGTAATCAAATTGCACTTCCAAAAGTCATACATTTGTGAAAAAAAAAGAAAAAAAAAACTAAATAAATGAATATTCTTTTAAGTAGCCTATAATAAATAAAACATAAAAACAAAGATCAGAACATTTAATTAACAAAACCGGTTATATGGCAGACAGTAGTCGAAAGCCGGACGATAAAATTCTGTAACGTAACGTTAAACGGAATCAGTCCAGGAAACATCCACAAATCAAGAAGAGCAAAGAAACTAATGATACTAAATAGCAGACAAATTAAATGAAAAACTTAACAGTGCAAGCGAGGCTACATTAGTCACATTAGAAAATAAAGTTGTAGATTGTGTTTGAATAATTACGTATCTTATTTAGCTGAGGTAAATAAAACGCAATACTCACGTATCCTTGCTCGATGAAGAACGAGACAACACAATGAGCCCAACAGGCGGTTGAAATTTAAAAGTCTGATTTTCGCGCTTCAGGGCAGTGACGAGTACATATGTAGTTGTGCCAACGTTCTGTGTTTGCTGGGTTATTACCATAGACTGTAAAAAATAGGTTATTACCCAGTCTATGGTTATTACCTGTAATGCAGAGACCGGACAATCGGTCCTGAGCGCGTTCACGACAGTCTGGACTCTCGAGCGCGAGCTTCCTGTCGCATTATGACGTAAGTAAGCGCGTGAGAAAGAGATGTGTTTGTTGTATATTTCGTTTGTAACGCGAAAGGAAAACACTAATAGTGTAAACTGCTGTAGTTGTGAATGTGAGATAAAAGCAACACACACGTCCTCCCTCTCTGTTGTAAACAAGCACAGTGTCAGCTCAAAAGAATATGTAATTATCTATGGTAATTATGCACAGAAAGCTCGCGCTCAAGACTATCGTGGACGCGCCCTGTACCGTTTGCAAAGGCTGTGGATTACAGGTAACAATGTTGTAATTAATGTTCAGTTTCTTGTACAGACCTATCGTTTCGCTTCATAAGACCACGATGTATCTTCAAGACTCACGGGTATTAATTTTGTTTTGCCTGTATATGTTTTTTTGACTCCTAAAGTGACGGCAGCCGTTGGCTTGCATCAAACGAATCACCAAGAATGGTTTCTGGCGAAATAAAAGTCACCTATACCGGATGGCCCGAGGGTGAGTAAATAAACGGTACATATGTTTTTGTGTGCGTACTATCCCTCTAATGAGTAACGTTAATGTAACACAATAGCTCTTTTGTAGGCTAGGCATATTATTATTATTACTTTAAATTTTAGTTAAATGTTGACATTATAATGTTTACAGTATACTTCTGATGATCAGCTGTATTTAAAGTTATTCTTAAATCTCATTTGCTTGAGAATTTTCCCTCAAATCAAAGATCAATAAGTGCAACCTTTTATCAGTCTGTGCTGCAGATTGTTTTAAACTTGCATACTTTGATTGGTTGGAAGTATCAAAGATAACGGCTGTCTTTCTCTTTATAAAGAATGACAAAATGTGTCCTAATTTGTGACATTATTGAGCAGTTTTATTCTCCCAGACTTCACCACACATCAACAGGTCATGTCACTGCATGGCTAACTGAGTCATGCTAAAGTTAGACAACTAAAATACTCAATAAATCCTTCCTCCTTAGGGCAAGTGCAGTCATGTGACCACACACTGAGAGGTGACTGGCTAAAGGCAAACTATGAAATTATGTCACAGTTTGTGCCAAGTGGAAGGTACCGTACTTTCCATGTTCTGCTGAAGAGCATTGATAGGCTACTCATTGGGGGGGAAAAGAGAGTTTCCAGATCTCACACAAACAAAAAAGTCTTTGTAAAATGTGTTGCAACATTGACCGTGAGGTTTTCATGCAGGTTGTACATAATCTGACCCGTAAATGACTTTCAATTATGTAACCCAATAAATGTTGTCAGGTTTCAAATTATTATCTGACCAGTCATAACCAGTTCCTTTGGGAAAACATTTTTACAGTGCGCAGTTAGAACATTGAAGCATGCACATATTTTAAAATGGAAAGTAAAGTAAGCTTACTGTAGCATATGAAAAATGCAGTTTGTGTTGTTTTAAATAACAAATCATCTTTTACTTTCTTAATTTTTACACTAAAGGTACATACTATTTTTTACTAGTTCTGCTTATGTTTATTCATGTACATACTGATTCATTTATCACAGCATTGCTAACTTAATCTTCCATTTCATTTAAAGTGTATTTCTACTTATTTTGCTCTGCAATCCTTTACAGTGTATGGAAAATTTCCGTTTCACAATTTTAAAATGGATTAATTTTAGTTGATACTAAAATAAGGGGTAAGTGTACCCATTAAGCCCACCAAAATCTAAGTTTAGTTTTTTTCATAGATACTGTCATAGTTTATAAGAAAAATCATTTGTTAAAATGCAAGATTAATCTCTCAGTTGAAACTGTATTAATTAGTTGATGTAGCCTACATTATTTAGAATATAAAATTAAGATAATTTAGGAATAAAGTCAGAAGTCTGGCATGGGCTTAATTGGTACTTTGGCACCATTTAAGCCCGCATGTGTTCCAAATAAGCCCACGTCATCATTGATTCACAAAATCTATAAAAAAAAAACACACAAATAAAAAGCGCACATACCTGTATTTACATCCTGTTTTCGGTCGAAGTCCATAGTAATCGATTGTCGAGTTCACACGCATAGGTTTAGTTACCTATGATCACCCGCGTGAACTCGACAATCGATTACTATGGACTTAGACCGAAAACAGGAAGAAAATACAGGTATGTGCGCTGGCTGAAATAACATCATTTTTATTCATATCTTTCACATCTACTGCAGTCAGATTCACCCGTGATCACTCTGAAGGAATCACTCACATTAGCTGTGCACTTGTAATGACACATCAAGGATGTTAAGAGGCTAAAAGCTGGTTTAAAACTTGCCCCATTGAAGTCAACGGGGTGCAAATTTTAAAAACAGGATAACACGGTGTAGGCAACACCGATTTTTGTCGTTGTTCTCTGTACTGACAGCACTCCAAATTTACAAAAAAATGAGCTCAATGTTAAAATTGACCGGAGTTCTCCTTTACAGTTTTTTACAATCGCTATGACAGATTTTTCAATACATTTAACAAGTTTCCTAAACTCTTAACGCACCAACACACCTAAAACACACAATTGGCAAAACGGTTCATTTCATGCTCAAAATCACACATTATAAACTAAACTGCAAAACTAATTTTCAAAATACAATAATACACTAACACAATACACCATGTCTACCAAAACATTAACACATGTTCTCTTCCACCAGGAACATTTAGTCAATCATAGCACAATGTCATAAAAAACACTAACATCAGATGGAATTACAGAAACTGCATTATTTTATATGTGTCAGGTCTGCCCTTATACAACAGACATATTATTCTATAGGTATATTATACTATATCTATTATATCTATAGATAATCAATCATAGATTGTGTTTTGCACTGCAGTTTCTTTTGAAGTCTCTACATTTTTGTTTTGTTTGTAATGTAAATGCAATTTGTTGTTTTTTTGCAGCAGAAATTCAATACAACAAAATAAATGACCCTTCTTAGAGTAGCTTTATGGAATGTATGGTTTATGAAAAAAAGAAGACAGAGACAGAATTGCTGCTGTAACGGCTTTATTTGCAACAGGACATTTTTGCAAGATAACAAAAATATGCAATATAGCTGCCATTTACAGTATTACTGTATGTGAAAATACAAAATATACAAACAGAAAAGGTCATCTTCTAATCTGCCCAGTCTTCTACATTTGTCCACATGTTCTCATCCACATCACACCTGATATCTTCCCTGGCAAGGTATCTTGGGAATAATCTTTTACAGTAACATGCCTTATCCACCCCTGGCAGTGTTCAGCTGTGATGTCTTGGTATACAGCATCTTCTGCATACAGGAGGGACATTTGGTCCTGTGGACTATGGTCAAAAACCTTTCATCTCCAGGCTGAGGAAACTCCTCAATGGGGTTGAGGAAAGGGAAGTAAGGGGCAAGGAAAATGGTCATCATCCTCTGATGGGCGTCAAACCAGGCTGTGACTAGACGGGAATGGTGGAATGCCACATTGTCCCATATTTGCATAACTTCAATCAGCTGTTTCTCACTAGCAATGGAATAATGTGAAAATACAAAATATGCGAACAGAAAAAGCACCAGAAGAAAAAAAAAAGATCTTCTAATTATTTGCATAATTCAATCAGCTGTTTCTCAGTAAGAATAGAATAAAATACAGGGGATATATTTGTGTTTCAATTCTCAATATAAACAGCTGTTTACCTTGACTTTAGCCTGTAAGGTTAGGTTTAGAACATGGTGTTATCTGTTCTGACATACAGTGTTAAAGCATTGGTAAATTTGGCAGTAAAAATCCATTGTTTTGTTCTTGTTTGATCTTGTGTGTAAAAGAAGTTCAAGCATTTTAAATTTGTGTTAATTGTATGCATTTTGTGTTAAAGCAACAAGAAATGTGTTAATAGTATAGCTTACACAGGCGGATGTAGTGCTAACTGTGTTAAGAGTTTTGGAAAATTGTTAAATGTATTGAAAAATCTGTCATAGCAATCGTAAAAAACTGTAAATGGTTCCACGGTGAGTAATGGTGACAAAACACAATGTTTTCCTTTAAAAATCTAAGATATGTTTACAAATACATGCATGGAGCTTAAATATACTGTGGACTAGCATAATTTTCATTGTGCCCACATTGAGAAATTAAAGTTTTTTTCATTCAAGGTTAGCTTGTGTTGACTATAGTTTGCATGCGTTTTGTGGCACTGTACCCTTTAAGCCCATCTTAAAAAAAAGTTAATTTATAAAAATATTCTTCTATACAAAACAATTGATGTATTTATTTGTAAATTAATGTAAAATGAATCACAAAACATTTATTGTTTGCAGTTCACATGCTTAATTCTTTGGCAGTCTATCTTTCTGTAAGGCTAATGGTTTGACCTAGAGATTAGCTTTGAACGCAAGCTAATAAAACTCATCTTTCCATTTAAAGGAAAATGATATCAAATGATAAAGTAGCCTACTATTTGTTCATACAAAAAAATACATTTATCTCTTATTTGACATAATATCAATGTAGTTACCAAAGAAATGGCTGAAAATTGCAGAAATGTGTTGATTTCTGAAGGGTCATGAAACACAAGTTTTGGGGTTACTTGTGTGAGGTCCCCTAAGACAGCATGCACATGGGTGGGGCTAACTCAACATTGCCAAATGTGATTGGTATGCAATAAAAAATGCCAGGGAAGTAACAAATGACTGGATTGGTTAAAATAATAAGCAGCATAAAATATTATTTTCTGTTTTTTATTTGACTTAAGAGTTGAAAGTGGGCTTAAAGGGTACATGGGCTTAATGGGTACACTTACCCCTACCTAATTTTCTCTCCCTGAGATTTGCGTTTTATGTTGATCCAACTTTGTTTTCTTGCAGAGAATCAATGAAATACTTAGTCCATCCATTTTTATTAATGCTTATTAAAAGAGACTGAGTCTGTATTTAGAAAGTTGAAAAAAGCGGCTTTTATTTACAGCTGTATTGCACAAATTAGCACAGAAAATTTCAGTGCAAAATACAAAAAGATACATTTAACAAACAAACAAACAAACAAACAAAAAATTATCATTGTGCTACAAATGTACTGGGTCCTGGGTGGCGTCAGATCGGGCAATGCGGGTGTTCAGTGCAACAGGACTGAAGAGACTCAGTCAGAGGTCCAGTGAGAAATACACAGGTTGGCCTGAAATCCATGGATTTCCCTCAGAAAAAAAGGTTTGTTCTTAAAGGGCTAAAGAACGGGAATGCTGCTAAAATCCTTCAGCAAAGGCAGAGAACGAAAACATGGAACATGACACAACGCACAATAGCATTGAAAAACGAGGTCTTTGGTTTGAGTGGTAAACCTGGAACGGTAGACAAGCTAAACATTATCATTTTGGCAAAGAGAAACAATCTAACTGATATACAAACAAATTCATATGATAACAGGGCCAAGTGGAATATCTAACCGACGGATTTTTACACCTTATATATTTATTTCTTAAACTTTCAGCAATACCTTTCATAGTCAACACATCAATTCATATTTACTTAATTCTTTGCATCTAAAAAAAACATCATTACACCAACATACTTGACGACTCGTCCTGAGCCTTGTGCATTGATTACTGGAATACTGGGACAATGGTAAAAAAAAAAAAAAAGTAAAGCCAGGAGAAGAACCAGGAAGCTGAAGTAAAGATGGGAGACCGGTTTGTTCAAGAAATCTACACAGGTGTATTTCCCTTAGTCCCTGAGGCTGGTTAAAGGCCAATTAGACAAGCCAGTTTGTAAGACACGGGGTAAGGCGGGTGTTGATCAGTGGTTGTAATGTGTGCACTTCTAGTGGATATGGCCAATTAATTACAACACCGTGTCCTAACTACACGCGACGCGAAGCAACACGCGATAAAATGTTCTTTTCCATGTTAATCAGAGTGTTTGTCCTAACCAGCCGCGACGGCGACACGCGACGATTGTATTTACGGTTTCTATTTTTCTGCGACATCGCGCTGGAGCAACAAACACAACGTGTGGCAATGATAATCTCAGGTACTGTTTATGTGCTTTATTTAATGTTTAAAGCGTGTCATGTGACTTTGAAAATCATTTAGTGCTCCAGCTTTGTAGCTGTAAAAGAAACAATGGATAATTCACCTCAGATCTTGAAATTAAACAAATGGAAACAAGAACGTTCAAACTGTGAACAAACAGTGTATTCTTTGACAAAGATTGTTTTAGTAACTCAGTAGCCTATGTATTTTTTATGTTTAAATGGTGTAATATTTGTAAATTTGATTATGTAGCCTACTTATCCATTTTCTTGCGAGTGCCGTTAAGATTACTCTCTGATGCAGCGAGACTCCGCCCACACGCTGTTCTGATTGGCTGGGGGTTTTGATTGATTTTGACGCATGTCGTAGTCGCGTCGCATCTAGTGTGGACAGACAAATTATTTGTCGCTGGAATCTTATCGCATCGCGTCTGGTTAGGAAACGATGTAAGGGTTGCACATTCATTTCCAAGTTTGGTGTAATAAAAAAAATCCTGCTCTATCACCATTGCGCTCTTTAACAAGGCACTTAAATGCATTTTTTTTTTTCACGTGCATGATCACTTTGGGAGAACATCAAATGACTAAATGATAAAATCCACATAACCCCTTGACCTAAACTAGATTCACAAGGCATAAGCACAATCGGTTGGAACATTAGGCTAATGGAATCTTTAATATTTCACTTTTGCTCTTGTTTCCCATTTCTAATTGAGAGACAAACAAGGTATCTAACAAAGCGAAATACCAAATGTGGAATGTTTCCGACATTAAAATAACAAAAACGTCCATGTTAGTTACACATACTCACTACCTTTGCCTGTCAAATGAGATTTATTTTTCCTGGTATTCACTTACATAAAATAATTAATATACTGGTCTAGTACCTGAAGATGTTTGTCAGACCTTTTCACATGACTCCTCTCTAAACACTATTGTAATGCGACACTTTGACCTTTGCATGAAAAGCATTGCAGACAGAGTACTGGCAAAGCGGAAAATAGTGAAAGTAAACAAAAGGCTAAATGCATATTTGAGCCTATAACCGGAAAATTACATGTAAAACGTATATTCACAAAACGTTACTGCTCAGGACGCAAAGGTCAGCAGCAAAAAGGGTTAGAGTTGAAATTGTTTGAAATTTGAATATTACATTATAGGCAAGGATGTATCAGTGGGTATAGGCTAACTATAGGTGCGGTTACGTTAGAAAAATTTTGCAGGCAAAAAAAGGTTTATTGTTAATAGTGTTGCTTACAGAGAAGTCACTTTCGAACCAAGCAGCTTTCTGTCAGTCAAAGCAGTGAATTTGTATGACCAACTTGAACATGAACGAAATCTGTGTGGAGAAATATTTTGTCCTCGTGCGAAACTCCCGAACATGTGGATTCCTATTCAAATGACTGGTTTTCGTTTGCGAAATATCGCAGAGCAACGGTAAATGTAACCACACTTTAAGTTTGCGCCCTCTAGGGAAATAATATTTTTTTATTTTTGTCATTTTTACTTTGCTCCAGTGCAAAATTATAGCAGAAGTTTCTTCCAAATGGTTGCGTCAGCAGCAATGCACTTAGATGGGAAGTAGCAGCTAAACTATAACTTTTAGTAGTGCTTACTTGCCAATGTCTGCCTTTAAGCAAAACAGTATGGACTACTGAGTGAATGTCATATCACATAATTAATATTCATGAGCCAATAATGTGTCCCTCCCCCTTGTACTAACTTACAATGCTAAATCTGCATGGAAAGCAGCAAGAGATAATGCGGTAACTTGGTGCTTCATAGACTTCAGTTTTTTGGTAAATGTTGACACGAGTCATGTGAAAAGGCCTTTCATTATTTAATGGCTTCAAAGTAAATATGTATTCTTAACTCGGAAGCCAATGTCAAATCCACAAAAGACTGGCTAAAGTTAATTCATCATGCAAGTGGTTTTTAACAAAATAGGTAAAATCGAATCAGTTGATTTTTTCGGTCATGTTTTCTCAAATCTCAAATTTCATTTTCTGTTATGGGATTATTATATAATATTCAATCTGATTTGTATAGGCTACGCAGACCAAACGCAAGTGCAAATTTGGAGCCAATGAACACGTTACGGAACCAATAATGTCCGCGCTTGACCGACTAACATCCACGTTCATGAAAATAAAAACAAGATGTACAAATTAAATACAGTGAAAAATAAATATAAAAGCCATAAAGAAAAAAGACAAGGTAAAGACAATAAAGGAGAGACATGTCAAGGGAAAACAGGCAATGAAGGCACATTTTCCATACTACGTATGAGGTTTATGTGTAACAAAAACCTCCACGTTTAAGTCTTATCAACACAGCATCTAATGGCTCAGCTTTCCAAGTGAACGCAGGAAACTGCTGTGAGTCAGTCTATGGATGGCCGAGGGTTCCCAATTAATATATCCGTCCAGATCTGCACATATCCCGACAGGTCCAAAGCTGTACGCCGAAACCCGGAGAGGTTGTGGAAGAGCAGCATTGCTGTTATCCCTTATTATGTACATATATATACAGTCAGGAGAGGGGGGGGGGGGGGGTTGTACGCTGCTACACGTTTGCTGCTGGGCATTCAATGTGTCAATCATCTTCTTCGCAGGAAAAACTGTACTAGACGTCCGATCAGGTCGTTCATCCACATGACGATGATATGCTCATTGGGAGGGTGCAGCTGGGCCACATTGTTCCCGCCCGGACCACGCTGTTAGGATGAAAGAGAAACAAGGTATTTAAATGAGAATCAGAAGAATAGTACATATCTTCAAATAGACAAATTGCAAATCAGAATAGAGACAAATGCTGGAAACTAGCATTTTAGCATTTCCGGTTCCATCATACTGAAGTCAGTCCTGTTTTTTTATAATGGGTTTTTGGTTATATGTCTAAAATAATGCCTGTGGTGAACATAAGATCAAGATATTTTATTCTATGACATAAAATACATCAGTAATACCCCCCCCTTGAGATTTTTTAAAGCTTTTACGTGTCTTGAAAAAGGCAAGTAAACTCATCTACTCATCTATCCCGGAAACCGGGTGATGCGAACCGGGTTGGAAACTGCAGCGCTCTATTGCATTTGTTGGTATTTTTATAAAAGTGGTGTTTTAAAAGCTGTGATGTTGCTAAATTGGCATGCTGGAAGTATAGTACACTAACTCTTCATGTTGCATCTATCCTGTAAATTCAACACATTTGGTAAATGCTAAAATAATTTTTAGCAAAGGGGCTGATCGCAAAGCTAAATGCTCCAAGTTTACCTGACTAACTGACCCGTGCCTAATGTAGATACAGGCACATGCATATTAGTGCACGTACACACATTGAAATAATTCTGACTCATATCTGCTAATCTTTACAGTTAAGAGCCGCCCAGGTAAGTCCTTCAGCTTATATCGAGACACTGTGCCCCATGTTGACACATAAAATACCATGTTGAGACCTTGATGCTTTGAAGGATTTACAGTCTCTTTACGGCGATGAGATCTACAACAAATGCAATACAGGAACTAGCAGCTGACAGGTTATCCGGTGAGCTCCGAGTCGAGTTAGATTTGGCAGAGGTTGACCTGAACCAGGTGGCCTCTTTTTGGCCTGTATCTCAGCACTTGCGTTCACCCGGCGTGCTGAATGACTGCGATAAGCAGCGGGGGCATTTCCCCCAGGAGACTGGCAGGAACTCGTGAGGAAACACACTCTACAAGTCTGAAAAACTGAGGAGAAAAAAAGCCTTTCCTGTAGAGAATGAAAGGAGGATGAAAAACACCAGGCCTGGGCGTCTCCCCTCACCTCCAGGATAATAATCTGCAGACCCAACAAGCAACAGACTGGGAGAATCTCATAAAAAACATGTCAGTCATATTTCACCCCACAATCCAAAGAAAAATATTTCAATGTTTTAGATGAAAAACTTTATGGGAGGAGAGCATTTAAATGAATCATTCAAGGTGATTTACTAAGGTTTGCGCTTGTCAATTTACTGGTATTTGCGCCATTATTTACCGAGCCACAAAAAAGCATGTCTTAAACCAGACGCTAATTTGCACTAACTATCCACTCCCATCTGGACATTTTTGAAATTACTTTTTTTTTTTTTTTTTTTGTACATTAACATTTTAAATTATATAAATAATATATATATAATGAATTTAATATTAATATAAACTAAAATATATAAATGTTATCTTTATTATTTTAGATATTTATTTTGTGTTATATTTATACAAAGAAATTACAGTGATGACAAATTGGGGGGATTGGGGGGGTTAAGCGCTTAAATATTATGCTAATAATCTTAATATTTTTGCATGCATAATATAATTTCTTCTTGTTTTGGGTTAAAATATGGCCCATTTTTAACCCATTTTAGATTCACTTTGCTATCGCACACACGTACATTAATTAAATCGCTAAATCAAGGCAGGTGTGTGTCTATGAATACAATGGGCCTGCAGCATGTGGTCTAAATCAGCCCCTGTCATAAAACACTTTCTTTACAAACAAATGCAGAGAGTGGAAAAAAACCTTTTAATTCAGTAAAAGCCCTGCCAAAAATCACAACGTGCCCAAGGAGGGATTGTGTATTCAGCCAGAGGAAACAGGTGAGGAGGAAGTGGACTGAAATGGAGGAAGATTTCACTGTGTGTGTGTGTGTGTGTGCGTGTGCATGTCTGTGTGTGTGGTTATACGAGAGAATCATGAGTCAGTACAGTGACTGCAGCTCTCAAACTGAACGTACTTCAAAGAGAAAGACTTGTTTCAAATGCTGAATATTTTCTCATGGCTTTCAACTTAAACGTGAGTCAATGCTAAACCATGCAATTCAACAACTTCCATAACAAAACAACTCCTGAGGTCATTGAGTTTAGTTGAACCAAATTCAAAGGGCATTTCAGAGAGGAAGCTGTACCGCATTTTAAACCTGAAGGAAATTTAATCTGAAATACTACGCTTACTGTAATGGGTTTTTTAATGGCCATTAGTGATAACGAGAGTAGGACTGTCATTGCACAATATAAGTTGTGCATATCAAGCGCACAATTCATAGGCCAGCTGTAGTACGATTAACATGCATACTTGCTAAAAGAAGCTGAGCTACTATTACACTATAGGTCTGTTAGGCTGGATACATTGGCGTTTTCATTTCTCTGTTCACACTAGCGTTTCAAGTGCTTTCCAAAAGTTTCTCGTCCACATGGATACATTGGAAAATGCTTAAATCATCTAACTGTGCATGCATAAATCGTAATAAAAACTCACTGAGATGATACTTAAGAGACCAGACATAAAATTCTCACACTGTTTATCTGGCACAATCATTTTATAAGCAAAATATCTTACCGCTTACTGTTCGTATTTTCAAATACCTCCCTTTTCACAGTTCACACAACAACACAGAAATGTCTCTTTCAAATTTATCCACTTGGTTGAGGGGGGAAAAGCTAAATTTTCACAGGACGTAAACACTGGACGGAAGGCCAAAATGTGGAGAAAGAGATGTATTTAAAAATGTATCTGGATTAGTGTAGACGTAGCCTTAATCCGCATTTGAAAAAACCAGTGGCACTGTTTCAATCAAAATTAAAAGCAGCACTTGACATCTAAAAGGACATATTATTGAATCAACCATTTAGAATTCAGAGTTTGAACTTTCCATTTTAAAATTTGGAGGGAGATTTAATGCTTCTATTAACCCTTTGACACATACACCACCAGATCACACCAGTGTGATTAGAATGTTCAGTGCGTCATGTGATCAACTGCTAAATTTAAATTCAAATCTGCTTTTGCACTTTGGCTGGCGCCGAGCCATCTAGATGTAGATTGTGTCTAGATTGTTCAGTGTTTTCAACCATATAAAGTTTATTTTTCAGACATTTAAATTCACACAAGTACTTTTAAAAATACTCACTAATGTCAATGGAAGTGGCAATAACGATCCTTTCAATGTGTTTTATTTAAATCAGATGCACACTGTGTAGGTAACTATAAAGTTTACTCTATTCTTCTCCTATTTCACCGGCCATTTACTTTTATATCTTTCAGGAGAAGTGGATGAATTTGCATTGCCTATATTGCCAATTATAAATCCCACCAACATGATCAAGATGTTTAAATGGAAAAATACATTTACTTAACACATATTTGAAAATCAGAATATCAGAAATTTCACAATACAGTTAACAAGTTAGTGAATACTTTGAATAAAGAGGAAAAATTTAATAAAACCCAACGTATTAGTCATACAGCAGTGTGTCATGTGACAAGCTTGACGTCAATATGAACATTCTCAAACAGCCAAATGCCATCATATGTATTGGTCTATCACTAGTTTACCGTTGCTGAATATTTTCACTTGACTTTCAATTTGAACGTGAGTCAATGCTAAACCATGCAATTCAACGACTTCCACAACAAAACAACTCCTGAGGTCATTGAGTTTAGTTGAACCAAATTCAAAGGGCATTTCAGAGAGGAAGCTGTACCGCATTTTAAACCTGAAGGAAATTTAATCTGAAATACTACGCTTACTGTAATGGGTTTTTTAATGGCAATTAGTGATAACAAGAGAGTAGGACTGTCATTGCACAATATAAGTTGTGCATATGAAGCACACAATGCATAAGCCAGCTGTAGTGCGATTAACATGCATACTTGAAAAAAAAACTCACGCCAAGGGCTAGAATATTATAAACTTAAGTGTGAAAGGGTGAACTGCACACAGATATCAGCCAATATGAACATCCTCAAGCAGCCAAATGCCATCATATTTATTGGTCTATCACTAGTTTACATAACCGTTCGTATTGTTGATACGAAAGAGCAGTTGTGTTTTGCATGCATAACACAAGCGGGTCAAGAAAAGGCTTTTGGTTGTGATGTGGTAAGCGCGTCTTCAAAACCAGCGTGACACTGCAGATCGAGTAAAATGACAGGGGCGCATCCCTCTAATCAAGCACAATTAGCTTATGCGCCGCAGCGGAAAAACACAGACTTATTTACTATTTCAGCCTGGTTTGAGTCGACACAGATCGGCGCTCGTCTCCTCCATCTGGGATCAATTCGTCACTGTTAGCTTTAAAAACAATCTTGACACAAAAGATCGTGTTTATCTAGTTTGCTATCTGTAGTGGGACTTGGGGGGCAAACAGGGAGACCGTACGAGAGTAAAAGAGTGGCATCCCTGACTCATCTCGCGTGGACAAAGGAGTCTGGCGTGGCAATAAACCCGGTGACCACATGCAAGAAAAACAGAGCTGCCACAACTCAACAAAGCCAGAGCACAGCAAAACAATCCTCACAGACTAGCGAGCTGCTAATGCATTCACAGATGGCTGCTCCGCTATTGCCAGAGCTGGTAAAAACCAATGTAATACAACACAAGCGCATGTGCTTTCAGTTTACGTGGAGGAATAGCATGTGACAAACTCACGAAATAGAAAAACATAGAGAACAAAGAAACTACACCTAATTAGCTGCATGTCAGCCTGCAGTTGCACTGTCAAGTTGTAAGATGGGATATATATTTATAGAATCAGTGTATGCAATAAAAACAATAGGGAAAAGTGCAAACAGATGCAGGAGGAGGAGAATTATGGGACATCACAAATCAAAACTTTACAATAAGGTTCCATTTGTTAACAACAACATGAACAGCAGCATTTATTTGATCTTAGTTCATGTTAATTTCAACATTTACTATCTTAAAATCCAAAGTTGTATGTTAATATTATGACAGACCTGAACTAACATGGACTAACAATGCATTTTTATACACTAACGTTAATAAAGATTAATAAATACTGCAACAAATGTATTGCCAACTAAATGTAATGTTAACAAATGGGACAAAATGTTAGCAAAATGTACATTAAAATTCATATAATAATACTTGTAGTTCATGTTTCTGGTCTTATTCACAATAACTCAAAGCCGTTTTACATCATCTGACTTTCTAAAAATTGCATCTAATTCACATCCTAAAACGTTTTCCAGAGTTTTAATTTTTAATTTACCACCCAAGTACACAACATATTAAATGCACTGTACTTGCATGATAATTTTCATCCACATCATATTAAATATGACGTCTACCCTGACTAAAGCCCCGGTCACACCAAGAACGATAACTATAAATATAAATATAACGATAACTAGATTAGCGTCCACACTAGCAGACAATAACATTCTGTTTATAATAAATGTGCTCTGCAGTTTTATCATCTGCTGCTTCAAATGCTCGAGCTCTTTAAAATCAGGTGGATTATGATTGGCTGTGTTTTTATTGTTCATCAGCTAGGGGAAAAGGGCGGGTCAACCTGTCACTCACATGAAACCGACCAATAGCAAACCACAACTATCTAATCAACTCCCCATGGACAAAACCAAGTCCCGTCCTACATTTTTTCCTGTTCTTGTAGAGAAGAAACGACTATCGCACCTTCCGTTTCATGCCGACTTGGTGTGAGCAGGCCTTAAGGTCAATTGAAGCATCTTTTTCTACTTCTACAATTACTCGTTTCAGGAGGGACAGTCGAGTTACTTCTGACTTACTGGTAGTCACTCACACAGCACAAACCCTCAGGGAGACAGTAAGTTTGCAGCATGCTCGGACATAAACGCATGCAATCATCTCCTGAGAGGTATCCGCATGACTCAATAGAAACTTTATCAGCTACAATGCACTAGACTGTTCCATTTCTCCAGGGAAGAGGCCTGCAACAAAAGAGCATTGATGCAAAGAGCTGACAAAGGTCCGTCATGTGCGATTTTGCAGGGCGAGATGCAGACATTAGCGGGGCTGGAACAACAAGCGCGCTCTGTGGCCAGACATCTGCTCTGCATTAGAGTGCTGCTTACTAACAGAGTGCTAGCATGTCACACTAGCACTCCTCAATCGGTGCTGGTGTACCGAGAGCCAACCCTGGAGAAGTGCTGAGGAGAGGGAACGATCTGGAAACAGACTTTATAACACTGCACATCGAGGACAATTATAGGGTCTCCAACAAATCCCAGCTGAAGTTTTTGATTATGTTCCTATTTATGAGAGGAACTCGAACCGAAAGCTCACACGGGTTTCTTGCGCCGCTGCATTTAATAAACAAGACTGCCAAAAGAGATTTGATTGCTCATGCTTTCTTAATTTAGTTTTTATTAGTGGCATGCATTATTATTAATATTCCTCTTACTTAGTGTTAAATATTTGAATAAAGCCCTAACAGTAAGTATTAGATGTTATTAAACACATAACTCGTACTGACAGAATTGCTTTTTGAATAGAAGAGGTGTGATATTACTTTCCAAAGTGATTGACAAGACTGACAACTCCATGGGCAGTTTATAGTGAATACACATTTTTCTAGTTATTCTTGATTTTAAGTTCTAAAATCTTTTAGAAATCGTGAGTAAAAATCATTTTTAGAGTGTTCACACTTGTAGTTCAGTTCTCTTGGTTGATTTGGTCCGGACCAAGAAATCTAAATAATACATTTAGCCCTGGTTCGCTTAGCATTCACACTGTCATTTTTGACACTGAATCTAAAAGATCTAAAAAATGGCTTGCATATAGCATGCGTAGCGTAGCATAGCATGCGTAGCCTACATATGATGGTATTCTGACCAGGAGTCAAAACATCCCTCCATCACACACACATACAAAGATCTGCTACGGTGAGACGCGGTTCTGATGCCGGTACTGAACTGTGATGGGCAACATCACGACTATATGATGAGAAAAAACAGGTGTGCGTGAGCATTCTGTCCGGTTTAGGGTCACATCTTGTGACATCATGTCCTGTTTTTGGTTTGTTTACATGTCTTTGGTCCGTGTTGCGTTCATATTTCATTCAATCCACACCAGAGTTTGTTTGTAAGTGGATCTAGTCCCGTCTTTTCAGGGGTCTCGGTCCACTTGTTTGGTGCACACCAGGGTTCAGATGGCAGCGTTCACACTTATTCAAATGAACCGCATTAACAGAGCAATCGCACCAGAGTTTGTTTTAATCATAAACAAACATGCCAAGTGTGAACACACCCTTAAAAACCATTATCAGGAAATCAGGAAAAAAAACTGGGGCCTTCAACTCCAGTTGGACTACCAGCTGGAGTCAAAGAGTTTGAGAACCACTGATCTACATCAGTTTACTTGTTACACTCTATCCGCCATTTAACGACACCCAAGCAACTATAGCAGTCCTCAGAGTTTCACACAGGCACGAACCATTCATATTTTATTCAGTTTATCATCAAGCCAAATGTTCATCAAGCCAAGATTGCATGGAATTTTGTTAAATCTGGAGTTTCAGTATATGGAAATACTGCAGTTCATTGATAGTTTCTCCAATCCGCCATTCCAAAGTGTGCTTTATAGATGTCAAACAAACATGGTCTAAATAAATAAACTAACACAACACAGGAGCGTCAAAACAAACTCCTGAAGTGACATCACAGACGCATGAGAAGAGAAATAAACAAAAGTGTGGAGTCCAACCCCTCCATTTAGATGCTGGCAGGCCGGTTCCTCTCTGACCCTGACTGTGAGCGACTCTCGCTAGGCCCGAGTGCGTCTCTGTGGCGCTGAGGAGACTGACCCGCTGCATAATTAGAGCCCAGAGCTTAACCGCAGGGTAAACATAATGAAGCTGAGCTGTCCCAGACACATACAGCTCTCTGCCATGCAACCCTCCCTCTGTCCCTCTTTTTTCTTCTCTCTTTTCAGATGACCCCTTGGCCTATTAGAAACTCCACCAGGGCTATTAGTCTGAGTCTTGAACAGAAGTGGGCGGTTAAGGGGGGTTGGGATGAATTCTGCTCCTCCCGAGATTCTTCTGAAACACTGTTGTCACGCACACAGGACTGCTTGTTGTGATTCATTAAATACGTCTCATATTCGAATGAACGTCTTATACTTTGCTTCAAGATTACTTTTAAGTTTCGCGTGCTTTTAACATACAAAATAGCCAAAATCATACACCTGTTGTACTTCCAAAGGCGCCTCAAGATGACTTGAACAGGTTTTAAAATAAGACAAACAGACATTAAGGACATTACTAAACAACGCAATTCCAAAAAAACACAGACGAGAGTAGACATTTCTGATTCAAATTGAAGCACACAGCCGGATCATTTTTCATGCTGACTAATGCAATCTATCAAGAGCAGCGTAAATTGTCGAGCGCAAACCTTGGTAAATCACCTAGCATGATTCATTTAAATACTCTCCTGCTAACTGTTAGTAAATCTGGCCCCAAATGTGGTAAAAACAAGTAAAAATCAAGACATTTCAATTTTTTCTTCTTTCAAGAACCTGAATTCATACAGTCATTATAATAAGAACTATTTTAGCCAAACTCAATTGTTTTGAAATTTTTTCAAATTTGAACATTATGCAAAATATATGTATTTTTCCAGCATAGAACCTCCCTTTTTGCTAAAGGGCCTTCTAGGGTCCAACAACCCAGGGATCTCCTCTGATAAGGCTACAGGGTGTGTCTGGGCAAACAATGAATCACTCCCGCACTGATGAATCAAGAGCACTTGTTTACAGTAAATGTGTCACTCAACATTCTATAAGAATCTTTCGCTGACGTCATGCGATTGCTCTGGAAGGATATTATTTTAAGTGAAGAAATAACAACAACAAAAAATTGTCACCGGCAGAATGAAGCATTGGACATAGTTTAACAATCAGATGAATAACAAATCATATTCACACTTGCATTTTAAGGTTTGGAAAGAAATTTACATTTTCATTCAGCAAGGATGCTGAAAATTCAGCTTTGTCATCACAGGAATAAATTATATTTAGAAATATATTACAATAGAAAACAGTTGACTTCAATTGCAATACAATGTCACAATATTACTTTTTACTGTATTTTTTGATCAAATAAATTCATAATAGATTTTTCAAAAGAATCATATCGACCCCAAACTTTTGAATGGTGATGTGTTCAGAAAATAAATAAAGGTAACAAGAAGTAGATGTTGCATAAAACATCTAAAACTTATTGTTAGACTTCAGTTCAAATACAATCCAAAGTATGAGCAATAAATAGTGACTGTTGCCTTAACAAACACCACTAATAAATGTGGCGTTGAGCTGTTTATGAGCACGTCTGGACTCTTGCCTACAGATAAATCTTTCAAGAGGTTTGCAGGTCTTGCTCACTTAAACAATGACTAAGGTAATTTTACGCAGCAATAATCAAACAATGATAGCCAGGGTAGATAAGTTTCTATTTGCATAGTGAGCTCACAGAGACAGCCTCAATCAAAACTCCTACAGAGAGCGACTACAAGAAACTATTCTTCCAGAGTCATACCAACTTAATATCCTCAAAGAAGTTTGTAATTCTACAACTAGCCAAGAAGCGATCATAAGTTAAGGCCTGACACAACATAATAAACACAAATACTGCCAGACAGAACCTTGTCCAACTGGACGGCTGCCCAAACAGGAAGCATGATACTGTATTGGAGTCAAAGAGGTGAAAGGCTATAACTCTTCAACAGAGGTATCAATTATCTCAGATTTAACCCCTACAAAAACAGAATCTTATCAGAACCAGTAACGTCACCGAGAAAATGTGTTTGCATGTTCATATAGATAATCAAAGGTGGACATTCTGTTCTAGCACGGCGATATTTGCATAAGGAATACATTACACTTATAAATTTATAACATCGTAACATGAGTCAGCACTTCAACTGTATAAACATTAATTTCTTATCTAACAAGGCCATGTCTATTTTACATCAGAAAATGTATTAATTGCTCATCAATGCGTAATAAATAAATTGCAAGTGCAATCACATTTACTGTTGGTCTGCGATTGAAATTTCAATATGAATCTGTGCTTTTGAGAGTTTCACGTGATGGGAAAACTCGTGTTCATGTTGTTCACGCGAAATCGCCATGATGACCAACAAATAAGCTATTGGTTTGAAGGTGACTTTTGTGTGAGCTGTGCTTCACACATCGCTACGCTACTGGCAACAGACAAAGGACATTTTTCACACACAAAAGTGTTGCTAATGCTAATTTCATATCCCTTTTATGGGCATCCTCCTCCTCACACACACACCCACAAAAAAAAGTTTAATAAAATATAGTTTTAATAAAATATCCAAAAGAAAAAGTGGGACTCCAAAGAAGGATCATAAATCCCTTAATTAATAACAGTTCTGCAGGTTTTATGAAGGTAAATGTAAGACATTTTAAGACCTTTTTGAGACCAAGTAAAGAAAATTTAAGGAATAAACTGAAGGGAATACAATACGCAATATGTTTTCTAAATGTAAATGTCTAGGGAGAAACACAATGATTTGTATTAGAAACCCTTAAGAGTTTGAAAATACAACTTCCAACAGATTACTTTACAAAAAAGTTACTTGAAAACCTTTGCTCTCAACCACTAGAACATGTAAATACCTTTTACGGTACATTCTGATCACAGTGCTGTTATTTCTAAGTATTGTTTTCTTGTTTTCCAGTGCAATTGTCTATAGACGCATTTACTGGAGATGCAAAATGACATAAGATGTGAAGTCTTGTTTTCTGTGAAGTTGATCATAATGAAGCGAGTTTATCATTAAAACAAGAACAAATATGCCAGTGGGCTAAAAAAAAATCAACTTAATTCAAAAGAAAGTTCTCATAACTCTTGACATATTTGTTTTTATTTTAAGCATAAATAATTCAGTTTGTTCAAATTTTCAAGACTTCATTTTACATGAGCATATAAGTCAATGTATCAAAGAAGTATAGATATTTGTATTGAAAAAAAAGGACAAAAATACTGAGGGAGGAATGCCATGACTATGAATTTAAGACTTTCTGCTCTGATTTAAGTTCTTAATTTGTGTTAGGGCAAATTAAGACCTGCAGAAACCCTGTATCGTCTAGTAATAGGCAATGGCATCAAGAAAGACAAAGGGTTCAAAAAACAAAGTGTGAACATATGAGCCTTGATCCTCTATGAAGAACCTTGATTTCTTGACTGGTGCTGGAGTGATGCAACATTAAGAAATACAAGTTATGAAAATAAAGCTCCCTTCACAGCGGTGGAGTAAACATTTCCCTCATTAAGGCCCTGATCTGCAGAGACTTGTGATTCTGCTTTCGTGTGTGTGCTCCCCTCTGCAACGCCTGATTGAAACTGATATGAGAGGGGGCGGCTTCCAAAACACAAACTCAAACTCACTCCCCTGGACAGACAAAGCGAGTGAAATCGATACTCTCTAGTGAGTGAAAATATTTCATTTTTAAATCTAGACTAAAAACACATCTCTTTAACCTGTCACACATACAACACACTATCAATTTATATTATTTAAATCAGTTAAATGATTGCTAGGCTGCATAAATAAGGTCAACTGAAACTTGGAACACTTCCTAAAACACCCGATGTGCTTGTTACATCATAAGAAGAAGAACCGGGAACACTTCTTCCTACGACACCCGATGACACCCGATGTTGTTACATCGTAAGAAGAATGGCATCTACGCTAATATTAGTCTGTCCGTCTCATCCTTATCCTGAGGTTACCGTAGTCAGCCGGATCCGGTCCATATCCAGATCAGATGTGGACCTGCACCTAGACACGACCTCAACGTAGACCTGAATGTCAGCCGAGATCCTGTCAACTAGACAATCCCCTTGTCTCAGATCCTCAGCAGAGACCACAAGAACCAGACCGGTCCTCCGCACAGACCCTATGGCCAGCTTTGGCTCCATACCAGCGTGATGAATCTGATCTTCAAGCAAAAGGAACTGGATGAATATCTGAATGCTACCGATCCTGATCTGAATTCTGACTTGTGATGCAGTCTGAATCAGTTTGTTCGTTGGCCAGAGGAAAACTGAAGCTTGGTTTCTCCCAAATTTCTCCATTCTGTCACCTGATGGAGTTTGGGTTCCTCTGGCTTGCTTAGTTGGGGACACTTAATATTCCACAATATTATTGATCTGACTGTGTGAGAACTGAACTGAACTGGACGATGACATCATTTTTTTGCAGAACTGCTTTATAGAGGAAATGAACTAGTTTAATAATTGATGATTTTTTACAACGGAACTGAATCAACACTGAACTGACTTCAGCCGAAATGCATCATTTTCCTTTTCTCACTGTGAAGCTGCTTTGAAACAATCTGTATTGTGTAAAGGGCAGTATAAATAAAGGTGTCTTGACTTGACCTCATCGTCGATCTCCTGCGCTTGATCATACGGTGTCACACTAGGACCTTAATATTACCCACCCCTTGACAGTACAGACGGTTGAACTCGTCTCCGATGCGCCGCAGCTCCTGAGCGACCGCCGTCTCTGGCCGCATGGCTCCAACAGGTGCTGCCATCTGCGCGTGCTGAGGGCTATGTTCGGGGAACCATACCTCTGAGAAACACAACGAAAGGCAAGTTTAAGACACTCTAAAGGCCTGTACACCAAGAATGATAACTATATTAGCATTACTATATTAGCATCCACACCAGTACACAATATCGTTCTGTTTATTCTAAGCACGCACTTCTCTGTCACTTTAAATGCTTGAGCTCGTTACAGCAGGATGGATTCTGATTGGCTGTCAGTGTTTTTATCGTTCATGAGCTGGATAAAATCGTTCTGAAAGTGATATTGTTCCAACAATATTGTTCCCCTGTGCCGTTATCATTATAGCTGTGTTGTGAACTCTGCTATTCTTTAATATTGAGAATTATTTTTTGAACTATAACTTTTTGTTATCTTTTTAGTTATCGTCCTTGATGTGAACGGGCCTTAACACTACCATAGCTCATTCAAACGGCAAATAAAAGGGATGGGCATATATATATATATATATATATATATATATACGAACAAACATTTACATCACAAAATTCTCAATTTTTATATGCATTGATATACATAACACGAAATACTTTTATTTTTCATTTAAAGGGATTTAAAAACTAAATATTAGTTCCCTTTTGTCTTAAAACAATGTCCAAAATAAAGCTAGGCCTAACACAAATAAATGTTTTATTTTTTATGTAAAGTTATTTGCAATACAACAGGAATAATTTGTCAAAATCTAATTTCAAAGTTATTAAATTTGGATTAAAGATTACAAAAGCAAAAAAAAAAAAAATGCACAGGAGGCCAGGGGTAAACAAGCTTAATTTCATGAAAACAAATACTCAATTCTACTTTTTTCTAACAAACACCTTCTATCGTATATTGCATGGCATCCTCTGATGCAAACAACCACCTCTGCAACCTCTGGTTTAGTTTTTCCACTGCCAGTAGCATGATTTAATATTTGCCAACAGCTTCTGTCAGTGGTAAGACAGTAGCTGAACGACTGAGGTTATTATGAGGCTAAACACTAATATCACCCAAATTCTGCCTGAACTCAAATTGATCTCCAGCTATGACTCAAGCGAGAAGCCGTTTGACTGTTTTTTCTCATGCTCAATCATATTAGGACCATTGGATACTCATTTCCTTTCACAACTCCACTAGACCTGTTCGAGTTTAACCAGCCAATATCTAAATATCACTTTAAGTTTTAGTCAACACTTTCACCTCATTCTCTTGTGCCTTTAAATTACTACCCAGAGCCAGCAACAACATCTCAAACGAGGACAAATTTTGATCTAAATCAGTATCGCAGTAGTCAAATTGAATGCATGCTCTATTCTGGTTTCGTTAATAACAGCATCTTCATTTATTTTTGAACCGAACATAACACGTCTGACCCACAAGAGGTCCACAAAAAAGGGCACAAAGTTCATACGTGTAAATTCAAGACCTTGTGCCAAAACAATGCAGCAGCTAAAGGTATAAACAAGAGCCACTGGTAGAGGAACTCTCCTGTCGAGCGAGCAACAGATGAGAGTCTTGATAAGTTATTGTTGTTTCTCTTCGCCATTAAGAGTGGCTACAGGAAGACAATTATCGCCATCTCATATCTCCTGGCTCTCAATAGGGAAAACAGAGATGGTTGGATCTCATGTCTAGCCTTCACAAAAGACTGGCTAGTCTATTTTGACTGCGTGCACTAAGGCTGATTCTCTGACTGCCTTATTGAGGCCTCGTTGACAGTGAAGGTAAACAAGAAGACAACAGGCAAATCAGCTTACACCATCAGAGGCTTTATGAGAAGATGTGTCTCAGGTGTATTGGGTTTGCAAGATGTTGTGAATTGACCAAGCAGGCCTTTCACAAACACACACACAAAAATAGTCCAAGCCCAAAATGGCTAAGCACTAAGCTTTTAATGGTCTTAACTACAATGCATTACTTAAAAAGCCATAGCTGTCTCAGAAAAATATCAAAAAGCCAGAATGAAGTTTTTGGCAGAATATGGAAAGTTGTGTGTGGATTGATGAATCACAATGAATCATGAGTTGCATGGTGATTCTCCAGAGCAGTGTTTTTGAAAATCTGCTGAGAAATATAATAATAAATGCATCTCTACCACAGTGAAGCACAGAGGAAGATGTGTCATTGTGCCTTTTTAGCTTTTTGATTCACTGTGAAAAGTAATTGAATGCTTTGAAGTAGAATATTGCAGAATGGTTTGCTTCCCACAAATGAAAAGTTGTTATCTAATGAGGAATGATCAACAAGACAATGTTCCTGCCCAAACTGTAAAGACAACCAAGAAGTGGCTTGAGAACAAGTCCATCAGGCTCACGGTTTGGCCAGGTCAGAGTCAAGATGTGAACCCTACAGCAAATATTTGGTTTCATATTAAACTTAAACGAACTGGGAGACATTTTTCATGAACTGTTTGAAGCCATTACCATTGAGTGGAACAATACTGACTCCTGTAAAAAGCTGTCTGAGAGTTTATCTACAGTATTTGTGCAATTCTTGCTGATTTCCTAACCAGTGATTTGGAATTAATGGTTAAGAACATTAAAAGACCACTAAATATTTTGGTTTAGCCCTTTTCTTTGTTTTTGCCCAGGAGTGTATAGACTTCAGAATGCATGTGCACTTATTTGCACTAACACACCCTCCTAATACAGTGAACATTTTGATCTTAACAGAAAGGAAATTCAGATTATTCCTTTTAGAGAAGCTGTCACAAAGATAAATGAGCTGACTTGGCTTTAGGCAGATATGTCCTGCTTCAAAATGAGAAGAACATGCTTTCTGGAAGAGATTTTCAAGACAAGTGCACTGCCAAGCATTGAAACTCTATGCTTATTATCACTGTAGAAAACTGAGAGCCAAGTTAAACATCCAAAGCTTTTAAATGGATTACGTTAATAAACAGTGAGTTGTGACAATATTCATATTTTGATGCACCTTTACTTGTACTATCTTTCACTGTTTATTGTGAGGGTTTTTCTTAAATGGATAGTTCACTCAAAAATAAAAAATTCTGTCATCATTTACTCACCCCTTATGTTGTTCCAAACCTGTATGAATTTCTTTCTTCTGCTGAAAACAAAATAAGATATTTCAAAGAATGTCGGTAATCAAACAGTTGACAGTAGCCATTGACTTCCATAGTAGGCTATTTTTTTTCCTACTATGGAAGTCAATGGCTACAGTCAACTGTCTGGTTACCAACATTCTTCGAAATATCTTCTTTTGTGTTCCAACAGAAGAAAGAAACCCATACAAGTTTGGGACAACATAAAGGTGAGTAAATGATGACAGAATTTTCATTTTTGGGTGAACTAACCCTTTAACCTTAACAGATCCAGGGATATTTGAACTAATTTAAATATTTTTAAAGAAAATCTGTTTTATATACCTGTCCATGGACCCCAATGACCAGGCCAAAACCAAATTGTCCCTTGTCCTAGGGAATAAAGTCAGAAATGGCAATAGATAATAATAATAAAAATATATAATAATGGGCTTTTTTTACTTGAAGCCCCATAAATGATCAATAATCATAAAGAATTAATAATTTTGTCAAAATTTTAGAACGAGAATGCTAAGTCACACCAGGGCGGGAAAATGCACTCGTCTGCTTTGATATTTAGATCTGCAATAATCAAATTCTTAACGGACTAATCCACTGAAAAAATGCCTCGCTATCCGTCGCGTCAGGCTTCAGTATTGCGTTTACCCACCACAAAATTTTGCCCTTTTTTCGCCAGGGGGCTCTTACCATCATTTTGGTCATCTTGCGCTTCGGAAATATTAGGCATTAGAGGGGAACCTGGCACAGAATCGCTGTCGACGGAAAAATAGCCACTAGAGGACCTGGAGACGGTTCTGTACATCTGTGACCTCGATTGGTGACTATTCGACATGGAAATCCCTCCCCTTAACGGGTCCCCATCGCTCGGCTGAGGGAAGTCAAAGTGCTCGCCGCCGGTGCTCTCTCCGATTCCCCGCGAGGCCGGGTCATTGGGCAGCGTTTGCTCTCTGCAGAACAAACAAAACACTCGTTACTGTCTTTTGCAAGCGTTTCGAAGAGGAATTGTGTGGGTTGTTGTCAAGGGGCTCAGAATTTCCCGTCTATTTCGTGGGGATTAACATGCGTTTGAAATCTTAGCTTGCAGCGAACTCTATAAAGTGGTAACCCGGTGAAGTGCGTCACAAACGAGCTCCACTTCAACTTCCTATTTCTTCCTTACTGCAAAACAGTCTACATTTTTGGGATAAAACGCTATAACGCGCGAAGCGATCGTGTGAAACTGTAACTTCACTTCGAAATTGTACTCCGAGCTCGCGCTGTAGCGGAATGTACACGCATTCATCTTTCTTTGTTTCCAACTAATCTAGAGAGGTTTATTATGTCTGGCTTTTTAAAATGAAAACACATCCCTGTAGAGTTCTCACTGTAAACCAAGTAAACATTGTCAGTCACGCCGGCTTGGACAAACATCGAAGCAGCAACAATGACAAAACAGCGACACATGTATAAAAGAGGCTACAAAACAAATAGAAGCCAAAATAGAACAAACTCCCTGTTATGCTGTTGTTGTGTCACTTACCGCTATATTTGTTGCTCTTGCAATTGTCAGTCACTACTTGATACCGATACGAAGCCTAGCATACTTTACTGTCTGCTCAGCAGACGCGCGAGTCCTATCTAAACACGCGCGCGACTAGATCGCGATTTTTTTTTTTCGGTTTTCTTTATTTCTTGCTTTGATGTCATTTGTCAGCGAACTGCAAGGTCAGCATTTCACTGACAGTAATGAATGTTGTACTGTACGAGGGGGAGTTTGACGCAACTAGATTGCGATGCCTTTATTTTTTATTTAGTTTCACTTGTCAGCGATCTGTAATGCTCAGTATTTTACTGCCAGTATAGACCATTGTACGAGCGAGCGTGGAGTTTTTTGCGATTTATTTTCACCGAAATACAGCGGCGGCGAAACAATATCGTGCGCACCAAAACAAAAGTTTCCTATTAATAGGAGCGCGTCGACGCCTCCAAGTGTTCAGGCAAGCAGACAATAGCGCAAACTTATGCGAGTATCAATCTAAACAGACCGACAGACTGAGACGATCGTAAAAGAAACACGATCGTAAATAAAAACACGCATCGCACAGCACATTCCAAATTACCATATTTTCCTGCCAGGAACATTTCGAGTCTTATTTCGAAAGTAAAACGCGAATAAATACAGCTTTTACTTTAGTAGGTACTAGGTAGGGTATAACTATAGAGCTTTAACAACAACCGCGGGTTTTTATCGTATTTACACGTTTATTTTGAGTGGATAACGACAAAGCAAACAGGTGCCTATCTTTATTCTTTGCAAAACACAGTTGAATTATTCAGTCTGGTTAAATGTCAACACGGAATGGCCACTGAGGGGAGTGGACTCTTCTACTACATCTCAACTTTTGTTGTCTTTACGACATTGTTTAACTGGACACTACAGGCGACCAGATAGCGCGCATCTGAAGTTTCGCTTTTTTTCATTTGCCGCCGCGCGCAACTTAAATGTTTTGTGCGTTATGCTTCGCCAGAATAAAACCTCATCGCGGATAATAAAGCAATGCGGACTTGATTAATAAACAAAGCAATACCCCAATTTCACCAATTTTGGGAGATTTTAAATCACGGCGATCAAATGTTAAGACGCGTAGGATATATTAAAAGCGTATAGTCCTTTTTGAAAGACGATCTTACTGTTGAATTATGCAGAAAAAAGCGCAATAAAGTTGCCTTAAAGCCGGCATTCACAACGATACCCCAGTATGAACTCACCTGGACGTGTCTGACATATCCGCTTAGGCATAAACGCGTTAGCGCATTGTGTTAACGATGAACACGACAACAAAACGAAGGGTCAATTTACAAATATCCAGAGATTAAAAAAAAAAAAAAAAAAGTTATTAAAGAAAAAAAAAGTACAATTCCAATCTCAGACAATCGATGTCTCTAAAACTCTCGATGATTTTTCTTCCTTTGGAGCAGTTGTCATATAAGATCCTGTTTGTAAAGTGTCCACAGGATTGTTTTGGATTGTGTCTTTTGTCTCGGTTTTAAGTGCACTTCCTCGCCAAGGCTCAGTCTCGTGCGTCTGCTGCGTGCTGCAAGTTGTTCTGAACTCTATTTACTGAAGTGAATAAACAGTAGAAGCAGAGTAGCCTAAAGCCACGCCCACTGGGGGATGGGCTTCTAATGGTCAAGCCCACAGATTCATCACATCACAAGCTCCAGCCTCCAAATGTACACAAACACTTTAGATTAAACTAGAACAAAAGCACTATAGTTCTTCTTTCGCAAGGACTATAGTCTCCCCTGTGGTATATTTCATGTACAATCTGATTGAATAATATTTGATCACAAGTGTCATGCAAAAGCACTAGTTCTTCTTTTGCATGGGCTAGACTCCTCTGTGGTGTATTTCATGTAGGCTACAGTCTGGTTGAATAATGTTTGATCACAAGTGTCAGAAGTCACAATGCTAAGGGTAATTTTCAAACAATGTAATGCTGCATGCAATACAAGCTAGGCTTACAATTGCAATGCTAAGCCTTTGGCATGCATTTCATTCTGTTATTAATTAAATGATGGTTCACTGCCTGTGACAATATTACAACAGGCACCATTTACATAAAACACAAACAAATAGGAAAATAGCTCTAGTTCCATCAGATTACATTGACAAGGTTCCAACAGTCACCGAAAACCTGGAAAAATCAGGGAATGTAATAATTTATTTGTAAAACATTAAGGAATCTCCATGTTGCTGTAAACAAACTGATGTTTTTTGTGCATTAACAGAAAACGTAAACTTGAATAAGATAATAGGTCATTTGGTCTAAACTAAATGTACAACTGTATCATAAATGGACATCCCTTTAAAGACCCTGACTTATACCTAAACTAGAACCTTTTTATGACTCAAATGGTCAATAAAGGTCAAATTGTGGCAGTATATAGTGTCATTAAAAAACATTGCAGCAGTAATATATCATTGTCTTTCTAATTAAACAAACATTTTCATGTGTACAACATTGTTACTAAGTAATATTTTGGCATAAATATTCAATAACCGTGCCATGTGATGACTAATTACATTCAGGCTCTTCTTAAGAAAGTGTGTAAACTGCCTCTTGGCACTGCTCACCTGTAAAACTAAACCAACATAGTTTATTACGCAGTTAGAGCTCAGATCAAGGCTATCGGAGCTCCTCTATAAGTGCAAGATGTTCGGCATTTGGATCATTTTGACTCAGGTTTGGCTGGTGTTCATCCCTACTTCCTATTGTAAATCGATTAGGCTAAAATCACTGAAGCATTAAGACAACGTGCAACTCGTACAACTAAAATTCCCTTTTTCATACGCACACGTTATTAAAAGGACAAGAATAAGTAGTGTCGTTGAGGCCTTGGCCATTAGCAGAAAGTTCTGTTTTGGCACAAAACATGATGCTTAATCTCAAAACTTCCTGTGCATTTACCAACTCCAATTAGTCCTTTCCTCTCTCACCCAAACATGCAAAGCTGTCCCAAACCGATCAGGCCAGCTATCTGTAATCACTCAGTTGTCTTCCATATCCTCATAAAGCCAGGATCACGCGCTCAGAGCTTAGACAGATACTGTGGCTGTGAGTAGAAGGCCCATTCGGCCTTGGGGTTTGGGACCCCAGCGATGGGAGCCTGGATGCAGCAGGACGGGATGTTGAAGTCATCGACCACCTTCAGCGCATCATCCTTCACTGATCTGCACAGCTCCAAAAGCTTCAAAACAAACAGACCACAACCACATGAGTGTTAATGCAGACATTACACAATGATATCATTATACAAACATATGCTCTGACCAATGCCGGTGATGCTTTCCCAACGAGAAACCGCCGACATAATGCACAATAAATTGCACAAGTTTTATTCATGTCTGCAACACAAATGGTGAGTGATGTGGGATATTGCAAAAGTTTAATACTTTGGGTTGGGGATTTGAACAAACCCCTTTTACCCAAAGTATGATCAATAGCAAACACAGCTAATGACACTTGACACTAGTGTAAACAAATAGAGAAAACTCTGAAGGTACCAGCAGAAATTTTTCAAAAACTGTAAGACACTGCAAATCTAGCACGGAACATTTAACCCTCACATTACCCTCTATATCAGCGCCCTCTGGTGGATATTAATAAACAGTAAACAGTTTTGATAAACACTTTTTTAACTTCCATTTGTACACAGCTACACCAGATGAGCTTTGCGTGTGGTGTAGAATGAGTCATTCATGTGTGAGAACACATTCAGACTGTCATGTCAGGGTCAAGAGCCTCAGCTGAGACCATTAAAGATCATCCAATAGTGGGAAAAAACAGCAGAACCACAGCAAGCTGGGTCAGATGACATACAGACAGTACAAAACCCACATATTGCTGTATTTACAGTAATATTGAGCCTTAGTTTTGACATATTGCTGTATTTACTGTAATATTGAGCCTTGGTTTTGACGTATTGCTGTATTTACTGTAATATTGAGCCTTGGTTTTGTGCTGTATCTCTTGTGGTGCCATATAATAGACTTGTATTATTATATAATAGACTTATACTATGGAATAATTCTTCAAATCATACTGCATATTGAGGAGAGTTGTGCTAGTAGTTCAATCAGGGAAAAATTACACAGATTTACACTACCCGATTAAAAGTTTGGGATTGGTAAATGTTTTGAAAGAAGTCTTTTATGCTCAATAAGGCTGAATTTATTTGATCAAAAATACAGTAAAATTGTGAAATATTATTACACTTTTAAAATAACTGTTTTTTATGTGAATATATTTTATAATGTAATTTATTCCTGTGATCAAACCTGAATTTTCAGCATCATTACTCCAGTCTTCAGCGTCACATGATCCTTGCGCAAGTTTTAAATAGTGTGCTAAATAAAAGAAATTATACAAAATGCTACAATATCTAAAAAGAAAAACAATAAAAAACTACCCTTAAAGATAAATAAACATTTGCACATTTCAACCTAGAATTTTGATGTACGATGAACAATAAAAAAACAATAATGTATATGTTATTTGTAAAATGTTTATATAATAGGAAAGTACTTGCTTAGAAATAAGACTAAAAACATTAAGTGATTAAATGATAAGATTTAAAGAGGGGTCCTTCACGATCACACTATATTGAATACAAGAATGATTAAATTGCTATCAGTGCGTCCTTGATGAGGTGTTGTGGCCTCAGACATCCTGCGTGAGTCACAGAACCTGCCGTTTTCTCCCACATCGCCTGACAAAGAGTTAATTTATCGCCCTGACACTTTGGCTCCTGCTCAAGCGCTCCAGAGCTCAGATGAAAGACAAATGATCACAGCCTGTCAAAGCTCTGCTTGTGGATTTTGACTTTTACAACCCTGTACTGTGAAACCCCCTCATTGTTCTGTTTGAGAAACACTCGCTTATCTGTGCCACATTAACGGTTGAAATATGTTTGGACACGTCTTGCTCAATAGCCGTCTGTCCAATGAGGAGTCTGAAACATGTCTGACCTCTCTCTTTCTCTTTCTGACTCTCTTTCCAGCTCAGATGAAAAGAAAGAGGTTACATGCCCGACCGAAACGGACAGATAAGGAAAGTGTGTAAACGGAGAGAGAGAGAGAGAGAGAGAGAGAGAGAGAGAGAGAGAGAGAGAGAGAGAGAGAGAGAGAGAGAGAGAGAGATATGAAAGAAGAGAAAGGGTATGAATAACCAATTCAAAATGAATAGGTTATTCATACACTTTGTAAAATGTAGAGAAGTTGGCTTCTCAGCACAGTAGGATGAACAAAAAATATATTTATAATTTGTTTTGTTTTTTTAATAGTAGGACAGCTTTAAGTAATGGACTTTATACTTTGAAAACCTCAATAAAATGTATTTTTGGAGTGAGATACATTACCTTTCAAACATTTGGGGTCAGTAAGGCTTTTAAATGCTAATAATAAAATGCTAAAGTCACATTATTAACTTTTTTTTGTAATATATTTTAAAATGTAATTTATTCCTGTGATCAAAGCTGATTGAAAAATTAGTGTATTTATTCATTTTTTTACAGTGTTTTGATGATTAAAACAATAAAGAAGTCTCTTCTGCTCACCAAGGCTTCAATTATTTGATAAAATACTGTAAAAACAGCAACTTAATTGTTTCCTATTTTAAGATATTGTAAAGTGTAATTTATTCCTGTGTTCAAAGCTGAATTTTCAGCATCATTACTCCAGTCTTCAGTGTCACACGATCCTTCAGAAATCATTATAATTGATAATAATAATTATAAGCTGATTTGCTGCTCAAGAAACTTTTCTGATTATTATCAGCTGAAAAAAGTTGTGCTGCTTCATATTTTTGTGGGAAACATTTTTTCAGGATTCTAGAAAGTTCAACCAACTAATGTTTGAAACATTATAAACATCTTTACTGTCACTTTTGATCAATTTAATGCATCCTTGCAGACTAAAATGATTAATTTCTATGTATAAAAAAATCTTACTGACCCCAAACCTTTGAAAGGTAGTGTGTGTGTTGTTAAACAAAACGTATTACTTCATCATCAATCAGGAGAAAGAAATGAGGGGGTCATTCAAATCTCTAAACCCAAGTCACCTTGGAAAACACCACTAAATATATAGTTTGACACACATATGAAGCGTAAAAGACACCAACAAATGTTTTTATGACCGTAAAACTTGATTAAACCTTTTCCTGATCTCCAGCAAGAGATGAAGCTTCAGCACTGGAATGAATCGGCTGCTGATATGATCTTTCACAGAAAATGAAGATGTTCGGCCACTTTTCAAAGACAATGAGGGGCATGAGGGTATGGACAGAGGACAATAAACTCAGACGTACCCTGGGGGAAAACTGTGTCAACACAACAGAAGCAACGTCACTGTTATTGATGAAGAGCTTGTGTCGAGATCAAGCTGAGTGAATCAGCACAGAGCGGGGAAATCTCATGTGTTCATTTCAATTACAGTGTGTGGGGAAGATGCAAAATCACAAATGAATGCCTTAGCTGTTTCTCCTAGACACCAATGGGATTAAATGAAGAGCAAACTGAGGTTTCTGCTTTTCTCCAGAGAACCAGACCACAGTAATCTCACATGCGTCTCGTCTGGAGTTTTGGAAGCAAAATTTGACAAGATGCGAAACTCTGTAAAAGTCTGAGATCTCAATATGAACTCAAACATTTATTTCTTCTGCGCACCAATTGATTAAAATACAGTAAAAACAGTAATTTTGTGAAATATGATAACAATTTAAAAGCTCAGCATCATTACTCCAGTCTTCAGTGTCACATGATCCTTCAGAAATCATTCTTGATATGATGATTTGATGCTCAAGAAGCATTTCTGATTATTATCAATGTTGAAAACCATTCTGTTCATTTGTTGATTATTTTAATGTGGTGAATAAAAATGAATTTCAGGAGAAACATCTAAGACAAGTTGATACTTAAAACATAATTTATAACTTTATGAAAGAGCAGCTTCAAAGCAATGACACTAACTGGTCTTCACTTACTTTTGCACGTCCACAAAAATCCCCTTCAAACAGTTATTCATCACTCATAACGCATTACATAAAGCTCACAATTAAAAATAAAACAGTCTCCAACACTAACCCTCTGTGTTGGGGTGAGTGTGTGTGTGTTTGTCTGTGTTCAGTGAAGCATGCGAGTTTGGCTCTAATGTTGACACGTGTAATGATAGGAGAGTGTGTACAATAGGAGTCATTCTAAAGAGCTGGAGCCACACACTGAGAAATCACACGTACATGTGAGGATCTCATGCACAGATACTGTCCTCACACACTCAGACCTCACACACACAGACTTACTCACTCAAAAACATGCTCACGGACATTTCTTCTGCCTCACTCATACCACACACACTCACTCACTCACTCACTAATTAGTGTCAAGTCAAGCACTATCACTGCTGCTCATTCTTAGGTTAGTGACCTGAACTGAGCTCCATTTTCTGGACATTAATAACACCTCAGATCATCAGCTCTCACAGAGATGGACTGTAAATTGGACTAAAGTTGCAAAAATTTCATTCAAATTTGATCATAAGCAATTGACTGGGACTCCAAAGTAAAGAGTTGTGAACATCTTTAGGTCTGCAAGAAGCAATATTTTCTCTAAATATCGTGACAGATAAACGGGAGTCTCTCATGTACTCTCTTTTATGAAAATAAAGAAAAATGTTGGTAACACTTTAGTTTAGGGTCCAATTCTCACTATTAAGTTGTTTAATAGCGTGCATATTACTAGGATATTGGCTGTTTATTAGTACTTGTAAAGTACATATTAATGCCTTATTCTGCATGATCATATTCTACATCCCTTAATCTAAACTTAACAATTACCTTACTAACTGTTAATAAGCAGTAATTAGGAGTTTATTGAGGCAAAAGTCATAATATTTTTAGTTAACAGTAAGAACTGGACCCTAATATAAAGTGTGACCCAAATTTCATAAGGAAAAAACTTGCCTTAAAGTTGTTCAGATTTTTAAAAAATAAATGATTTATTCAGCAAGGATGCATTAAATTGATCAAAAGTGACAGTAAAGACATTTATAATGTTTAAAAGATTTGTATTTATTTATTTATTTAAATGCTGTTCTTTTGAACTTTCTAAGAATCATGAGAAAAAAAATGTATCACGGTTCCCACAAAAATATGAAGCAGCAAAACTGTTTTTAGCATTGATAATAATCATAAATGTTTCTTGAGCATCAAATCATCATATCAGAATGATTTCTGAAGGATCATGTGACACTGAAGACGGAGTAATGATGCTGAAAATTCAGCTTTGATCACAGGAATAAATTACACTTTACAATATATTCACATAGAAACTTATTTTTAATTGCAATAATATTTGGTGAGCAGAAGAAAATCTAAAGTTAGTGTACAATGATTAAACTATTCATTTTAAGTAAATTAATGATAAATTATCTTTTGATTCAATACAACCTCATGCATTGTACTTTCTTTTATAGGAGAATAACATAATGAACAAGGAAATCCCCTTAAAACAACACATTCTTCAAATGTATTGAAATGAACGGCGTTGAAACGAACCCGCAACATATTAAAAAATGCAATGAAAGGGATTTGACACTCAGTCCTGTTTCTACCACTCAGAGATGTTCTGGTTTAACTTTAACTTCAGCAGCCACCGACTCTCAGATCAATAACAAAACGTAATGTCAATCAAGGCGCGCTGAGCCTGCATGCCATTATTTGCATGGCTTATTCTACGGCATGGAAAAAGAGACGATAGGCAAAGATGCTCAATCTTATCTGTCCAAAACATGTTTTCATCTTGTCTGAGGATAGATCCTTTCTTCAGCAACTCCCACTTCTCTAAAAACAATACAAATTTACTGACTCCCAACATAAACATGAAAGTCACTAAGGAATATGTTAATGCTCTTACAGCTCAGAAGACACAACACAGTTCTCAATCACGAGTCTATAATAATAGACATAAATAAGTCAGCAGTTAACATACAGCAAGAGCATAAAGCTATAAAATCAATTTGATAGCAGTTAATTTGGCCTGAGAAATGAGTGAGGTCATATTGAAACTTTTGGTAACACTTCACACTAAGTTCTCATTTGTGAACATTAGTTAATGCATAAGTAAATAAGAACTGTGTGCAATATATTTTTACAACATGTACTAACCTTTGTTAATGTTAGTTTATAAAAAATACTATTGTTTATTGTTGGGTCATGTTAGTTCGCAGTGCATTAACTATGTTAACAGACACAACATTTGATGATTGAAATGTAGAAATTAACATTAACTAAAATGAATAAATGCTGTAGACGTATTGTCCATTATTAGTAACTGACAAAGTTAACTAATGAAACCCTATTGTAAAGTGTTACCATATTTTTGGAGCACAACGTGAGATATTCAAGCTTCGAGACACGTGAGATCACTGGGGCCAGATGTGAAAAGAGACTTGTGCAAAGTCTAAATTGGCTCTCCATTTAATCCCATTGCTTTCCAGGGAGGAACAGTCAAGAGACCTCATTCGTGATTCCTATGTGCGTCCTTAAGAAAGCCAGCAAACAGCGGCTAATTATAAACAAGCAATCGGGTTATTTTCGTCACGTTATGCAGCCTGTCACATGATAAATGATCTTCAATAAGCCATTGAAAACATATAACAATAGTTGATATGAGCACGCTGAAAGGAAGCGTAAGCACGTGCCTTCAGTCACGTGTGGCGCTCTGGGAGAACAGAGGGGGTTGTTTGCGCAGAGAGAGCGGCTGTGTTGGGTTTGTCGGAGTGGTAAACATGCAGTAAAGCACCTGCTGACCGCATACTGACAGACCGGTGTCAACCCTCTCGGCCCCGGTGTGGAGAACCCCGACGAGGACGCCTGGATGTTTAATCACAGCTAATTGTGAACAACTGGCCACTTTATGTGTGTGTGCTCGATCAATACCCCCTTTGCTAATGTTCGCATTCTGCCCTTCTCCGTAAACACTGGCTGATGAGCAAAGGTTTAATGAGGAGATCTAATCCCAAACAGAAGGCTTTGCACCTCTTGAACTGCCTAGAGTCTGACTGACAGCGTGCTGAGACTCTCCTGATGGGCTGTTTTCAACACAAATGTTTCTTGAGCAGCAAATCAGCATATTAGAATGATGTCTGGAGTATCATGTGACACTGAAGACTGAAAAGTGCATGCTGATACCCTCCTGATGTGACTGATGGTTAAATGGGTTTAGTACCTGGCTGCGGATCTGTCGGCTGGTGCCAGCGGTCAGGTAGTTGTGCTCAAGATACCACGCTCTCTCCTGGTACACCAGACTAGTGCCGTGAAGAAGGCAGAACTGGAAGAGAAACAGGAAAATACGTAATAGTGCAACAAAAAAGACACAACTTAACCCATAGGGCTGATTTGCACATCTTGCATCTGCATATAAGTGATGCATATTTGGGTAACTCTTTACTTGAATTATAAAAGTATTCATAATGCATTATATTGTTTCATAAATAAGTTCAAATGCATTACAATATTTGCAGATTCCTTGTTACATCTGTTTGTCATGTGTTAAATGCATTATAATGTACTTTCTAAAAGTGTAACAATGAAATAGATAAGTATTATATATGTGGTTACAATTATTCCTGAGTTCTTACAATGCATTATTTCTATCAGGACCACTATCGTCAAAGACAATTGACAATTAGCATACTGTACAGTTTGGATTGGCGGTATGGTTCTGTTCTGGGCAAGAACTCCCTGTGCATCCATGCAGCCGATAGCATGGATAAGAGCCGGAGAGCAGCAATAACCCCGCTTAGGGTAAACACAACAGAACCAACATGAATGTATTGCAAATATCATTAATGCTAATATTTTAATGTACAACATAAATAGAGAAATTTAGTCTGATTCAAAGGGGAATCAGAATGCCAAATCCTGACTGACGAGAGGTGGAGCTGGGGAGGGTAATTCGCTCCTGAGAAATGCGATAAAGCTGCATATGTATACAGTGATAGGAGTCGTATTCCTATAGGTAGACGTGTATCAGCTGAGGGTCACTGATGCGAGCTTGACTAACGTGACCTGCCAGAACTGACGCTACGCTTGATGTGCATTACAAGGAATAATTAATGCATTAAAAATGCTTTTACATAATATGAGTAACACTTTATTTGAAACATTATATATATTGCAGTAGTCACACTGCAAATCACATTGAATATTTCCTTTGAAATTCTAAAAAGCATTGCAAGTACACTTTTGTTGTCTATTTTGTTGCATGGGTTAGGGTTAGACTAGGAAAAAACTATAGCTGGGAATCCACTCCAAAGAGAATTCACTATATCTGTGGTCCACTATACTGTGGACTTCACTAATTCTCACAGAACGAGAACAATTATTGAAACTTTATAGTTTTTGTAATTGTTACTTCCTGATTGTATGCATTGTCTTTGAAGCTGGATTGAAACAAAATGTACTGTGAGGAGCGATATACAAATCAACTTGAATGGAATTGACTTGTTATAGTCATCGTCTTTGGTGTGAACGGCCCAACTGGACTTTCAACTAAAACCACATTGGACCAGATCTGGACCATATTGCAGTTATTCTGGCCATGAAACACCAGAAATGACGGAAGAGCACATCTGAATGACATGAAAAGTGACCAACTACTGTCTGATTTATTTGCTCAAACAGCAGAACATGGCGCTTGGTTTGATTCCCAGGGAAAGCAAGAACTGATCAAATGTGTACATTGCATGCAATGCAAGTGGCTTTGGATAAAAGCATCAGCCAAATGCATAAATGTAATGTAAACATTTTATTATCTCTTAAAGGGATACATTCTAGCATTGTACTCCTACTATTCCTGAGAGATATGGTAGAAATAGTAAGAGTAGTATGCTGGTGTGCGGTTCCGAATTCAGCATGTGTAAACTAGCCAATCACGATTTCAGCACACTCTTATCATTATTGTATGCAAAATGCATCAGACAGTCCATGAATTCTCTGTAGCCGTGCCGCCGTCTGAGAACATTCAGAATTAGCACAATGCAAGGTCGAAAAATGTGAGTGGAAAGTACTTGCTGACCCCTGTATGTTATGTTATGTTATTTTCCATAACTAAAGGACCCTATACGAGCTGTAGGCCCCTTCACATGCGAGCAGCTTGAGTGAGTACAGGATGTCATACACAAGATGAAGGGGATGGAAAAACAGTAGCGGTACGAGCTAATATCTCTTCTCCACAGAGGTGAGGTAGCAACCAAACCACCCAGCTACATCAAAGAGCTGGACAGGAAAAAACAGAGCATGCAGAGCTATCAGTTGTAAAGCATGGACACTAAGAGGAATAATATAACCTTTGACCTCACAGCAAACAGCGGTCAGCGTGTTCACTACAGCTTTTTTATGCAGTATCAACTTGTTTTTTAATTAACGCTGCATCAAAGTAACATAGCAACCGTAGCGGCGTGCAATCTCTCTCGCTCTCGTTCTTTGTGTTCTGCTCTCTTCCTCATATGCAAACCAGAGAATCGATGGCTTATCGCAGCGCTATTAAGTTTCTTATCAGTCCTGTGCTGAACAAGTGTTGGACTGAGATGGAAGTCACCTTGTTAGCGTGTCAGCTTTGGGAACTGAAACCATGCGCATCACGCACAATCATGAGAACAACTGAATAGTAATTATTAAAAGCATAAAGACCCCAAGAAATGACTTCGTAGTTTCTTTTCCTGTTTTGAAATAAAGGAAGTTGGGAACAATTAATAGCACTTTAGTTACGTCATAGCCATTGATCGATCATGATTTGCTTCTTATTAGTCAAAAACAGTTAAACTTAAAGAATAGTACTTTTTTATTAGTGTATAATATAATATATATATATATATATATATATATATATATATATATATATATATATATATATATAACTTCCCATGAAGCATCACAAATTACATAATTGTATTAAAAACGATAGAGAAATGTTGATTTAAAGTTGTTGGTCGTGTATATAGACACAGCATATTTGAGTGGGTGGTCACTGCGAGCTGATTTGGCGAGATTTGTTTCTCTCGATTCTCTGATTTGTGGAAATTTCTTCCATCATGGATAATGAGGTTTTTCACCAGGTATTCAGTTGTTAATTATTCCTTAAAATATAAGTAAGGAATAATTGATGACAGGCCGTTTAACTATTAGAAAATAGTTCACACCGATGTGATAATGCGGACACGACGCAAAGCAGGTGTGAATTATTTTCTGATAATTCAACGGACCGGATTAAATTATACCACGTTACCGCACCACAAAACATTGTTCAGATGATGTATTTCAAGACATTTGTCAAGTTTTTGTCCTTAAAACACTTGTGTGTAGGACTAATTTCTTACGCATCTCATCCCACGCCTCCATTTCTAATTCCAAAACATAAATTTAACTGAGGCTTAAGACATTGATAGCAGACTAATACAGTTATGAGAGAGAGAGAGAGAGAGAGAGAGAGAGAGAAGCCGCGTTTCCATTAGCCTTCAAATTGCGCAAATTGAAATTGCGAATTGGAAATACGGCCAATGAAAACACGTAAATTTTGCAAAAACTCCCATTTATCGCAAAAAAAGTTTTTACGCTCGCATGAGGAGGTTTTTCAGGCATCTACCTGACGTAGATGACGCGGTGTGTTTGGACAGAATACGAGACAGAGCTCTTTATTAAATTCATAATAGACAGAAGAATTACAGGAATACTGGATTCTAAACCTCAAAGAAATGCCACAATCAAGACCTCGAAGCAGAAATGAGTGAGAAACACCCAGAAACACCTCATATGTGCCGCTCACAAGTATAAGGGTCAGTGATTGGATAACACACATACGTCTCCTTTGATTAATAATAATGGCCAGTGCGGTGGCTGAGATACATAAACCTACCAACATCCGTTGCTATGATTTTTGGAATGACTTATCGCGAGAGGAAAAATTAAGTTTTAGTCGCTCAACATCGGTTAATGGAAACGCCGTCATTTCACAATATTTTTTTTCCCAACATTTAGAAAAAAATCGCAAGAGTTTTACGCAAATCTGTAATGGAAACACTCCTAGAGAGAGAGAGAGAGAGAGAGAGAGATTAAGTGTGTGTGAATGACCTCAGTCTGTGTTTCTCTCAACTGTGTTTGACAGCAGCGTCTCCACTAATAGCGAAACTGTAAGTTTATCTGCTTCAAGAACAACGCCGTTATTATATCGCTAGTG
Organism: Scardinius erythrophthalmus; assembly: GCF_964197995.2. NCBI lineage: Eukaryota > Metazoa > Chordata > Actinopteri > Cypriniformes > Leuciscidae > Scardinius > Scardinius erythrophthalmus. Next base: position 33,873,236 of record NC_138241.1, read on the forward strand.
AAAAATGTCTTGTAGCTTTTAAGTTACTAAACTATTTAACTGATAAAATCATCAGGGCAGCGCTGTATGTGTGTGTGTGTGTTTGAGTGGTAGAAAGAGAGTATGTGCTTTCCATACATAACAAAATGTAATTTTGTGGCAAAAACATGGAAATAATTTGTTGTTTTTATCCTATTGTTGACTATATTTATTTGCTTGGTCAGTTTCATTGCGGGTTTTGGTTCTTCTGCTGTTGTAGTCTGTAAAAACCTTTGAAATAACTGAGATCATTAGGCGTAGTGATATGAAGCAATAATGCGGTCAAGACCTGCCTGGAACTACTTTAGCAGTGCATTTCCCTGAAAAAAAAAATGTAACACCTTGTTATGTTTGTCAGCCAATCAGATTCAAGCATTCAGCAGCCCCGTAGTATAAGTTGAATTAATGCACTAATGGCTTAAACAAAAGAGCAGAACAGAAGAAACAACCTCACAGCAGGTCTGTCTTTAACAGTTATAGTTATAAAGTTATAGTTAAGATGGAGAAAATGAGTGGGATTTTACTGTTGCACTCTATAAACATTAAAAACTAAAACCAATTATTGTATATCATACAATATTCTGTAGGTAGTAAGTTAGTATTCCGTTCGGAACACTCCAAAAACATTAAAATTAGTTCTTTTATGAGTTAGGAGAACTAATTTTAAAGCAGAGTTAGGACAAATGCAATCTAGAAACATGGATGTGAAATGTCAAAGTGAGGTAGGGTCACAGGTCCCATGACTGTGCGGAATCGTAAGCATGCTCTTCAGTGCAACAGAAGTTTGAAGAAACAGGTGGAAGTGAGGTTTTCCTGTTCCTCACTGGTGCGCTTTGTCTCTCGATCACAGGACTAGTGTGACAGCACACCTCATGACCTGCCAGGAACGAGGTCATTATCTGAGATTTATTCATGTTATCTGCTCTCCAGAGGGCCTGACAGCTGCTGTCAGCAGGTCTCAGATCAGTGAGGTCGGTTCTGCTCCGGCGCTCAGAGAGCTAACCTGAGACTCATATGACTGCAGCACACATCCTGATACGTGTTTTAGCTGTGTCATATCAGTGCCAATTAAAGCTAAAGTGTAAGTGTGACTCTGACTGATGCAACCTTTTAGTATAATGCTGTGCCACAAAAACCTGAGATGAATAGTTCAACCAAAAATGACTTTTCGGTCATCATTTATTCACCCTCATATCATTGAAAACCTGCATGACTTTCTTTCTTCTGTGGAAGACATACAGAGATCTGAGGCTGAATGTTCACTCTGCTCTTTTTATATAAAGAAAGAGAGAGATTTGGGGTCCTTACAGGACAAAAAACACCATAAAAGTATATATTATATATATAAGTATTTCTTTTTCTGAAGCCACATTATAGGTTTTTGTGAGGAACACATCGAATTTATGACATTATTAACTAACTCATACAAGTTCCCAATTACTTATGGTAAAATTATGACATTATTTTCATTTTCGGTTAAATTAATGTCAGCATGAGACTTATTTGTAACACATTTCACTTACATAATGTGACATTTTCAGGATATTCAATAAGAAAAGAGCTGCGCAGTTTTTTCCCTTTCATTGTGCACCCCTGAAAAAAAAAAAAAACATTTCACAAGCAAAACCACCAATTGTCTTTTTTTCTTTTTTTCTTTTTTTTTTGTCAGTGTTTTGGAAAACATTGCTAGCAGATCTTTTTTTTTTTTTTTTTTCAAAGTGCATCAAAGAACCCTTCTGCTTTGTTTTTCACTTGCATCAAACAGTTTGCTTGCATTTTTTTTTCTCATATATTTCCATGCAGAGGTCTGGACAATACCTTTTTGGAATTGCTATATATATATTTTGATGAGAATATTGGGTCCGGAGAGAGCCAAAGCTGTGGCATCTATATATTAAAAATAAAATTCAATATTTCATCAGATGAGCCCAATTGGGATGTAAATATTAAAAGGTAAAATCAGATGTTTTATCAGGCTATTATTACCTATGCATATGTATGGCAAAAGGTCATGTGACCAATAAAAGACACTGTATTGGGGTTGAGGATTTTCCTTTTGAAGTCTGAACCATTTTATCTTTTGCTTAAAATAAAACAACATACATACATTCGAAATGCTCTCATTCTGAGCAGAAAACAAAGTCAACTAGTCATTTCAAACTTTTAACTGTCATTTACAAATAATGTTCCCAATTATAACATTGTTTATCATCAAATTTCCTTAACATGCTGATTAGGCTAAATGTAGATTAAAAAAAAGTCTTGTCACGAAACCTGGTTTGAACGGTCAGAGTCATATACTGTATGTATGTATGTATGTAAAAATAACTAGGCTATATTTACTGCATTCTCGTTTTCTGAAGTGTTTTAGCAAGTATATATTTTTTGCTGCTCACGTGTTTCTGCTACTGTTAAAATAACCGCATCATCTGCAGCTCTTGTAGCGCTTTACGTCTCTGGTGGAAGAGAGAAGCAACGTGCACGGAGCGGAAAGGGCTTGAATGAGGTGTTTGGCTATAGATAAAACATATTAGAGGATATAGCACGAATGATCATTACCATAAAACAGCCCTGAGTGCTAATGGTGTAAACAGCTCAGTTGTTTTGCTGCTCACTTTATACTGCAGAAATAGTAAAATGGTGCTTCAGCTGTCATTTTGTCTTGTGGTCCGGTTGGAACAAAGTCGGGGTCCGGAGCCGGACTGCGGACCGCTATTTGAGGATGCCTGTTCTAGGTAATTGCTAGGGCGTTACCATATGATTCCTAAGATGGTTGCTCACTGGCCCAAAAGATGTCAAAAGATGACACTCACAAGTCTGAGGGTTTACGGGTGGGCTGTTTTGACTGCAAGCAACCACCCAGAACACCAAAGGACTGTGGTGATGAGTTTTGCATGGGAAGCACCGCACATTTTCTTGTAAAATGTAAAAGTGTGTTATTATTCTGGTCCTTCACACTAATTTAGCCCCCTTCTAAGAAGCCTCACAACCATGACACTGATGTAAGGGATGCAGTTTTTTTTTCTGCAGTCTGCATTTTCCAAACACGTGGTCAAGAGTGGAATCCTCTGAAATCTCCCTGCAACGATGAAAAGCGCAGCTTATTGTTTTTTGAGTGGGCACGAGGCTGTTGTTGTTTCTGAGAACTTTCCATTGGAACCGGCTGATGAGTCAAAAGACAAAAAGAGTGTCATGTGGCGCGGCAGACAGAGCAGAGCAGAGCTTCACACATACCTTGGTGAGCAAGGCATGGTCCTCTTTGTTATGGCACTCTTGAATGGCGAGAGCAAACTGCTCCAAGGTCACTGCAGAAACATTCAAAAATACAATATTATTAATAAGATGGTCTCAAACCCCCTGAGGTTTAAGTTATTTGCATCAAAGGTCCTGTTTACATATTAAGATGTGTTTTGGTTTCTCGGATCACAAGTAGACGAGGGAGACACATTCCCATTTACACCTGGTGTTTTAATCTGTCTCTTTTGTCCACTTTAACCACTTCTGTCCTGATTTCTTCAAGGGGAGGGTCTATGGGCGGATAAATGTGTGCTAATGGACAAAATAAGCTCACGCAATTTACATATGAACGCAAACGGAGACGACAGGAAAAAACACGGAGAGCATCAGCTTTAGTTTCTGCTCTGACAGCCGAAATCAGGAATGCTGAGAAAACATTGTGTTTGGCACTTTTTTCAGTCTTCAAACCAAACTTGGGTCTCCAGCCGACAGTTTAAAACCCCTCTGGCTAGACCCTTCCCATAATGTTTATGTTTATCCGGTCGAATGCGTTTTCGACAACACTCTCAGAAAAAAAGGTACAAAAGCTGTCACTGGGACAGTACCATTCAAAAGGGTTCTAACATGTACCATTTAGGTAATAATATGTACCTTTGAGGGACTAAAATGCACTTTTTAGGTCCAAAGGTGTACAGCAACAGCGACAGCTTTTGTACCTTTTTTTCTGAGAGTGTACCTCTGGAAGTGGTTGAAAATGGACAAGCTCAAAACGTATTAAACTCCATTTACACCTGTATTTAGCGTCGTCCACTTGTGATCCGATCGACCAAAACGCATCTTAATCAGTTTTTCAGACTATTTTTCAGCTTTTCCTTGACCCTTAAAATGAAATGTGCCTGTACCTTTAATAAAAGAAAAGAATGTGAAATGAGAAGCACTTTGATGCACCAAAGTCTGCTGCACCACCGAGCTTTTTTTTTTTATCTACTTGAAAGAGGAAAGACCAAAACAATATAAAACAAAACATAATTCAAATCATAATATTCTAAATTCAGCTAATGTGAATATGCATTCTAGGAAAAAAAAAAACCTGTACCAAAAAAGGTGTTGAGAAGGTGGGACTTTCAATCCTACAACCACATTATTGAGAATAAATGATTAATCGTTTCTTTGATCAGTTCAATAACTGCTTTTTTTGCACTGGGGAGGAAGTCTTTCCTTTACAAGTTTTGAAAGTAACAGTACATTGTCATAGTGCATCAAGTTCTTTTATCTCTAAAGATGAAGTAAAATTTGATTGCTCATGATATGAGCCCTTTAAAGCAGCTTTGATTGTTTAACAACTTATTTGCATTAATATTTTCCAATGTATAGACATTGTTGCATCTGTGCAGATTTTATCCCATAGTTTGAATTGACAGCTATGCTTGAATTTAAATTTAGAGTTTCCTTACAGTGCATGTGACTATGTTTTTTTTTTTTTTTTTTTTTTTTTTTTTTTTTTCAGGCAATGAGCAATGTAAATATAGTAATACATATTCTGTGATCTTTGGCTACTACTATGTGTTACAATCATATATAAGTCAGTATTAATATCATAAATGAAAGAACAGACTGGAACACTTGTATAAGGTGTGAATAAAAACCCCTCATCTCAATGTTATCAGCCCCATCTCAGAGAAAATTAGCGCATGATCTCTGTGTGTGTGTATAAGTGTGTGGGAGGAGGGTGAGAGAATGGAAATTTGCTATCAGGGGAGGAAAATATATCTTGACACACAAACCCATGTACACACACACACACACACACACACACACACACACACACACACACACACACACACACAAACAGCATGTGGAAATACTCTAGAACATCAGAGGCTCAGAATGCACAAGACTTCTCTGTTGCTTACTGAGTGTAAGAGTGAATCAGAAAGTCAAAGGGAAGTGTAACAGTGTCTTTAATGATCAAAGACGTGTGGTGAGTTTATAATCTGCACAGGCGCATGAATCACCTACTCTAAATCATATGCACTACACTGTGCTTGTGTTTGGGATACATGTAATGGTAAAATATGAAAAGTAGCATTTAGGGACCAGTTGCAACAACATCCTTGCTGTAAGAAAAAAAAAAAAAAAAAAAAAAGAGAAAAACAAGGGGGGGGGGGGGCGGTTGGTGTAATGGGGGGGGGGTGTATGTGTCTAAATGGGTTTTATATGAGAAATTATTTTCCAGGACAAATATATCAAAATACTTCAATTTACTTCAACACTGCTTGAGATATTAAGGATTATATTTTACATTATAATAATAATAAAAAAAGTATTCTTAAATATTGTTTTAATTATTTTATAAATTAATTTTGTTAAAATAGATCAATGGCAACTTACATTTTTCTAATCTCAAGGATTTTTAGACATTTTCACTGGATAATATAAGACAATAGGCTTTTTTTTGTGCAATGCTGGCATCCTAAGTGTATTAATGTATTAAAGTCCACCAGGAGTCAATCATTTTATCCCTTTAAACTCATCTTTGATCAGCAAAATTACATAATTAAAAGTTTTTTCCTTGATAGATAGGAAAAAATAGCTTGAATGTAACTCTTGCCTCATTTAGTATACGTGGTTCTATGAATATGCAAATGAGCCCCGCCTCCACTCACTCAGCTCAAAGATCCACTCGTTGACGATCACACGTTGATCTCATTGTTTACAAGGTAGAACGTCAGAAACACCAGCGATTTCAAAGCGTGTTTTTGAGACTGTCTTTGGTTCACTGCAGTTTTAAGGAGAAAATACTCAGCAATGGTGTCGACTTATGAATTTACACATGGTTTGTCTTAAAGCATATTAAAAACACCACATATAAACAACATTAAAAGCTGGATTTTCACCACAGGGGGACTTTAATGTAGAAATGTCATTTAAGTTGAAGGTAAAACCATCTGGTATATAAGTTTTCTGAATATTTTTAATGCTAAGAACAAATTCACAGTGGCCAAAATGTACAAAAAAGTTATTTGGACACTTGAGTCACACTTAAAAATGTCTAAATATCAAATATCAAGTGTCATCTGCAAACCAATTTTCTCAGAACTAAGTTTCCATTTCTGAGCCATTTCTGCAAGGACTTCATCAGCTGGTCTTTTAGGCTGTGTTCACACTTGGCATGTTTGGTTATATTAAAAACCAAAGATCTATCTATATATATATATATATCTATATCTACATTGCTCTGTTAGTGCGGTTCATTTAAATAAGTGTGTGCAATCTGAACCCTGGTGTGCACCAGACAAGTGGACCGAGACGCTGAAAAGATGGGTCTAGATCCGCTTTCAAACCAACTTTGGAGCGGTTTGACTGAAATATGAATGCAACACGGACCAAAAACTGTAAATGTTCACGCCTGTTTTTTCTCGTCATAGTCGTGATGTTGCCCATCACAGTTCAGTAAAGGCTTCAGAACCGCGTCTCACCGCAGCAGATCTTTGTATGAGTGTGTGACGGAGGGATTCCTGACGCTGTTTTGACTCCTTTACACACTTTATAAGCTCTTCACGAGTTCTCAGCTGGTCAGAACACCATCATATGTAGGGACGCACAAACAACGAGCGCATTTAGCCCAGAACACAGCATTGTTTTGGATGTTCGGTAAGTTAATAGGCCCTATATGTCATAAAAGCCGACCAATTATGTTGTGAACGAATCCCTATGTCTTTAGGTTCAGAGTTAAAATGCCAATGTGAACCCTAATCTGACCAGGACTAAATGTTTTTTTTTGGTCCGGACCAAACAAACCAAGCGAACCGAACTAAAAGTGTGAACACACACCCTAATGTTTTGATAAAAAGTGCAAGTAATGCAATGACAATCAGGCATTTGTTTAAGCGTCCAAATACTTATTGGGATCATGTACATATGACATCCGGGCATCATTCAAAGTTTTCTATGAGAATATGCATAATATGCAGAAATATATTCAAGCAAACAAGGGTAACAGCTGAACTATATATATATATATATATAAATAAATAAACTTCCCCTTTCGCTCACCTTTGTGTATGTGTGCCATTGCCAAAGTGATCACGTGATGTAAACAAGCGTTCCAGGCCATAAAAAACTCATCTTTGTTTTTCTCTATCTGTTCAAGGGAATAAATAGCATGGAATTTACAATTTACAGTTTCAGGAAAACGGAGCAGATATATAGATGACTCATGTTGCTTTTTTGTTCAGTTAAATACTCTCTGGTCTACATGTGGCAAATCATTGGTGTGACATATCAGCGGTGTATTGGCCACCTAAAAAAAGGGAAACTGCACGCTCACTCTCGCTCGTATTCAAGGTAAATCATCACCACTGTAATCCCCATACGTGTTTTGTTGAACTAATCACATTTACTGTACACGAATCACGCCACAGTTCTAACAAACAAAATAAGCTCATGCAATTTACACATGAACACGAGCGGAGATGACAGTAGTTCATTTTTTAGTTTCTCTAAAAAATCGAAGCAAATTGAATATAAATGAAATGAAATGATCTTTCTACTGGAGCTTAAAAGATTGGCATTTTATAGCCAATATATGTATAAATAAAGCATTTCACAGCAACTCACACTTGCTATACATCTTGTCACCCGCTCTGCCTTAAAATAAGCAGTGTTAAAACACAGAGGAAACAGAGCGACTGACCTTCGTGTAAAGTCGACTTGCTAGACTGCGCTGTAACACCCTTTCCCTGTAGCTCACCGCTTTCAGCAGGAACATTAGGTCTGCTACTTTGTCCACACTGAAGCCAAGAAAGCTAGATAAACAAGGAAATAGCCAAAAGAAATACAGATTAACTCAGTCAAACAAAGAGATACTGTATACAATCACTATCAGAATCGCCTCTAGACACACACACACAAAAAAAGCTGATTTTATTCAGCCTATGACGGACGACTGAAAATCTCCACTTGGGTTAATATGTTATGAATAGCAGGCCAGAAAACAATTTAACACCTATCAAATTTTCCTCTTAGGCTAAATTGCTAAATTGTTGACCTAACTGTGTGTAAACACACCGAGGGCAGACAGGTTCCTTAGGGGCGAACCGTGTGTGTGTGGCTTTCAAGGGTGGAGTGTTTGATCGCTGGGTGACAGAAGCTGATCTTACAGGAACAGATGATGAGCATTACAGAGTAACTTTGCAGATTTTCAACCTTGTATTGTAAATGCAAATGAACAATGTTTACTCGTTCTCTGTGTTACCCGGACTGAGAAATTCATGTTTATTTTTAGACTTCTGACAGATCCAGGCCTTTCATGAAAACGACAGAGTATACTTCCACGTGTTTGTATCCCTGCCCACGGATAGTCGGATCGACAGGTTTATTAACATCTATCTATCTATCTGTCTGTCTTTCTGTCTGTCATTCTGTTGATCTATCTATCCATCGTTCTGTTTATTGATCTGTCTATACATCTGTCTGTCTGTCTGTCTATCTGTCTATCTCTCTCTCTATCTATCTATCATTCTGTCATTCCTATCCATCGTTCTGTCTATCCATCTGTCTGTCTATCTATCATTCTGTCGTTCTATCCATCGTTATGTCTGTCTGCCTGTCTATCTGTCTGTCTATCTATCTATCTATCTATCTATCTATCTATCTATCTATCTATCTATCTATCTATCTATCTATCTATCTATCTATCTATCTATCTATCTATCCGTCCGTCTATCTGGACTCTATAGCAGCTTTCATTGGACTCCGACATGTAAAACAACCAATCACAGTTCGTTTCCGACTGTTCCGCGTCATGTTTAAGGGTGTGAAAATGTAAAGTCGATGTGCCTACGATAACAAACCTGCAAGCATCTGATAAATCTTTCATTCAAGAAGGTTGTGCAAGTTTGCTGCAACAATGGCGCTGCAAAACTTCACATACTTCCATGCATCCAGCATGGAAAATTCAGCATTTAGTTGTCTGTCTATCTGTCTGTCTGTCAGTCTATCTGTCTGTCTGTCCGTCCGTCCGTCCATCTAGCTATATATCTATCTATCTGTCTGACTGTCTCACCTCTTACCTGGTTCTAAGGCTGTCTGACACTGAGCTGGTCCAGTTTCTAATCAGTCCCATCACCAGGTTGTTCCCCATCTGTTTGGTGTGCTGGGTTAGCAGCTCTCGTACCACCACCTACACATGCACAACAACAGAAGACTGCTTAAAGACAAGCTGAAGGGTAAAAGAACTGCTTACGCACATATTACTGTAAAGTAAAAAAAATCCTTGAAATATGTATCAAAATATGTGTCCTTGAGAAGTGCATTTTATTGGGCTTTTAAAAAATGTAAGTTCAACTAATTGCATTTAATATAAATTTTAACTATAATACATTTTAATTTAATTGCCATTAAAATGCAATTAAGTGTACAAACACATGGCGTTAAGTATATTCTTTTAAAATATACTATTTCCGTTATATACTCTTTTTAAAAAGTATGCTAAAGAGTACACTATTCAAAAAACGTTCAGTGGGGTTCCAGTATATAGAACTCTAGGGTTCTTGACTCAATTGTAAAGAACAGTCTTAAATGATTGCATAAAACTTTCATGTTTAATGGGTTATTTCAAAATGTTCTAGTGATTTTCCGAGCTGCCCTAATTCATAAAACGTAATTCTACATACACTACGCTACTCCACCCTGTCTTTAGCATAAAGGAGTCTCCTAATGGTCAAAACTTCCCTTTAGTCATTAGCGTTCCTCGAGGGATCCCACAATCACACAACATCGCTCTCTAAACAACACAAACTAAACACGCGACTCCAGAGAGTCAATGACTCATTGTGTCCTAATCATTGTGTATGTTTCTGCCCTACATACGCAAAAACCTAAAATAACCTCATCTACTTCTTTTTTCACATCTGCAGCAAGTACAACTGCATACTGTAAAACAATCTTCTCAAAGTAACCGATTGGACACACTCTTTCAGGGCGCAGCCAAAACGTAACAGTGTGCTGGTCATGTGTATGAAATTTGGAGCTAAATGCTAATTTCCCTCATGACAGGTGACACTAAAATCTTTTAATAACTTCATTAGACTGATGTCCAATGGAAAAGTCCCCACAACCAATCTGAGAGCGGGACTGAGGAATAAAAAGAGGGTCTTGGTTTAAGTGGCTGGCAGAGCCTCTCACGATTCTTGTGACTTTAGTTTAATCACTCCCAGCACCCTCTATTTTCACATGTCCCAATATGACCTTCGCATTGGTTAATCATTTGTTGTTAGCTTAATCAAATCAGAGTCCTTACAAATTTAGCCAAAAACCTTTTGATTTTTTCTTTAAAACAGCAAACCTGCAGCAGAATTATATTAAAGTAATAGTCAAAGGAAGCAGGCCACAGCTTAAAAAGAGAATTTTGTTATAAATCCATGTTTTCCAGGATTCAAAGTGATCATATCATGAGACATGTATTTCTTTTGCAACATAAAAAGAGTTTGATGCACTACAAATGAATGCTGTGACTTTCAGACCTCAAAACATGCACTTTTTTTAAATGATCTCAATGTTAGAAAAGAGTGGTTCAAACAACAAAAACAACAGTCATCATTTACTTTCATGTCGTTCCATTTTCTCCAGAATGTCACAAGACTCGTGTGAAACAATAACGTTTGACGTCACTGACATCAAACCTAGTCATATGGACTAGTTTATAGTACTTTTTTGTCCTTTGTAGTGCATGAGGTTGAGTAAATGAAAATATAAAAATAATTATAGACATTTATAATGGTACAAAAGATTTCTATTGCAAATAAATGCTGTTCTTTTGACCTTCCTAATCCTGAAAATCAAGGTTTCCACAAAATTATGAAGCAGCACAACTGTTTTCAACACGGATATTAATAATCAGAAATGTCTTGAGCAGCAAATCATCATATTAGAATGATTTCTATGTAATGTAATGATGCTGAAAATTCAGCTTTGATCACAGGAATAAATTACATTTTACAATATATTCGAATAGAAAACAGTTATTCATAATTGTAATAATATTTCACAATATTACTGTTTTTACTGTATATTTGATCCAATAAATGCAGCCTTGGTGCATTTTTAAACATCTTTCAAGAACATTTAAAAAAAAACGTCTTTTTAAAAAAAAATGACTAACGCAAGTTTTAGAAGAAGAAGCTTATGCTAAAATTAGCATTTCTTGAAAAGTTCCAATTCTGATCCCGCTATTAAATGTAACAATACAGAATTTAAAAAGCTAATATTTTGTAACTATAACATTTCATAATATTCAAAACTCCAAGGATGTTATCAAGTATTAAATTAGGGGGACAAATGTACATGATTAAGAAAACATAATAGTTAATGTTGTCACTGTGGTTTTGACAACACCATCAGCCTGTTTCCAAGGTTTCACTTGCATTACTTTATTTTGGTACTGAAGGGGATAATCTAAATTCAGCAGAAAATAGATGTCTTTAGGCCTCGGCAAGCTGTGAATGCAGACGTTGTGTGCGAGTCTCCATGCGTGCGAGTCTCTCTATGCATGTTATGTGTGTATGTGTGTCATCTTATGTGTCTATAATCGATGTGGTGCTAATCAGAACCGGCTTAAAATGAATCACAAAGCTGATCTAATTACCCCAACAGTTATCTTATAGCCAGCCCCCATACTAGAGACACATTATTATTGCAGATTCAATCGTGTGCAATCGCATCAAAATGACCCCCTTTATTCTAATGCCTTCATAATCCACTTAATTCAATTTAGTTTGTGAGACACAGTTTATATTTTAAAAGAATTGGCGCTTGTCTAGTTTTCCCTCCAAGCGGTCATCATGTTGTTTACACTGTCTTGTTTGTCTGAACATGGGTATTTAAATGTGATATTGCACTATATTAAGGGATATCTCCAAAAAAAGTAGGAAAACAAATAACAACCTTAAGGAAAAAGATGGTGATAAACATGACCCTTGTGACCAAGTGTTTTGTCCCCAGTTTTATAAGTGCATTTGTTGTGTGGTGTCATCTAGTCGGGTAGTGTTTATGAATACCTGAAGCATGACCATGTTGTCACCCTCAAATGTGACAAAGACGTCGGAATCGCACTTCAGAGACGGAATACGGTTTTCCATCATGAAGCCCTGGGGGAAAATCAACCACAGTTCATGTTTAAATGTGGCTACAGGAAATAAAGGCAATCAAAATATGCACAGATGTTATGACATACACTTATGGACATTGTTTAAATATAATATCATCCACTTTAAGGTTTATATAACTATTGAAACAAAGTTTAGAGTGCTAAACACTGCACTTTATTTGACCACTTTCAATGTGTTTACTCAAACTCATATAATTACCATAAAAGTGAATAGAAATTACTTTTTTTTTTTTGCAGTCGCTTTTTTTAAATGACTGAGACTAATTAAGTTTTCCATTTTCAGGGTTTAGTTTTCGATGGTGAAACGAAGGAAAAACAGACAAGATTGTGTCTAAAATGTAAGTAATTTAATATGAACTACTTGTTGCTTATAAAACTGTTGTATAAAATCAATATGACATTTGCAATATCGTCCTGGCATTCAGGAAAAACAGAACTCCTGCTCGCATGATATTGCTTTGCTTAACTACTGTATGTCATGGGCCCTATCTTACACCCGGCGCAATGCAGCGCCAAGCGCGACGCAAGTGTTTTTTGCTAGTTTCAGCCCGACGCAGTTATCATTTTCACATCCTGCGCCACGTTGTTTAAATAGCAAATGCATTTGCGCCCATTTATGCGCCCACAGGCATTTAAAGGGAATGGGAGATGAGACTCTGATTGGTTTAACACATGTAAATCCCAAAACACACCCATTACTCATAAAGAGAATAGGGACAACCCTTTTAGACCATGCGCCGACCATTTTTCCCGTCGTTAAACTAGCAAAAGTGGATTCGGACACATGGCCTAAGTGAACTTGCGCCCTGCGCTTTAGACCATGCGCTTAGATCGTTAAAATAGGGCCCTATATGTTAAAGGGGACCTATTTACAAGAGGTAATATAAGTCTCAGGTGTCCCCAGAATGTGTCTGTGAAGTTTCAGCTCAGAATACCCCACAGATCATTTATTATACCATGTTGTAAATGCCCATTGTTGAGTGGAAGGTAAAACATGCTGTTTTCGTGCATGTGTCTTTAAATGCAAATGAGATGCAGAAGCCTTTACAGCCTGTGCCTGGGATACTCTGCCAAAAACTAAAACATCTGTTTGGTTTTGATTATCATCTCTATCACGGTCACGCTCATTTGACAGATATCAGTCTAAACTTCTGGCTATCAGACGATGAGTCCCGTGAGTATTAAACTGAGTTTTCTTTCACGTCTTATTGCGCTTAAACTGTCAAATAAACACAAGGTTGTCTAAAACACACAAAGTTCACATGAACGTAAACAGCAGGGAAAGAAATCGCATGTGTATATTAGATCTGTGTGTTAAAGTGAAAGCAGCGTAATATACAGTACCTACTGCTGTATATGCTGTTAATATGAACCAAACAACAAAATAACAACAGAAAATCACTCACTGCTCTTGACTGAATAACTTTAGTAGCTTTAATAAGAATACACTTCTTACTTGAATGCTGCTGTTAAAGGAGATAAACATGACAGACTGTGTACAGCTCACTGAGGGGGCGGAGTCTATGCTAATAGGTCAGCAGTCGTGGGCGGGGCCTACACATTACATAGAAACTGCAAACGGCTTATTCTGAGACACTGCTTATGATTTATGGGGATTAAAAAAAGGAGAGGGTGGATTTTTACCATTATAAGGGGGTTGTATACAAACACTTCATTTATGTTCAAACACCATGTAAAAGTGAATTTTACATAATAGGTCCCCTTTAAACATATAGGAGGCTATTTTTTCACCCACATATTGAATTTTTGCTGGCATTTTTGATTAATTTTGGTAGTATTTTTGCCCTAGACCCCAACCAATTAAGTGGATTCTGAAGAAAATGTGATTCAAGGATGCTAAAATGTTGTAAATGATTGCCAGGATGTTGATATATGGTTGCTAAAGTGTTCAGAGTGGTTTTTAGCACACTAATATGCAGTTGCTAGAGTGTTTTGGTAAGTTCTTGAGCGTTTCTAAGTGGTCACTTACTGGTCCAAATGGTCAATAACCCCCTGCAAGGCTTGAGTTATAGTAATAATGATGCTTATCTTAGTAAACACAAATAATACTGATGGAGGAACCATTTGTTTACAGTTTATAGTGCCTGTTTGTTTGACAATACATTAGACACTTTTGTAAAAAAAAAAAAAAAAAAAAACCCTCTCAAACTTAACACGATTGCTGTTTTCTGTCTTACTGTGAGATTTGCGCTGCGTGAGAGCAATAATTTTTAATGTTAGATGTGTGAAAACAAAAAGGTAACCTGTGATCTCGGTTTACTTTTTATGGAATAGATCAGCCCTCTGGTTTCACACATTTTATATATATATACATACGTATATATATACACACTGTTCATGTCACAAGCACCAAAAGCCAACAAACAGCGCAGGCTATCAATGAGATCTAAGTGTGTTGATTACATCACCGATATTTAAATTAATAAATCATAAAACAACACTGTATATAAAATCTACATATTAAAAAAGAGAGTTAAAAAGAACGGTTTGGGCCATTTTTGTCTTTACCAGATAATTTTAAATTGTCCAGTAAAGGTCCTAGATACATAGATTTATAAATAATATGATACAAACTGCATGTATAGTAATAACTATAAAAGCAAAATGCATTTTAAAATTTTATTAGAGTCGAGCATATGAAACATGTCAATGTCTACTGCTCACATACGCTAACACTGTCCACAAAACGTCAATGCAAGTTATTCTTTGACAGTTCAGGATGTTTGTATTTCACACCACAGGACATTAGTATCTGTGTATATGTGTGTGTGTTAGGTGTAAAGAGACACACACACACACTCACTCACCATGCCGCCAGTACACTCACGGCAGTCTTGCAGACACGCGAGGTTCTCCCACGTGCTGTAGGCTTTGAGTCCTGCGACGAGGGCTTGCAGAGCGCGATTGCTTTGAAGGTCCTGACCCTGACACAACGCATCATCCATCAAGCCCGCTGCGTATCTGAGAACAAACGTAGGAACACACGTTCAATGCACATACATTACAAATACAATGTACATATTTTTGAAAGAAATTGTGTTCATCAAGAATGGAATAATGTTCTAAAACTTTTCTACTTCAAATAAATGGTGTTCTTTCTACTCGTCAACTGTTTTCAACATTGATAATAATCAGAAATGTTTCAAATCATCATATTAGAATGATTTCTGAAGGATCATGTGACACTAAAGACTGGAGTAATGATGCTGAAAATTCAGCTTTGATCACAGGAATCAATTACACTTTACACTATCTTAAAATAGAAAATTAAGTAATTGCAATACTGCTGTTTTTACTGTATTTTATCAAATAACTGAAGCCTTGGTGAGCAGAAGAGACTTCTTTATTATTTTTTTAATCATCAAAACACTGTAAAAAAGTGAATAAATACGTCGCTCATTTTTCAAATCTCTCTCTCAGACTTTCACTGAACAGATTTTTTTGACCATCACATTTAGTTCTCTTTTATTTTCCAATAGAGTGCAGACGCATCAGATAAATAGTAATGAAATCTACAGTGGTTTCTCAGAAGGAGGCATCTGAGTTCTTCTTTTCCTTTAATTCTTCTCCTGTGGTATTTCTCAGAATGTGCAACTGACCTGAATTACACAAAGACAAGAGACCTCCAGTGGAGGCCAGTGAAACTGCCACTTTACCTTTATGTTTATTACATAAATGAACTGATATTATATGTGCCTTCAGTGCAATGTAAGTCACACTGGATAAAAGCATCTGCCAAATACACATTTTGTTTTGTTATTCAACAGCAAAAATTCATCTATGTTTATCCATGTCCAGTTGAGTTGCTCAACTAGTCCTCAGTTTCTTTAGTTCTTTGTCGGTTGTTGTCTTTGTAATGATGTTTGTCCTATACGCCAAAGAGTTTTGTTTTTCATTCATTAATGACCGTTTGCATTTAGATCCTCACCTCAACTTCTTTCTTGACTCAAAGTTACAACTAGAAAGATAAAATGCTGTTCATATTCCTCACAGCAGTTTTTTTAATAAGAATCTTTAACACAACTTCATTGGTAATATTATTGGCTTCTTTACATTTACGAGTGGGAATCGAACCCATGACCTTGGTGTTGCTCTATTGTTTAAGCTACAGAAAAACTTCTTTAAATGGCTCCTATTATGCTTTTTTGCATGTTTGCACTTTGTAACTTTGTCATTTTTCATGCTCAAACAGCAACAGTATAAACTAAAGAAAGATTAGTTTATAATGTTGCTGTTTGAGCATGAAAAATTACAAAGTTACAAAGTCCCTCGGTGGGAGATCTTCTCTATATCAGTGTCAGTGTTTCTGAACTCCTGAAACGCCTCCATTGTAGTTTTGTTTTCTTCCGAACACGTCACAATATTCCTCATTTAAATAATTCATATGCAAATTAAAGGGGCGGGGCCTGGTTGAGTTAGAAAGTAGTGTGTTGAAACTCGCAGTTATGATAAGGGACGGGGCCAATCACAACACACCGATCCAGCCGTCCAATCTTCATAGAGACCGGAACTAAACAGAGCGTTACTGACAGACTGGGAAAAGAGGAGCCGCAACAATGGAGAATATGTGAAAAATAATGTGTTTTGAACATTCAAGCATTAAAACCTATCCTAGAAGAGCCCAAAAACAAAATCAAGACTTTGAAAAGGGCATAATAGGTCCTCTTTAAAGTAAATTAAACACCTTGTTCTTTCCTCACCGTTTGAACCAAATCATCAGCTAAATAAATACTTATAAATGATATAATAGATCAAATATAGAGTGGGAAGTAGATTAACCTTGTGGTGAAGGTGAGAGCGAGGGCGGCAGCGAGATGTGGCATCAGTCTCAGAGACTGCGTCTGGTGCTCGATGATCTTTACCTCTTCCTGGTCCTTCGGACCGAACTGTCTGCGACTGTGAAAGAGACATTACGCACATGTGATGATGGTGAAGAAGTTTCATTCTGCACACCTACACAGTCAGAAACCTCTATCTCTGGGAAACACAATCACATACAAACCAAACCAGACACAGAAAGGGGTCGCAGCAAAGGGTCAGACATCCCACAACACACCTGGATGTGTGACGAAACACCGGAGGACATGAACCGATAACCTTACACGTAACCGCGCTCCTCTAACCGCACGCTAATACTGAGCGCATGCATTTGTGGGTGCGTGTAAGTGTGTTGATGAAGGCATACTGTGGTGGACGTCTTGGTCTTGCGTCTGCATGTGTTTGTGTCTTTCTGCTGTACTAAAGTTGAGCTTTGTACACCTGTTACCCTTGAAGTACCACAAACTGTATCTCTACATCTAACATATGCAGGTGGCTTCCCCACAGAGCAGACGCGATGGGAGTGTGTGAGTGTGTGCGCGCGTATGTGTGGTTTTAAAGGTGAGAAGCCCACACAGAAATCCTATTGTAACTCACATCATCTAAAGTCGAGAGCATTCTCCTATACAGGCCGCTTCGAATTAAACAGATGCCTTTATGTATAGTCACATGCTATATATAAAGGCAAATTCGGTTGCTGATGCCATTGTAGAAACACTAAACACATTTATTACTAGGGCTTTATCCAATACAGATGGCTGTAAAGCAGCTTCAGTATTAATGTTCAAATAAATACAACTTTGGCATAAAGCAGCACTAAAAAGACAATAGTGTCATTATTCATCATCGCACATCAGTTCAGTGTTGATTCAGTTTAGTTCGATAACAGTGTAAAGTTCATCAAATTATGAAACGAGGTTATAAGCAGCTCTACAGAGGACAATACAGTAGTTATTCAGATCAAGTCAGAATGATGTTGCAAAGATGTACTCTGCAACCAAAAATGACCAAAAGTAGGTTGTTGTTGAGATCAACAGCTGGCCATGTGATCTCGACACAGCGGCCTTCGTGAAGGAGGATTGCTTTATCTCTTGGCTTTTTTAAAAGTCATTTTCAATTAATTTCTTTAGAACTAAACCTGTTTTTCGTCAGAACACAGACCTTTACCACAGCATCTATGAACTATTTTGAACTACAATATTCTCTAGTAGGACATATAGAAGACAACGGAAGACACAGTGGAACCACATGAAGTAAAGCACACACTTACAATTTCCTGAAGACTTGATGAAATGCAAAAAGTGCCGTCTACCATCTGAACAATTGTCCTTCATAACACGAAAGAGATGACAGCGCTGTCTGTTGTGATTTAATTCGCAACGCATTTACAACCCACATACTTCCTACTGGACATCCTATATAATATTTTTCAAATATGATGTTATTTGCTATTCGGCAGAATCTTAATATAATTAGGTTATCTTAATATAATTATATAATCTTAATACAATTCTGATTCTGTTGCATCACCTAAAAGCTATTTGGCTATTAGGCAGTATTTGTTAATTGAAATAAAATGAAATATAAATACTTAAAATACGGAAATAAAATGTAATTAAAGCTACATAAAAATATATTTAAAGCTGCAGTCCGTAACTTTTTTGGGTTAAAAATGATCCAAAGTACATTTTTGAGCATATCCATAACCTGCCGGTGTTCATAACTATCTGCTTGCCTTCAAACCGGTAAGCTTGTAATAATGTTTTTAATTCCAGCGGTACTGGTGGATTTCTGTGGGAAATTCGAGCATGTCTTTGCATCATTACGTCACATCCGTAGAGTCTCGGCTAGTCGGCGATGAGTGTGAGGATGCTGGAGGTGGAGATTTATAGCCTTTTCTCACAGCACTGGATATAATTAAACTTAGCAATTTAATGGCGGATTGCAGATTTCGAACAGAGATGGCGACAAAGAGGAAAAACTACAGACTGCAGCTTTAAATATATATATTTTTTTATATATAAATATTTTATATTTAATAAAAATAAACAGAAATATTTTTCAGAATTAAACTAAATGACCCAAACTGAAACTAAATATAGAAAATAAAAATATAGAAAATTTTAAATTTTAATAAATACTATAATAGTATATAAATAATAACACTTAATTAATGTGAACAAACAGCTGCATGAAGAAAGGTCATTTTACAGACAGAGCAAAACTGCAAAGACAAACATTATTTTCTGACATGTTTAATATTTCACAATAATACCAACGGATTATTTCACGTCGACTTTACGTGATTGCATATAGCTTTTGAAGAAAGCATCAATCTCTGTAAAGCTCTTATCATTGCAGTGACCATTAAAAATAACCAATGGACGACTAGACGACTTGGTCCACGAGCAACACAAGCTCAACTTGACCACCAGCTGTTCGACCGTTGTTTTTAACCTTCAGAAAGTCTGAAGCGCAAGGGTTTGGTGGCGCATGTCGTAATAAAACAAACTCAAACCAAGAAGAGGTGTGGTGGGCTGAGAGCTTGGAGCCTGATAACTGTGAGTGCGGTTTCTCTATCACACCTGGCGGGGCCCGAGCGCTCATACGTGTTTTGGTACCAAAGCCGTGGCTCTTTGTTCCTCCGCTGATACGTGTGCGAGTGGGTGCGCAGAGCTGTTTTGCAAATGGAAAACCTGCAACTATAGAAAGCAAACATTTCCTCTCTTTCTGTATTTTTTTCACTCTGGGGATGCCATCTTCAGAGACACCCTGCAGCCGCCCACGCAGACGCACACACACACGCACACGCACACACACATGCAGAAAGCCACATGTGAGGAAGACAGATCTGCAGCGGACCAGAGTATCCCTCTGAACTGGATGTTCACTGCGCCTGCGGTGAGGAGAAACTCCACGCGTCACGCCGCTCTCATGTTGTTTTCACTCATTTCTAGAGTTTGTTGTTTATTTGTCTCTCCCCCGAGACCACATAAATAGCTTTTGAAACTCATCGATGGAGTTTTGATGTCAGTTTTTGCGTTTGAAGGAGCGCTGCTTTAAAATACCGATAAATAATTACAGGGAATTCTTTTGATCTGCATTGCATGAACTTGCACAACATTCACACACACACACACACACACACACACACACACAGATTTTTTTAACATCCTACCTGTGACTGTAGCGTACTGCGATGACAAGCCCCAACTGCACAGAAAACACAGATTTAGCACACTGTGTAAAGGTGAAGACTAGTCATTAAGACGTGCTTTATATACTTTAAAGCAGTGGTTCTCAACAAGGGGATCGAGGCTCTCAAGACAGTCTAAAATGATTTCAAATCAGATAAAACATCTAAAACTCAAAATGTAAGATGATGCCATATTTCTTATTTTAATTCATTCCCTCAACACCTGCCATTTTATTTAAGAACCAGGATTTCAAGACCTGGAAAAGTCATGGGAATTAGTAAAATCTTAAAAAGTCATGGACATTTTTATAACAAATATACATTTTTGTAGTTATTGTCAAGCTCTAAAATAGTTTATAATTGTGAGTAAAAAAAACTATCAATGCAATCACAAATTCATTAATAATATGTAAACGCTGAAAAACTTTCAGTTATTGAAATTTATTCTGTAATATTTTATTTAAAATGTTCATAATTATTTTAATTAAGTAAATGTTATTATTCTAAATATAATTAAGAATATTTCTATAAATATTTAACTCATTTATACTGCCATTGCTAGTTGCTGTAAATGAAAAAGCTTAAAAATGAGCAGCTTTTTTTTTTTTTTTTTAGCAGAAGTATCTGGGAGAGGGGCTTTAAATATCAGAGTCAGAAAGGTTGAGAACCGCTGCTCTAAAGTAAAGAAAATGTTGTCATTGGTAATAATTAAAGCCACAGTTCACCCAAAGATGATCATTTACTCAACCTCATGTTGTTAATGCGCAAGCAGCTCTTTTTCATACAAGGAAAGTGAATGTGGTCTCCATCCACTTTCACAGTATGGGAAAAAGCTGCACTTTTGTGTCCTATGCAAGATAGAACAGTCACAGAACAATACGAGGGAGAATAAATGACTGAGTTGATCTATAATTAACTGAGCCATCCTTTAATTTCAGCCTACATTTAATGACATAGCTACGTCTGATCTCTGAGAATGCTGTACGCGAGTGTTGTTATTGTGAACTGAAACTAAAGCTGAAATTAAATATAAATATAACATGAAAAACTTAAACTTAAAAAAATGGAAATTAGAAACATTGCCTTGCAACTAACTGAAATGAATAAGTTGAAGTGCTAATATGATGTACATAACAAAATTCCTAAAACTTAAACTAAAATAAAAACTGAAAATATCAAAATAAAAGTGAATTTAATAAATAAATAGTATATAAATAATACACTGTTGTGTTATTGAGAAATAATTACATGTCTCCCTCTTGTGGTGAAGCTGATGCATTATTGACTTTCACACAGAGAGGTTTGTGATGGTGCATGATACTCATATTTCCTGACAATAAACATGGATTTGTTTAAAGTAGAGTTGTGTTGGATGTGAGAAAACCTTCATGGCTGCCATGGCCTGTACGGTGAGACCCAGACGGGTGGGTGTCAGGGCAGCGAGCATTGCATTGAAGCGCCGGCTCTTACTGACGACAGGAGACGAGTACAAACCCTCAGCTGACACAGAACCAAACCTGCAACACACAGATACAATCATTTAAACACCACAGTCTACCTGAGTATTGTTGCTGACCATGTCCATCTCTTTATGACCACAGTGTATCATCTTCTGATGGATCCTTCCAGCAGGATAACATGCCGTCACAAAGCTCAAATCATCTCAGACTGGTTTCTTGATCATGACAGTGAGTCACTAAACTCAAACGTCTCCACAGTCACCAGATCTCAGTCCAGTAGAGCAGATTTGGGATTTGCTGGAACGAGAGATCATCCGAGAAATCTGCAGCAACTGTGTGAAGCTTTCATGTCAATATGGACCAAAATCTCTGAGCATTGTTTCCAGCATCTTGTTGAATCTATGCCATGAAAAATTAAGGCAGTTCTGAAGGCAAAACGGGGTCCAACTGGTACTAGCTAAGTGGCCAGTGAGTTTATATATATATATATATATATATATATATATATATATATATATATATATGAAGAGTTCAGATGCAAAAGCCTCTAAGTGCCATCTGAAATTTTCTTCTAGAATGATCATTTTTATCAAGCTCGTATATTTACGTTCAGTAATTTCACTTAAATGACAATTAATAGGTAATTTTCATTGCCATTAAAGTGAAATAACTGAACATAAACATACAAGCTTGATAAAAATGACCATTCTAGAAGAGAATTTCAGAAGGCTTTTACATCTGAACTCTTCATATATATATACATATATACACAGTATTATTTCATATTTATCACTATTTACAATATTCCATTTATATTAGAATCAAAGCATTTATATAATTTTTCCAGTCATTTAAAATCCATGGATATGGATTTTAAAATAATTTTATAGCGATTATACTCGTAACATTTCTGGACAATGAATGATTAACTACAAAAACAAACATTTGGATTCCCTTTAGAAATGTCCATGATATCTCAAGATTTTTTTAATTTAAATGATTTTTCTCAGGTTTGTGAATCCCAATTTTAGGTTTTTCATGGCCATTATTATAACAGTATCTTTATGGTTCACGATGCCTAATCTAATTCCGACCGTTAACTCACTTTCCCAGCAGATTTTCCCGTGGTATCCGTACGTTATTAAATATCAAAATGCCATTGTCAACCCCATTCAGACCTGTGTAAAAACAAATATAAAGTAGACCAATCAAATCTGGAAAACATTATTCAGGAGGGCTGTATTGTAAAACAGTGTGCTCGTATTACCCTCCTTGTGCTTCATGTCAATGGTCGTCACTCCCGGCCACATGACTCCATTCTGATCACGGATCGGCACAATAAAACAGTGAGGACCTGAGACAGACATGTTCTCAATAAGACGCATGATTTGAGGTGTTATTCATATTCATAAAACAGATTATGTGCCAAAGTTTAACACTTAGCGAAAAGAGTTTGTTAAAATCATTAACTCCAAGTATATGCAGTGATGCTTGCATAAACTAATAATACAAACATTTTGTTCTCATACTCACAGTTCATTCTCTTTATCAACACTGAGATTCATGCTGAATCATTTTTTAACACATCAATTGGTGCATAACACAGAATGCTAAGCATTTTTATATTTTCCAAGCATTTTTAGATAGCAAACTGATGAGCACCAAACTTTGCCACAAATGATTACAGATATAGTTGTGAATGCATGTCTAAATATAGACTATTGAGCACAAACAAGGTGTTAAAAACAAAACATGTGCGGACAGGTTCGTGATTATAATTTAAGTGTGAACGGTCGTTGCATCTGTCTTACCCTGAGATTCTGCATTTATAATGAGCTGAGCAAATACAGCAGCGTAGTTTCCTTTCATTGCGTTCCCGATGTACATTTTCTGAGCATCTTCGGAAGGCGTGTGAATAATAAACTCCTGTGAAACAATATGGGCTTCATGTAAGAATCTTCATGTTTTGATCACTTTTTATTGCCAGCTTGTAATGAAACTTAAGAAATAAGGCCTTCCCTTCTATGACAGCCTGTAGACTGTTTTTTATGTGAAGAACT
The DNA here is from genome assembly GCF_964197995.2 of Scardinius erythrophthalmus. Classification (NCBI taxonomy): domain Eukaryota; kingdom Metazoa; phylum Chordata; class Actinopteri; order Cypriniformes; family Leuciscidae; genus Scardinius; species Scardinius erythrophthalmus. The sequence goes on from NC_138241.1 coordinate 33,897,215, forward strand.
TGGGACGTTTTTACCGGGAAAATCAAAAGGATGTGATGTTTAATGTTCAGGATAATGCAGAAAGAGCCATTCTGTATTGTAATGTCAATGTGTCGTGCAAAGAAAAGGGGTTAATTCAAACTATAGTCTCACATCTATATAGTCTATAGTCTCAAATATACTTTATAATCAAACTATCATAACTGTGTAATTTTAACGACCTCATACGTCGACATATCCACATCGCTATGATCAGATGCTTTCTTAACTGCTGTTTTCTCACCACTGTCATTTTTGTGTGTTTATTTTGTTATTGAGAGGAAAGCGCAGCACATATTTACATATTCATCTAAACGTCGCAGCGTGAACGGCATCTGGATGTTCGTTAACAGTATATCTCTGCAAAAATATTTCCAACTTTGCCGTGAGTATATCAGAGACTTGAATCACGTTCAGTCTCTTGTACGTTACGTGTGCACGAGCAATAAGTTGCTGACTGCAGTTCACTTAATGGCCACCGGTGTCACTAATAACAAAGGTTTCTGAATTCTACACATATCACCTTTAAGCTCAAATCTTTGTCTATTTCACAATTATCCAACTAAGTGTGGATTTGAGAAGTTTGTGAACAGGATCTCTAGATACGAGATCCATTTCTTCTGTACTTCAGTCTGTTTCCCACAAAGCTATTAATAATAATAATAATAATAACAACTTTATTTTTATATAGCCCCTTTAAAGCAGCTTCCCAAAGGCGCTTAACATGATAGAACAAGCAAATAAAAATACAACACACAGAATTTTAAAATTAAAAATTAAAAACAACAGACTAGAGTATAAAAGTCAAGACAAGCAAGGAAAAGCCAACCTAAAATAAGATTTAAAAATATTTTGATTCTGTGCATCTCTATGGGTATCTCTAATATTTGGGTTCGGAAATAACTGAATATAGCTGATTTTTTTTTTTTTATCATAGTATTTGTTGTATGTTCTGTATCTCCTCTAATTATTTTTTCTTTTCTTTTCGTACAGCACTTTGGTCAACCTTGGTTGTTTTCAAACGTGCTTTATAAATAAATATTCCTGTAATATTGCATGCTTTTTACTTTGGAGTTTGACGGTATAAATCACCAGCCATATTTTACGACATAAGTAGATGATGCCGGAATTCAAATTTTGGGGTGAACTATTCGTTTAAAATTTGCATTGCAATCACTATTGAGCCTAGATCGTCCAGTAGACAAAAGCATAGAGTAGACCTGGGTATTACCTGTGAGTATTGATC